>NC_141155.1:32440027-32756382 GCF_053477565.2 Lygodium microphyllum
CGACAAATTTAAGTGGAGGGAGTCCAAGAGATGGAGTAAGCAAAGGTTAGGAGCTACATGCTCCCCTCATCTTCATTATTCTCTTTTATCTTTTTTTTTCTTACAAGTCTTAATACAACCATAGATAAATCTTGTGCTATTTCCTTATTTCTCAACATAGTCAAACCAAAGGATATTGCAATAAACTCATAGTGTCCATACTGTGTATTAAAGATAGTATTTGGGATATATTCTCCTTTGATCCTATATGGTAGTAGGCTCACTTTGGATCAAATTTAGAGAAAAATTTTGTTGGTCCTTGATGTCTGTCAAGAAGCTCATCAATACTAGGGTTGGGTATTTACTTTTTACTATCACTTAGTTCATCCCACAATAGTGGATGCAAGACGAAGAGTATTTTCTTTCTTCTTTTGGAATAAGAATGCATCTTTCCATGGTCAATTACTATGCCAAATGTAACCTTGATCCAATATTTTCTTATTTTCTCTCTCGACTCAATTGATTCATGAATCAATAAGGTATTTTTGCCATTGTTCTTGCTCCTAGTATAAGCTTGATTTTCTGATTAGCTTCTCTCTTGGTGGGAGGAAGTTCCATCAACTTTGCTAGGAAGATATCTGCATACTCCTTCATCTAAGAAGGTTTTTCTTCTTATTCTCCTTATCTTTATTAAACTTGTTGAGATGACTTATGTAAACCACTAGGTAACTCTTTTCTTAGACCTTGTGCAATACCTAAGGCTTTAGCCAATTGAATTTTTGGTAGACCAACTTCCACTTGTGTAGCTACTTTATTTTCCTTCCAACTTCAAAATGAGATTTGGCCTTTCTTGCAATGGATATGGGAACCATTAGGGATTAGCCATTTCATTTCTAATAGCTTGGTAGTGATAGTACCTAAGTTCATGATGTGAAACCTCATGCTAGTGGGCTTCTCACTTAAATCAAATTCCACTTTTCTTGTCTATTTTGAAGATATGACTTCTTTCCTTTTAATTAGTTCCACTAAAGCTTCAAATGTAGGTTCAATTTTATTCCTAGATTCTTTGCACATTTTGGCAAAATAAAAGAACAATATCTAGTAACACAATCTATCAAAACCTTGAAGGGTTTACCCCTTGATGGCTCACAAGTGTTTGAATCACTAAAAAGTGGTGATTTGGTCCTCTCAAACTCAAGGTAGCATGGACTATTTCTCATTCCATTTTGGTTTCCATCATGTATTATTTCTCTTCTTCTTTTTCCTTATAAGTAGTTGGTGCAACCTTTTAATTTTTCCTTAGCCATTGTCCCTCTATTCTCCCCATGGAACTACACTTGGCAAAAGGTTTGATTTAGCATCAAGCATTACTTTTTGAAGTTTCTTATTTCATTAAGATGATAGCACCTTTGAGTATCATTGCTTATGTTTGTTGGCACAGATTTTGCAAGCACGTTGGTTGTAGCTTCCTTTCTTGGGCCAACTTTTTGTTGGGACTACATTCATTTGATAAAAGCACATAGTCCCTTGTCTAAAGGGCCTTTTCTCCATATCTTCCACTTTTAGATCTAGATTGAAGGACTTCATAAAGGGTATTTTCTTGTAGCATTGCACCTTCGAGATCTAAGGGCTGCATCGCTTTGAAGTGGGTGTCCAATAGGGGATTCAATTTGTAGAAAAACCTCACTACCTACTACCTGGTGTCTATAGATGAGGCATACTTCTAGATTGTTATGAACTAAGAGAAGTAGGCTTCCAAACTTAGCCCCATCAAATATCTAACATACATGACTAGTGAATAAGAAATTTCCTATGTGAATTACATTTCCTATATTGAATTCTTTTTACCTTATTTCCTTATTTCTAATTTACATGATTTAATCTAATTCAATTTTATTTGTTTCAAATTAGTTTAAATTATTATTATTTACTTTATTTATTTAATTAAATATAATTAATTTATAATAACTTTTATTTATTTATATATAAATTTATTAACTTTTTCCATATAACATAACTTATTATTCATTTTTATATTATTATTAATTTTTACATTTATTTTTTTCAATTAATTCAATTAATTTATTCTATTTTTTAATTTTCTCAATTGTTTTATTTATTTTATTTTCATATAAATTGTTTTGAAAGGAAAAAATAATAAACTTATTAATAAAAACAAAATAAATAATAATATTGTTATACATTTAAAAAGATGGGTTTTTATAAGGCTTAAGCGTTCATTGGGGGGAGGGGGGGTTGAAAATCATTTTTCCCTTAAATAATCAAAACTCTCTCTCTCTCTCTCTCTCTCTCTCTCTCTCTCTCTCTCTCTCTCTCTCTCTCTCTCTCTCATTTGAAATCTGTGGAAGGTGAGGATAGCTTTATGAGAGGAGAGAGAAGAAGGTGAAGGTGAGACAATATGAGAGTGAGAATTGAAGAAAGTGAATATGAAGAGAGAGAGAGAGAAGAGAGAAGGTGAAGATGAGAAAATGCGTGTGTGTGAGAGAAAGTGAATGTGAGGAGAGAGAGAGAGAGAGAGAGAGAGAGAGAGAGAGAGAAACCCAATACACTACCTCTCAGGTGGCCACTTAGTTTATGGAAAATGTATTCAAGTTGCATGGCTTACCACAAGTCATAATACATGATTGGGATGCAAAGTTTATGAGCAACTTCAAGCAGACAGTTTTTACCTCCATGGGGGTCCATTGTATACCATTCTCAAATTGATGGCTAGACTAAAAGAGTGAACAAATGGCTTGAGACATATTTGAGGCACTTTTGCCATGATGTACAAAACAGTTGGGATACTGGCTCCACTTGGCTGAGTTTGCATATAATAACTCCACACACTTTAGTATTGGAGTTTCCCCTTTTGAGGCCTTATATGGGTATAAGGTTCCCCTCCCCACATCCTTATTTAATGAGAAGATCAACCCTCAAAGTCTGGCTCAGTTGGATCACATGCAAGCCTTACTTTAGCAATGTAAAGTGAACCTTCAAAAGGCCCAATCGCACATGAAACTCTACGCTGATGAGAAAAGAAGGCATTTGGAATTCTAGAAAGGGGAATTGGTCCTTTTCAAAGTGCCTAAGTCCGTTACTCAACTCTCAAAGAGGGCCGCAATAACAAGCTAGCCCACCGTTTCTATGGCCCATACCAAATTCTGATGAGAGTTGGTGACTTGGCCTACCGCTTAGAACTTCCCCCTACCACCAAAATCCACAATGTGTTTCATGTTAGCTAGCTCAAACCCTTCATGGGCTCCTTAGTGGACTATGTGAAAGAACTTCCCCCCATAGATGAAGAAGGCATCACTCAATATATCCCCGAGGCAATCATTGGGCAGTGAGATAAGCACTTACGGTCTCAATCCATTAAAGAATACCTCATCAAATGGCAAGGCCTACCCTTGGAAGAAGCCTCTTGGTGCCTGGCAACCATTGTCAATGAATTCCCCTACCTCTAAGAGGCCACATGGCTTGAAGACTAGCTGGTCATGCCCCATTTGACCACCCCCTAATTGCAGACTATTTTAGAATAGTTTTGTACTTATCCAAATCTCAGGCATGTGCATCCTACATAGGCTGAAATTACTCGTCATAAGCTCTGTTTTGACATGTGGTACGTCCCATTTGGAGTAGCATGTTAAAAGTTATGACCCATTTACTTCAACAGGCCGGTCCTGGACAACATGTTGTCCCTAGTCTTTACCCACCCATTTTTCATTGTAAAAGGGCTTAGGGTAGTACTTTGCAACCCTCCCTTAGCCCACCCATCACTCCGCTCTACTTCTCCTTGTTTTTGAGGGCAACTAGTAATCACACTGACTAGGGGTTAGACACCCACTCACACTGACCGGGGTATATAAGGTGTAAGAGTCCTAGACTGGGGAAACTAGTAATCATCATGAACATACTCTTCAACTTCATCTCCAACTTCCATGGCTTCCTCCTTCCTTCTCTCCTCTTTTCTATCTTTCTATCTCCTCTTCTAGTCTTCTTTCTCTTCTTCTTTCTCTCTTTCTCTCTTCAGCTCTTCTCCTCTCTCCTCTCTTCTCTCAGCTTCATTCATTACAAAGAGAGAGAGAGAGAGAGACAGAGATAGAAGAGAGAAGAAGATGGAGGTGGGAGAATGTTACAGTGTGAAAGAGTTAACGAACGAGAGAGAGAGAGAGAGAGAGAGAGAGAGAGAGAGAGAGAGAGAGAGGAGAATGTATGTGGAGAGTGAGAGAGAGGAGAAAGAAAGAGAGATGAGAGAGAGTAGAAAAAAATACAAAATGTGAAGGGAGAGAAAGAGGGATGTGAAAGAGAAAAAGAAGAGAGAGAAAGAGGAGAGAGAATATGAAAGAGAGAAAGAGGCGAGAGAATAAGAAAAAATTCAAAGGAGGGAATGTGTGAGATAGAAACATAATAAAGGAGAAGAAAAAAATTGAATAGAAAGAAAGAGGAATGAGAGAGAGAGAGAGAGGAGAAAGAAAGAGAGAATGTGGAGGGAGAAGAGAGAGAGAGAGAGAGAGAGAGAGAGAAAGCATAAAGAAAGAATGTGGGGTGGAGACAGAGAGAGAAGAGAGAAGAGAGAGAGGAGAGGAGAGGAGAAAGAAAGAGAGAATGTGAAGAGAGAGATAAAGGAGAGAGAAGAAAGAAGTGAGAAAAGGGGAGAGTGTGAGAAAGCAGAGAAAGAGGGGAGAAGAAAGAAGTGAGTGGGCATGTGTGTGAGAGAGAAGAAGAAAGAAAGTGTGAATGAGAAGAGAGAACCCGATCTTCAAAATCACCCCTAATGCTCATGGTACAACTTACTCACAAGCAATAATATTTAAGCTCTCAAGTTTTTAAAGCCGTTGATAGTCAAAGAGGGAAGGGACATGGAATGTAGTAATGGCTTCAAAGAATCAAGCATTTAATCTAAGGATTACATAGAGACCACTCTGTCAAATGTTCTAGCCATGGTAAACCCTATTATTTTGTAGTTTCATAACTACAATCTTTTCCTTTAAGATGATATTTTGGTTATTAGTTACAAGGTTAGTATAAATCAAGAGATCAAAGTAAAAGCTATAGGCTTTTAAAAATTTAGTTTAATCATCTCTCTAAGAGACCCTAAGTAAGACTCCTCATGGAGTGAGGGGTACATTATGAAAACTAAAAGTCATACTTATGTGCATTGTTTGAACCTAAAATAGACCCCACAAAGGGCTCACTCACACTCTAACGCACTATTAGACTTCAAACAGCAACCCCCCATGGCCCTACAACCATATAGGACTAGAAGAATGGATAGAGAATCATCTCATAAGCTAGAATACTATATTTTCTAGCCGCAAATTATAAGTAAGAGTTTTACTTAACATCTAATATACCACATAAACATCACTTAGGGACCTCTCTAATGATGGAATTCATGGCCTTTTAAAATGAGTGATCTGAACTCGTTAGGGATTTGACCTGTGTCCCTCTTTTATATATCATTGAAACACTTTATCTCCACTAGAACTCACTTTTATCCCACTACGACCCCAAACCTAGTATAGCTTGGTATTTCCTCACCCACTCGGGCATCATGAATACACGTTCTATGTAGCAAAGTATGCAAGGAAATGCTTTACATTCATAAAGTATATGATTTGTAAGCAATTAGGATTTAAGGAAAAATAATGTGGAAGTATAGCAAATATCCATTGATATTTCCTTCATGTTTTTACATTTTACAAAAAGAAGAAAATTGTAACAATTTCTAGAATATTCTCTGCTTACCACTTATCAAGCATACAAAAGATCACATAAATATCTTACTTTTATAACAATAATAAAATCTAATTATTTTTTATGTCGATAATGGACAAGCGGAAAACTATCTATTTGTGTGCATTTCAAAGTGGTACATATCCCTTCTAATCCACAAAGTGATGCATGAGATCAACTTTGTGGCCAAAGTGATTGGGTCCTAGCAATGGACCTAAAATATTGCACTACAGGAGCTCAATGATTGGACTTTGGATGCCCTCTTATTTATTTAGGATGTTTAAATATGAAAAGGAGATGGCTATCTCCTAGCTAGCCTCTTGCATGCATTAT
This sequence comes from Lygodium microphyllum, assembly GCF_053477565.2. NCBI lineage: Eukaryota > Viridiplantae > Streptophyta > Polypodiopsida > Schizaeales > Lygodiaceae > Lygodium > Lygodium microphyllum. Next base: position 32,446,079 of record NC_141155.1, read on the forward strand.
GAACACTAAGATCTGCTTGTAGTGAGCTTACATGGCCTTCTATCAAGAATGAAGGATGCTCTTTCAAAGCTCCATAATCTAAGAATACAATCTTTCCATTTTCAACCCTCTATGGCCATAGCATCTAACGAAGAACCATGAGCATAAGATTGAGAGAGTGCTCAAGACAAAGAAGAAGAAGGCTTCACCTACATGGTCCCTTGCCCTCACTCACTCACTCACTCAATCTCTCTTAAACCTCTCAAAGTCTTTTTCTCCCACAATGAAAAGAAAGAAGGAAAATATAGAGTATTTTCAGACACATGTATAGCTTGTTCTATTCTTTCTCATCTTTTAAATATATGAAAAATAGGGTTAGGATTTTTCCATTTCCCTTGGTCACTGTATCCCCTCTCAAGTCTTTCGAGCTAGTCATGGCTCTTTTTACATACAATCAAACATTATTTACAAAAAACTTTCATTTTGTGGGAAAATGAACCAAGTAATTGATTATACAAAAAACACTTTTATACTTTCATTTTCTCCAAATTCATTGACAAACTAAAAACTCAGAATTACTCATTAAAACTAGAACTTGAAACATGAGAAAGTACTGATTGAGCACAAATACTATCCTTTTATAGAAACAACTTCCTCAAGAACATTAACAACCTCAAAACAATGAGAAATTTTGTAAATCCATTACATTCCTCACTTGAAAAACTTCTTGTTATAATAATTATCTCTCTTCTTGAAGCCAATAGATACCATAAGCTTCACTTTTTGCACTTTTCACTACATTCCTTTCATCTTTAGGCTTTTAAGAAATCCAATGAACTACGTTAATTGGATGTTAATTAATAGAATGTACCTCATTCTTGACTTTCAACCAACTTGTGCAAGTGTGAACATTGCTAAGAACTAAAACTTTGCTATTCAGAAAAGCTATACATAGAGGTGCTAAAATTGAAGGTTTATAATAGTAGAAACTTGCTCCAACCTTTCAATTTGAGATAATTTGAAATAGTATATTGTGAACTGCAAATATTTGTATCTTGAACAAATACACGCAAAGATTGTGTATTCTTTAATACAAATTGTGATACTTTAAGTGATTCTAAGGCCTCTTCATTGGAGTCCAACCAGCTACTTGCATCATCTTCTTCAAAGTTAGTTAATAGAACCAAAAGAATAATCCATAGTAACATCTATATTGATACATATATGATCGTGAACTTGTTATTCGTAAAATGTCATCTTCTAATTGGCTACATAATTTATCTTCTTGATTATTTAACTCATTGTCTTTCTTGCTAATTTCTTCATTGCTTTCTTCTTGATTGAAACTAATCGGAAATTGATTGCGATGGGCTGCAAGATGTTAAAATAATATAGAAAATACCTTCAAATCACATATCCAAGTTGCCAAAAGCCAAAGGAGAAGGGTTGGAGGTTTGCAGCGGTGGTAGGTAGTGAGAGGAGATCGAGCGTGGCGTTATCCCTCCACCGTCCATAGGGAGGGGTGACGTTGCTCCATTCCCGGTCTCACGTGATCCCCCCCTCGCTCAAGGAGCGGGCACCCCGCCCCTCCGGGCAAGTAAATACCCGGCCAACTCAGGACTTTGCCATGTACACCTAAGATCAAGGCATAATCATACCACATACATGAGAGAAATAGTAAGGGAATAAGGAAGAGTATGAGTGTGACAGAAAGAAGTGAGTAGGATTAGAGCAAGTATGAGAGGGGTTGGAGGTTTGCACCTTGGATTAAGGGCCAAAAGCCAAAGGAGAAGGGTTGGAGGTTTGCAGCGGTGGTAGGTAGTGAGAGGAGATCGAGCGTGGCGTTATCCCTCCACCGTCCAGAGGGAGGGGTGACGTTGCTCCGTTCCCGGCCTCACGTGATCCCCCCTCGCTCAAGGAGCGGGCACCCCGCCCCTCCGGGCGAGTAAATACCCGGCCAACTCAGGACTTGGAGTCGGACGCCTCCTGCAGAGAGAGCCAGAACTCCTCTCTCCTGCTCAACAATGGCTCGCCGATCTGCATCCACACCAACCGGATCTGTCCCCCCTCCGCGGGTTACAGGCGTCAGACTACACCCAGGAACGAAAGAAGCGCCGCCTACCGATGTGCTACTCATAGAGAGGTGGCGTAGGCGTGCTTATCCCATGTGGGAGATCCATATAATACCATCCACCTCCTTCACTTCCAAATCGCCACACGTATTAAGAAGAATGCGATGCTATTTCTTTGAGATATGCTCGGCTTCCGACGTGCTGGTGGACCACGCCGCCGTCTTCTCGCCGCTTAGATTGCGTCCCATCCTCCCTCTGTTTTGCTCTATATCTCTGCTCTGCCCCCTTGGTTCCCAACTTGCCTTTCGTTCGCTGCATGCACAGTAACACAATTCCCCCTCTAACTTTTGTGTCGCTTGGTTGATATTGGCTTTCCAGCTCGCTCGCTCGCTCGCTCTCTCTCTCTCTCTCTATGTATGCATATTCTAATTAAGGTGAATCAATGAATAAATTCAAGATTACTTCAAAGCACTTGTATGTGTGAGTATATTAGAGCATCACTTTGAGTAGATAAGCGCCTTAAAAGCCTAAAAACGTGTATCTTAGTGAAGATAAATATGGACTTTGCCCACTTCCCATACAGAGCCCTTTATTCAGAGCTTTAGGATCCCCATTTGGAGTTAGCCTACTCCAAAAGAGAGTTTTTATTAGTAGCTTGCATATAAAAAATCCTAAGCTATATCTCAATTGTGAAAAAAAATATGTAGATACATTTGCCACGTTCTTGTGTTCTATCTTTTTCCCCATTGAACAAATGAGGATGAGAAAGGCCAAAAGTTGTTAAAATGAGAATGTTAAATAATAATTTTCATTATGTTTTAGGTTGTCTCTTTTGGAAAGGCTAAAAAGAATTCTTTTCTTATCACTTGATCAATTGTTTTGGTAGGTCTACTTCTTTTGTTTGATCTCCTGAACAATCAAATGTTATAATGGAGCGTAAGCAAGATGGGTGACCATTTATATTATTCTAATGTGAAGAGATGGATTCTTCATGATCTACCTCTTTCTGCATTGCTTGGCATACCAAGACCCAAACTTATGAAATATAACACTGTCAAGCATTTTCCCATAAACTAAAAACCCCTAGAAACACATTAGATACCTAGGATTTTTGTAGCTAGTAGAGGAATTGTGTTTGCATCTTGCCTAATGCATGAGCACTCATAGACAAGGTTAGGCACAAAATTTTCAACGCATCCATATTTTTGCATACGACATTGCTTGTATGATTGCATAGCATAGATTTAACCTTGCATTTTTTCTTGAATCATATGTGATTGAGTATAGAGTTCATTTTCATAACATATTGTTGGATAGGAAACATTGCATTGACACAACAACATGTATATTACTAGAGGGTTTGAAGGATTGTAAAAATTGAAACAGATTGTCTTTAGACAAATTCAAGAGGCAATGAGGAGATGGCTAAGGCAATAGCCTGAGATATTTTTATCACACGATTGTTTATGGGCTTTCTAGTTAGGATAAAGGCAAATAGCTAGAAAAAGTGAAGTCAAAAAAGATATAATCGAAAGTAACAAAGAGAATAAGGACTTTGTTGCAGAGAAGGATGATGCAGGTTCTTCATAATATGGGATGTCAGATGTTTTTGAGAGCATTATAACTTAGCTATGTGTTTGTAAGCTCGGGTGCCAAGAAGTGGAAAAGAAGAGCAACCCTTGCCATTTTGTTGAGAAGCAGGAGGATGTGTTAATGGCTCTACCTTCTTGTGAAGGTTCACATCATCCCAAAAAGAAGCATGTTTGGGTTCGTATTTCAAGAGTGTCATCTATGTTGGGTTGCAGTTTTATGATTGATGGCCATGCAAACTGGAGTAGCAATGATTAGTTAGGAAAAGACTATGGTAGTTGATGGGGATAGGCAATGTGTTTAGAGAAAGAGCTTACTTTGCAAATAGACAATGGAAACTTGGATGCCATCGCAATGTTCAAGAAGGAGATTTTTTACATTAGAGGAGCTTGCGTTGACTTGAAAAATTAGAGTTTGTACTACATGTTTGAATAATACTTGACATATGAAAGAATCTCAAGACTACAACACTAATGATGGAGTGAAGAGAGGCTGTCTTATTAATATGCATTATGGAGGCTGATGACTATTAAAAGATAGGCATAGGAACCCATTGTAAGCAAGGGTGTATGTGTTAGAAGACACACATAGGAACCCACTATAAGCAAGGGAGTATTGATGCCAGGAGGCATATTTCACGGTGGATTCCGTGAGGTTTTACAGTGGATTCCGTAAACTTTAATGACCGGGGCTCATACACAAAGTGGATTCTTTGTGCGAGAAGTTGATGGGGACGCCTGTCCTTTTCGGGTGTTTCATTAATTTAGTGTGTACATGGGTGATTCCATAGCGGGTGATTTCGCAAAATGCATATTAAATTAATAAACGTTTATGAGTTTAGAGTGTGCACTCGTAATAAATTAAGGTTAGGATTTATTTCTAACCAGTTGATTTATTTATGTAGCTGAAGACTGCTAGGTATTTACTTTTGTCGGTTTAATTGTATTATTTTACTAACGATTGTGAATGCTTCAGTTGATGTGTAGAGATAGTAGTAGTGGGCGGAGGAAAGCATTGAAGGATAGCGAGTATTCGATCTATGGATTATATTTTGATAGGCGCCACGCCTATATTTTGTCATGCCTATTTATCGAGGCATCGATTATTTATTATTATTTTGTATGCGCATGGGCGCTTGGTTATGTTATTTTATTTGGACATTGTATTGGGCGTGCGAGACTCTTTGGGCACCGTCCATTAGCTTTATTCCTATTTTTGTGTAAAAGCAAACTCAAAAGCTAAAAGCTTGTTATATTTTTGTAAATTGGGCTATTATTGAGCATGAAGATGAAATATACATAAAATACATGCTTTGTGAAGCGCTCACACAAGGCATGGGGGGAGATTGCACCCAATTGGTCTCTTGCTCTTGTCGTTCATGCTTTTTACCTTGTAACTTGTGCAAAAAGTAGAGTTCATTGTTCTTGGGGACCTTTCGACATTCACTACGTGAGCATACAGCGTCCGATTTGCGCATCAGTGGTATCAGAGCGGAGCTGAGATCAAGAGCTTCCAATCACTACCCATCTCGTGCGAAGGCGGAGCTCCTGGAACGATCGGGCTCTACGGTCAATCTCGTCACGAATCGTCGATACAGGCAGACTTCTGGTGATCAAGAACCCCTGTTTCTGTTATTGGATCGCGAAGGACCGGGCTACAGAGGCAGAGGACCACTCTTACATCTCCTTCATCAAGTCGTGGACAACCAGAGATAAGCTTCATATTTCCATAGCTAAAAAAAAGCTTAAACCACAAAGTTTATAAAAGCTTAGTTATTTGACTTAAGCTCTTAAACAAAAATCGAATCGTGGAGAGGACGGCGGGCTGTTCTGAAGGTCGAAAATCGCGCCGTGGACATCCTCTTGTCCTCCAAATCGACGTCGACTCTGAAGCACTAAAGCTTCTTACTTCCCTAAGTCAACTAAGGCAAATCACTTCTACAAGTCACAAACTCCACGTCACACCAAAACAATCAAGTTCAGCAAGTATTTTCAGATCAAGTTCTGCAAGTTCCATAAATCGAATAAGTTCTGCAAGTCTGCAACTCTGCAAGTCACATAAGTCTGCAACCCTGTAAGTCAGACTAGTCAACTGGAGTCAGAACTGATTTGTGCTCAAAACTCCTAGAAGGACTGTTCCTGCGCAGAAACTCCGAACTGCAAAGTTGTTCATTGGAAGGTACTCTACCCATACGCAGGTTTGCTGAAGCATTTTCAGCATACGAAGAAGGATAAATCACAGATTTTTCGAAGATTGAGAAAGCTATACCCAAAAACACACAAGCCTTGTATTCCCGAACTTGAGCTACGCTCATCCCGCTAACTTGATTTTGAGTGAGAAATGTCTTTTTAGTTTTGCAGGATGACGGAACCACATATGGATGATCTTATGGTGGCTGAAGGCAACCTACTTGAGCCTACGATGGAGCAAAAGCTGGACTTAATCATGATGCAATTGGAAGAAGAACGAAGGGTAAGGCAAGCATTGCAAGCTCAACTGGCAAATTTACAAAGAGCGTCTACCGACAAAGAAGAATCTCAAGCTGAAGATCTGATTCGACGTACCATTGACGTAACTCTTGAAGCTCAAACCATCTGCAAGGAATCAAAGATAAGTAAAAGAAGTTTCAAATTCTGTACTTTCAATGGCATACGAGAAGGAAAAACTGTTCTAGCATTCATTAGTCAGTTTGATGACTATTTCCATGAGGAAACCTATGCAGAAAAAGATAAAATCAAGTGTGTTACTAATCATTTAGTAGACAGAGCATCTCTTTGGTGGACTGTAGTACGCAAGAGCATAGAATGTCCTGATACTTGGGAGAATTTCAAGAAGAAGTTCATGTAGAATTTCCTTCCACCACAATTTCATGAGAAAGCTATTAAGCAATGGGATCTTCTCCAACAACGGGATCGTGAGCCTATACCTCAGTATACATAGCGTTTTTGGAATGCACTACTCCAGCTACGCATGCTTGAAGACGTACCTGAAGCGACACATAAGCGCAAGTATATGTCTGGACTCCTTGGGCATTACTACGTTGAAGTTAACATGTTCAAGCCTGCTACCCTTGAAGACGCCATTTCACTAGCTCACGACACTGAAGATAAGCTACGAGGCAGAGACAGACGTCCACAGCAATTTCAAGCCAATGGTAACTATGGATCTAAACAATTCAATTCCAATTTTAGAATATTTAATCCATGTCGTTTCTCTTCGTCATCTTTCCGCAAAAATTGGGCAAAACCACCTGCATTACCATCCAATGTCAATCAAAACCCTAAGCCTATTCCACAACCAAATCCAAATGTACCTAGACTTCCCGCCATTGCAAACAATGTAACCAAAGCCAAGCCAATAGTATGCTATAAATGCCACCATTCTGGACATCTAGCAGCAAATTGTCATTCAAAGAAGCCACCAGCCCATATCAACTACCTTGGAGCAATGGACGAAGACGAACATGAAGATATGCCTAATTTCACTGAAGATGAGGACGACACTACTACTACTTCCGATACTTTACCAGGTATGCCTACTCCACATTCATTATTGACTATGAAATGTTTGGTACATGGAAAGGAAAAGACTATTTTGCATGATTGTTACGGTTACGGGATCTAGAGCATGGCAATTGGTTATGGTGGATGGAAAGAGAAGAGTGGACTCATGATGGAGAAGACCAAGACACTGTTTGTTACACAAGTGAATTAGGTTCCAAGATTGAGACTTGGACTCATAAACACAATCTTGTGTATGTGGACAATGACACTGACACTTCACTGAAAAGAAAAGAGTACTATCATTGCATTTAGAAAAGGAAGCAAATACAATGCTTTATAGGAAAGTAGGAAACTGCAGTAGGCACCATTGTGCATATGGGATAAGTTAGCCTGCATATCTTTGACCCTGAAGCTCCATACAAAGAGGCTGTTTTGTTGAGTGTGATTGCTGATTCTCAACACCCCTCCTCAATCACAACTAGAAAGGCACGAAGTGTGTAGAGGCTGTAATGAGAACCACCTGCAAAGTGTGGGCATACCACAAACATGGCAAAACACCAGAGGCTATCGCAGAAAAGGCTAAGTGTGGGTACCAAAACATGATGGGTATCCAGAGGCTGTAACAGGGGCCTCACAAAGTGTACAGGGACTGTAATGCCAAGTTACATGAGGAGTTTACAAAGCTTATACAATGCTTTATAGGAAAGTAGGAAACTGCAGTAGGCACCATTGTGCATATGGGATAAGTTAGCCTGCATATCCTTGACCCTGAAGCTCCATACAAAGAGGCTGTTTTGTTGAGTGTGATTGCTGATTCTTAATAATGATGATAGTAGTACTCATGATTTTATTTCCGCAAAATTAGTAAAGGAATTGAAATTACAGACTGTACCTACACATTATCGCATCAAAGCTGCATTCTTAGGCACTAGGCATAATGGTACACAGGAAGTGCAAGACTTAGAGATTCAAATTGGTCAATACACTGAAAGAAGAAAATTTCTAGTTGTTTCATTACAGTCGAGTGACATTATTTTAGGTATGCCTTGGCGTCACCAGCATAACCCAGATATAGATTATTCCACACACACAATGAATATTAATTTTCAAGGAAAATCTATTACATTATATAGTATGCATGCATCTAATGTTTTTCCACTGCTTTCGCATACTCAAGCTAAACGTGCATTACGCAAGAGTAGTAAATCTTATTTCATTTGGGTGAATGAATTGCAAGTAAAAGAAAGTCATATGCACCCTAGGCATAAAGAATTTCTTGCATATTTTAAGGACTGTTTTGCTGAAGACCTACCACCTGGTTTACCTCCTTCATGTCCAGAAGACCATAAGATAGATTTGATCCCTGGCACACAACCACCTTGCAAAGCACCATATAGGCATAACCAGATAGAGCAAAAAGAAATCCAGAGTCAAGTTGAGGAATTACTAAATAGAGGATTGATTCGACCTAGCATTTCTCCATTCGGTGCACCTGTTCTGTTAGTCAAGAAAAAGAATAATACCTATCGTATGTGCATTGACTATCGAGCTTTAAATAAGATCACTGTAAAGAATAGGTATCCTATTCCTAGAGTTGATGACCTTATGGACAAACTGCAAGGATCTGCTATATTTAGTAAAATAGACCTTAAGTCTGGTTATCATCAGGTGAGACTAGATAAGTCTGACATATTCAAGACTGCATTTAGAACACAGTTTTGGTCATTACGAATTTTTAGTGATGCCTTTTGGATTGACTAATGCACCTGCTACGTTTAGTAGAATGATGAACCGTATATTTTTTAAATATCAGTATTGTGTAATTGTCTTCTTTGATTATATTTTGGTGTTTAGTCAAAATGAGAAAGAACATTATGAGCATTTGTCATTGATTTTTCAGTTATTGAAAGAAAATCAACTGTATGCAAATCCTGAAAAGAGTAAATTCTTTAAAACAGAAATTGAGTATTTAGGTCATATTGTATCATCTGATGGAATTAAAGTTGATCCTAAGAAAATTGATGCAATATTGAATTGGCCTGTACCTAAAAACGTGCATGAGTTATGCTCATTCCTTGGTCTTGCTAGTTTCTATAGGAAGTTTGTACGTAATTTTTCATTACTTGCTTTACCATTAACCAAACTTCTCAAGAAAGGAATTGTTTATCATTGGTCCGAAAATCAACAGAAATCCTTTGACTTACTGAAACATGCATTAACCCATACCCCTGTTCTACAGTTGCCTGACTTTAATAGACCATTCTTTCTAGTAGTGACCGATGCTAGTGGATCAGAAATAGGAGCTGTACTTATGCAAGACAATCATCCTATAGACTATTCTAGTTCTAAGCTAAAACCTTCTGAGCTGAAATATTCCACATATGACAAAGAACTATTAGCAGTTGTACAAGCATTAAGACAATGGAAACACTACTTAATGGGTTCAGAATTTATGATTAAGACCGATCAGCAAAGTATTAGACATTTACTTAGCCAACCTCAAATCTCTGACCGTCATATCAAATGGGCCTCCTTTATTCAAAGTTTTCATCCTATCATTCAATACCAACCTGGAAAAGAAAATGTAGTGGCTGATGCATTGAGTAGAAGACCTGCCATTCATAATATTTCTGTCATATCTTTTGATTATTTGATTGCTATGAAAGATACATATCATCAAGATATTACTTTTCATGCTGATTGGAATAAATTAGTTCAAAATAATTTGATTCCTATTGATTCATTGTCATATAATGATGGATTTATGTTTTATGAAAAGAGATTGTGTGTTACAATTCCATTCCGATCTTTTGTTTTGAATGAAATTCATTGTCCCCCATATCAAGGTCATAGAGGTATCATATCTACCTTACGTATATTAAATGAAGATTTTTATTGGCCGCATATGGATGCTGATGTATCTAACTTTGTTTTTGAATGTTTGTTTTGTCAAAGAGTTAAGAGACATCATGGTAAACAGTATGGATTACTTATGCCTTTGTCTATTCCATCTAAACCTTGGGAACAAATTTCTATGGATTTCATTACTGGTTTACCTAATACTAAATCTAACCATGATATGATTTGGACAGTTGTAGATAGATTTAGTAAACAAGCATATTTCATTCCATGTAAGAAAACTTTAACAGCATCACAAGCAGCACAATTGTTTTTGAAAACTGTTTTTACTAACCATGGATTGCCAAAAGTTATTATTTTAGATCGTGATTCTAGATTTTGTAACAACTTTTGGATTACTCTGTTTGCTAACCTAGGCACAAAGATTGATTTTTGATCTGCATTTCATCCAGAAACTAATGGACAAACAGAAGCCACTAACAGCACAATTCTAGATCTTTTACGTGCATATACTATCTCTAAACCACAGACATGGGACACACATTTGCATTTATTACAGTTTGCATATAACAATACACCACACACATCTACAAAGAAAGCACCGTTTGAAGTGATTTATGGATATAGATTATCTACACCTGTTGCATCTTTGTCAAATAAAATTCAGAGTGCTGATGATATTGCTAGTATGCATAACACTATTTTTGATGAGGTCAAAGATATGATTGCTAAAGCCCAGCAATCATATACTAAACAAGCCAACAAGAAAAGACAAGCAATGAATTTCAAAGTTGATGTTTATGTTTGGTTGAGAATAGAAAAACGTAGACTGCAAAGTGTAGATAGACACCCAGTTGTCAAATTAGCCCCCAGATTCTATGGACCATTTAGGATCATTCATAAAATTAATGATAATGCATTCAAGTTAGAATTACCACCTCATTGGAAAATTCACAACACATTTCACATTAATTTATTGAGACCATTTAGATGCCAATTACATGTACACCCTGTTTATGAAAACCCACCTTTATTAGAGGAAAAGACTGAAATACTTGAACCTGAAGCTATCATAGACACTGACTTTATGACCACTAGAACTGGCCGAAGATATTCTAGATATCTAGTTAAATTTAAGAACCATCCTGTAGAGGAAGCACAATGGATGCACACTAGAGACTTAAATGCTTTCCCCACTCTGTTAGCTCCACATTGAGCTAATAGCAATTGAGGTCAATTGTTATCCCACCCCGGGGGTATGATGCCAGGAGGCATATTTCACGGTGGATTCCGTGCCACGGTGGATTCCGTGAGGTTTTACGGTGGATTCCATAAACTTTAATGACCGGGGCTCATACACAAAGTGGATTCTTTGTGCGAGAAGTTGATGGGGACGCCTGTCCTTTTCGGGCATTTCATTAATTTAGTGTGTACATGGGTGATTCCATAGCGGGTGATTCCGCAAAATGCATATTAAATTAATAAACGTTTATGAGTTTAGAGTGTGCACTTGTAATAAATTAAGGTTAGGATTTATTTCTAACCAGTTGATTTATTTATGTAGCTGAAGACTGCTAGGTATTCACTTTTGTCGGTTTAATTGTATTATTTTACTAACGATTGTGAATGCTTCAGTTGATGTGTAGAGATAGCAATAGTGGCGGAGGAAAGTATTGGAGGATAGTGAGTATTCGATCTATGGATTATATTTTGATAGGCGCCACGCCTATATTTTGTCATGCCTATTTATCGAGGCATCGATTATTTATTATTATTTTGTATGCGCATGGGCGCTTGGTTATGTTATTTCTATTTGGACATTGTATTGGGCGTGCGAGACTCTTTGGGCACCGTCCATTAGCTTTATTCCTATTTTTGTGTAAAAGCAAACTCAAAAGCTAAAAGCTTGTTATATTTTTGTAAATTGGGCTATTATTGAGCATGAAGATGAAATATACATAAAATACATGCTTTGTGAAGCGCTCACACAAGGCATGGGGGGCGATTACACCTAATTGGTCTCTTGCTCTTGTCGTTCATGCTTTTTACCTTGTAACTTGTGCAAAAAGTAGAGTTCATTGTTCTTGGGGACCTTCCGGCATTCACTACGCGAGCATACAACGTCCGATCTGCGCACCAAGTATAAGGGCAGATGAGTATGAATAGCCCTAGGTGGAGGGAAAACCCTAACCCTAGTTTGGCAGAGGCTATATAAACAGCCTATGGGTCACTATCAGGTGTGGGAGACTGTACCCAAGTTGTACTCTAAGCAACTTAGTAAGCAAGATTTTGTTCTTGTACTTTGAGCTCTCTTCTCCCTCTTGTGCACATATTCCAATGCTGCAACTCTAGTTTCCAACATGGTATCAGAGCCATCTTTGATCTCCTATGCTTTCCTCAGCCTCAGCTATCACTAAGTGCACATGAGCTATCATCTCTTTCATCTTATCCTTCTTTCCTCCATAGCTGCCTGCAACCTACCTCCATTGGAGGACTTGGGGAGGACAAAGGAGGCCATATCTCCCTCTAATTTCTTCTAGGGACTTCTTGCCTATCCCAGAAAAATCAGCCTGGCACAATAAATCTCGGGATTAGTTGACATCATGGGTAGCATTGTCAAAATCTCAAAAATGGCGCAGTTTCTGATAGCGTGGCGTCTTCAGGTGTGGTGTGGGCAGTAGCAGGTGGCACAATCTCAGCCACCACCATAGGGCTTCTATAGCCCCCCTAGTGGGCCATCTTTCCACAAGAGGCCTTCTAGAAATTCCACCCAGAGAGAGAGATCTCTGCCAAACCCTAACTGTGTATCTTGTGGCAGCCATAGTCAGCAAGCTCTAAGCTTGGGATTTTGTCACTTTTTTCACTCTGAGCTTCATTAACAGTGACTCTAATCACTGAAGCATATTCTGTGAAGCTTATTCCAGATTTAAAAGCTCTTGGGCATGCTCAATGGACATCACTAAGTGCATCAGGAAGCCGACTTCCAACCGGGTTTCATTCAAGCATTTCACTAAGCTTGACATTAGTGTTTCTAAACACTAATCATTAATCATCTAATCATTTGCTTGTTGGGTATTCACTAAAATCAAGTGAGTTTTATTCCTCTTCGTATATTGTTGTAAGGCTATGTGTACAATTATAAACACATAGACCATCATACACTAGGAGTGTATTGCATACCGTGAGTGACTTTGTTTCAAGTACATTGGTCAATGAAATCAAAAGGATGAGTGTCATGGTACTCTCCTCGGAATCATCAGCAACAAGCATTGAGATCATGGACCAACCTTGTCCAACACAAGCTCCATCCACTAAGCCATACCACAAGGAGGAGCCTGAAGTCCAGTCTAGGCTTACTTCATTAAAACCTAAAAAGACTATTAAACCTCGGAAGAAGTTTGAACCTAAGAAAGGACCACCATACTCATACTTTGAAATATTACATTTATATGATTTTCAGCCTTTCTCTTCATTGCAACTTTGATTTCAAATTGTCTGATTTGCTTCCGAATTCAGTAAAAAAAATTGTAAGGGACTAGACACTGCCCTTGTCCTAACAAGTGGTACGACCTTTCCAATGACTACAACATATGCTTATGTTTGTCCTCAAATTTGAAAGTTTGATGGCGAAGATTTCCACCCATGGCAGGTACTTATAAAATACAAAATGATGGAGAGAGGGTATTGGCCTCTCATTGAAGGCAGTAGAGTTGTAAACTCTACAAATCTAGTTGATATAGAGGATGACCAACGTGCTCAAGCAATCATAATGTTACACTTAGATGAATCCCTAATTCATAATGTTGATCAACTAAACATTGCTGAAGAAAAATAGGATGAGCTTGAAAAACTCTATGGAGCCACTTGTAAAAATACTAAAATCTTCCTTAAAATTGAATTCTTTAGCTTGGAATATTGATCAGGAGAAGATTTGGGAAAATTCATCTCTCACATGAAGGGACTTATGGCACAGCTTGCCTCTGTACAAGCTCTAATACATGAAGAAGATGTTATTGCTATTCTCCTAAAAGCTGTAAAATAGGTGTTTCCTACTATTGTAACCACTCCCACCAACATTCCAGATCCTACATTGGCAAGTACCATTCAATCTTGTTTGGATGAAGAAAACAGGAACCACAATGAAAGCAGCAACAGTCATGCATCTTCAACTTCCTGTGATCAAGTATTGGTACATACAGCTCTTACTAGATGTTCTTTCTATAAGAGAAAAGGACATATTGTAAACAACTGTTGGAAGAAGTATCCCAAGAAGATGAAATATAACAAATGCAAGAAGATAGGGCATATCACTAGTAAATGCCCCAACATTCCTGATATACCCAAAGAATTGGTGGCCAACTATGCCTCCAATCCATTTGAAGATCGAATATTTTGACTCTTTAAATCATCTACCTAAAACAACCCACTATAAGCAAGGGAGTATAAGGGAAGATGAGTGTGAATAGCCCTAGGGGCAGGGGAAACCCTAACCCTAGTTTGGCAGAGGCTATATAAATAGCCTATGGGTCACTATCAAGTGTGGGAGAGTGTACCCAAGTTGTACTCTAAGCAACTTAGTAAGCAAGATTTTGTTCTTGTACTTTGAGCTCTCTTCTCCCTCTTGTGCACACATTCCAATGCTGCAACTCTGGTTTCCAATATTATGAGGCTAGATGGGTGTGAATAGCCTTAGGGGTAGGGGAAACCCTAACCCTAGCTTGGTAGAGGCTATATATACAGCCTATGGGTCACTATCAAACTTGAGATAGAGTGTACCCAAGTTGTACCTTGAGCAACTTAATAAACAAGAATTTGTTCTTGTACTTTGAGCCTCTTTCTCCCTCTTGTGCACACATTCCAATGCTGCAACTTGATTTTTCCCACGTGGTATCAGAGCCTCCACTTATCTCTTCAACTTCCTATACCCTCATCCTCACTAAGTGCACAAGATTGTCCATCATCTTCAACTTATCTCCTTCACCTCCATAACTAGCCTTACTTGCAAACCTTCGGGGACTTGGGGAGGACAAAGGAGGCCATATTTGCTCCTGCTTTCTTTTGGAGATCCCTTCTCCACATTTGGGTGCAGTTGCTCGTCAAGTCTACCCCCAACATTTTCCATGACTGAGCCCGACATTATGTGTTTTTCAGAACAGGCGCAATTTTCTATCAACATGACATCCGTACTAGTGTGCATGCAGCAAGGGACGCAATCCCAGCAACCACCTTGGGGCTTTGATAGTCCCCCCTAGTGGGTTATCCTCATATACAAGGGTTCTTGGAAATTTTCTCTACAAAGAGAGATCTCTGACAAACCTTAACTGTGTACCTTATGGTATCCATAACCAATAAGCTCCAAACTTGGCATTTTTCACCTTTTTCACTCTGAGATTTATTAATAGTGATTCTAATAACTAAAGCATCTTCTGTGAAACTTATTTGAAATATAAAAGCTCTTGGACATGCTCGATGGACATCACTAAGTGCATTGGGAAGCAGACTTCCAACCTATTTTTATTCAAGCATTTTACTAAGCTTAACATTAGTGTTTCTAAACACTAATCATTAATCATCTAATCATTTGCTTGCTGGGTATTTACTAAATCTAGTGAGTGTTATTTTATCAGCTTCCTCTTCTTTTATTGTTGTAAGGTTATGTGTACAATTATAGACACATAGACCATCATACACTAGAATTGTATTGCATATCTCGAGTGACTTTGGTTCAAGTACACTAGTCAATGCAATCAAAAGGATGAGTGTCACTGTACTCTTCTCGGAATCATCAGCAACAAGCATTGAGATCATAGACCGATCTTGTCCAACACAAGCTTCATCCACTAAGCCATACCACAAGGAGGAGCCTGAAGTCCAGTCTAGGTTTACCTCATTAAAACCTAAAAAGGCTATTAAACCTCAGAAGAAGTTTGCACATAAGAAAGGACCACCATAGTCATACTTTGAAATATTATATTTGTATGATTTTCAGCCTTTCTCCTCATTACAACTTTGATTTCAATTGTTTGATTTGCTTCTATATTCAGTGGCAAGTTTGTAAGGGAATAGACACTACCCTTGTGGTAACAAGTGGAACGACCTTCCCAATGGCCACAACATATGTTGATGTCCGTCCTGAAATTCAAAAGTTTGATGGCAAAGATTTCCACCCATGGTAGGTACTTATGAAGTAAAAAATGATGGAGAGAGTGTATTGGCCTCTCATTCAAGTCACTAGATTTGTAAACTTTGCAAATCTGGTTGATGTAGAGGATGACCAACGTGCCCAAGCCATCATAATGTTACACTTAGATGAGTCCCTAATTCATCATGTTGATCAACTAAACACTGCTAAAGAAAAATGGGGTGAGCTTGAAAAACTCTATGGAGCCACTGGTAGAAATACTAAAATATTCCTTAAATTTGAATTCTTTAGCTTGGAATATAGATTAGGAGAAGATTTGGGAAAATTCATCTCTCACATGAAGGGACTTATGGCACAGCTTGCCTATGTACAAGCTCTAATACATGAAGAAGATGCTATTGCTATTCTCCTAAAAGCTGTAAAACAGGTGTTTCCTACTCTTGTAACCACTCTTACCAACATTCCAAACCCTACATTGGCAAGTACCATCCAATCCTGTTTGGATGAAGAAAAGAGGAACCACAAAGAAAACGGCAACAGTCAAGCATCTTCAACTTCTCGTGATCAAGTATTCGTACATACAATTCTCACTAGATGTTCTTTCTATAAGAAAAAATGACATCTTGTAAACAATTGTTGGAAGAAGTATCCCAAGAAAATGAAAAGTAACAAACGCAAGAAGATAGGGCATATCACTAGCAAATGCCCCAATACTCCTGATGTACCCAAAGAATTGGTGGCCAACTATGCCTCCAATCCATCTAAAGATCTATTGTTTTGACTCTTTAAATCATCTACCTAAAACACTCTTATAAGCCTGATTTATAAAGGCATCCCAGGGGGGAGGGATATCTTACATGCCTTGTAATCCAATGCCACCCTGACATTGAGGGGGGGTGTTAGAAGATAGGCATAGGAACCTACTGTAAGCAAGGGTGTATGAGGGTAGATGTGTGTGAATAGCCTTAGGGGCAAGAAAAACCCTAACCCTAGCTTGACAGAGGCTATATAAACAGCCTATGGGTCACTATCAAACTTGAGATAGAGTGTACCCAAGTTGTACCTTGAGCAACTTAATAAACAAGAATTTTTTCTTGTACTTTGAGCCTCTTTCTCCCTCTTTTGCATACATTCCAATGCTGCAACTATGATTTTTCCCACAGTGACCTATCAGCAAAATTGAAGGGGCTTGTCATCATGATAGTCAAGACAGAGTTCTGTGGTGCACAGTTAATGAGTAAGAGTGGTTGGCTATTTTACTAAGGACAAGGCTGGTCAACATGACGAAGGAGTCTTCTTATGATGTGTTTCTTAAAGGGATGTATGGCTCGTGCTAAAGAAATGTTGTTTGCTGAATTCGTGAGCTTCTTGCAAAGGAGATGGAAGAAAACAAGATGATCTTGATCATTACTCAATGTGCGAAAGAAGAAGCCTATTGTAGCACATTAGGCTACCAACATATGGAAGCAGAAGCTCCATATTTTTGGCTGATGATTGTTTGTCATTCACTGGTTGGTGAGTTTTTAGGTTGACTTGCCTATGTGTGAGTTGTTCGTGGGACTTTTATTTGTTGTGATGAAGTTGAATCACCATTTTCATCATGATGGCTTGCATGTGCTTTGGAAGGAACTTGGAGTGTGTCTTTCTACAATGAAAGGATAGCATAATGGATGGATTGATTGGTGGCATCACTTCAAACCATTGATTTGAAGTTCCTGTATATCCTAATAATCTAACAGCTCAATAAGCGCTTCAAAAAAGTAGTTTGGAGTATAGCAGACAAAGATGCATTCAAATGTATAAAAATTTAAAAGTATGAAAATGAGAAAAGCCAATAAGGATTTTCAAAAATTTTGTAATGTTTTGAAAAGCTAAAAAGCTTAAAAAGAAAGATTATCACTAGCTAAGGAAAAACTATATAAGGGGATGAGACAAAGGACTTTGGGGGGGGACCCTTCTCTTGATATTGAAGGCTTGTATGTGAGGAGAGAATGGTCACACACAACTTTTGGAGAAAACATTTTTGTTCTTAAAACTTCTAAAGACATGGTGCAAATAGCTCAATGTACCACAACAATTGAATTTAGAGGTATGAAGATTGAGTGAAGTTTTTTTTTTTGAACTCAAGTTCTTGCTTTGTTAATGTGAGGTTATAGATGTTTTGCATTATGTGTGCTCTCCATGTGTTTGTGGTTATAAGAGGCATTCAAGTTATATTGTGGCCTGAGAGAGATGGTGTGTGGTCATGTATTATCAAAAATTTCTAGACGAAATTAGCATATTGACAAAATCATAGACTTTAACAATACTCCTTGTCATCTTGTTTTCAAGTTGTGTGAGAGGAGTATCTTTGAACACCACTCATAAAACAACATTCTTGCTAATTAATTCCTTAGTAGAGAGATTGTAGCACTTATAACTTTTCCATTCTTGTTAACAATCTATAGGGCAATATAAACTATATGGTCAAATTATTATGGTAAAAATATCACAAGCAACATAGTAATATAGCCAGTCCTAGCTTGGCTAGAGGAGGCAATATTTAGTGGTAGTTTTCTATCTCTACATGCCTAGCATTGTTTGAAGCCCATAGGATGAACGAAGTTAGCCACAAAATTGCTCTTTGAATCCATTCATATTGAAACCTCAAGGCATAAACCAGAGATGATTGAATATGAGGACCCCTCAGCTTGTAAGTCGTACTAGAAGCAACCATCTAATGCCCTCTTAAGACACCGGTTGGTAGCCTCTCAAGGTCAAGAGTAACCAACAATATGCTTGGTTCCAAGAGAGTGGAAAATGAGGGAAAATAATTCATCAACCCCTCTACCATAGTATGGTTACAAATTTTTTGCCTAAAATAGTGTTAAATTAGGTTCTATCCCTACGATGTAAGGGATGACCACTCGATGACCGTCAATGAGATCTAATCATAATAACATAGAAAGGCACTCAACTAAGTTGGTCCACCCATTTTTGGGATGGGATAATCAAGACCTCTTATTTGACTACACTTCATTTATCAAGATCTCCACAATATTTCCAATCTCATGAATTTTTTTCATCTCGTGTCTAGAATCAGAGGCCTTCCATCCTAATCCATGTAACAGGGATCAAGAAGTTGTCAAATCTCGATGATAGACCATCGAGTTATTAGCCTATTCCAAGCTCCTCTCTTGAGATGTAGTAATAGT
Source organism: Lygodium microphyllum (assembly GCF_053477565.2). Classification (NCBI taxonomy): domain Eukaryota; kingdom Viridiplantae; phylum Streptophyta; class Polypodiopsida; order Schizaeales; family Lygodiaceae; genus Lygodium; species Lygodium microphyllum. The sequence continues at coordinate 32,465,418 of NC_141155.1, forward strand.
GTGCTTCACCTTTTTGCACCACTTGGCTCTTGAACCTAAATACCAAGTAGCTTATATCATTCTTTATATCTTTATCATTAGATCTTGGGGCCATTTTAGCTATGGACGACACATGGTTGGTCCCATAAATCTAACTAGTATTTGACAATTTTAATCTTTTTAGTTTAATTTAAAGGTTGATAATAAAAAAAATCATATAAAAACTACAATAAAATTCATTCAAATCAATTCTAAATGGAAATCATTTCAATAGAATCTTAGTAACGAGGGCTTTTTCAGCTTAATAAAGGAACATTGTTTTCTCTCTTATCATAACTTTTGATGAATTTCCCTTTGATATCTTGAATGATATCATCATCACTCTTAGGTTCTTTTCCCACATTGTATTTTTAGAACCTACTTTTCTAGAGCTTTCTATTGATATATGGGTTGTTAGGGTCTGGAAGTGGGACAACGAAGTTATATCATAGATTTTTTTTGCATTAAGAATATTACCAACTATTTTTTGTCCTTAAAATTTCCCTAATAGATGGCAAGTAATGAATGTAAGAAATTTATTAGATGAAGCTATGTAGATGTAGTTACTTTTGGTTTGATTAGTGGAGCGCATTTGGTATGAAGGACTCTTATTATTTTGGATGCTAGTATTATATAAATTTTACGCTTATGCACATGGGATTGTTCATTATTGTTGTTAACTTTTTATTATGATATTGATACTTGTTGCTTCCTTTTATATACTCTCATTTATTCTTGCTTCCTACTTTTTTAGATCATTTGCAAAAAATGTTAACGTTACCACTCTCCTAGGCAAGTGGCAGTCCCTTGGCACTAGTGAAGGTGCTTGGAACCTACATGGGAATGGTCAAAGGGAAGGTAAGAGATCATGTGATGAGGAAGGAAGGGGTGGTTTCTCTCACTTTTAAAGATACATATAGGGAAAATTTATGTGTAGTGAGCGGGGTGTAAGTGGGTGGATGCGTGATTGGGAGATGAGATTGTGCTAGGTGAACACAAATTCCCTAGCTCGATCAGTTAGAGGTTTGGGTGTAGTGAGGTGTTGTTCAGGGTGACAAGTCTCCTAATTTCTTGGGATGTCCTACCCTTAAGACCCTAAATGACTTGAGGGAAGTGTGGGTTGAAGTAAGAGGTAGTTTTGGAGGTTCGAAAGAGGCTAATGGATCATGACCATGGGCCATTTCCCAAATGGAATTCCCTAAGTGTGTTTTCTTTTCTTTTCTTTTCTTTGGCAAGTATTCCTTGCCTCTCCTTTAATCTTGGGCTAATGAAAGTAGGGTCCTAATGGATTTCTCAATGAAGACCATGCTCATCATCTATGGTTTACTGGACAAGCAGATATTCACCATTGTTGAGGGCAAAAAGGGATGATTACATTTGGTAAACTACCTTTCATTCATATCCTCCAAAAGGTTTAGGTAGTAGGTAGGTAGCCTAGTAGCTTGAAGTATAAGCCTGGCATACCTGTCTATTCCCAGATTTATATTAAAAAACAAGGGGTGGAGTCTCCCTTCTTCAGCTACTTTCTTTTGAGTTAGCAACATCATCAAGAGCTTGAGATAGTTACAACTTGTTACAAAAAGGTTGGATCTAGACAATTCTGAAATGTGTTTGCAAACTTCTTGAATGAAGATGCCAGGTCCCACTCTTGAGACTTGAGATTGTCCTTAGGTCATGACTAGATTTTTCATTGAATATTAGGGGAAAGTGATACCTTCCATGTGTGTTGGGGTTTTCATCAATATCATGTCTTTGTGGATAAGTGGTGCGCAGATCGGACGCTGTATGCTTGCGTAGTGAATGCCAGAAGGTCCCCAAGAACAATGAACTCTACTTTTTGCACAAGTTACAAGGTAAAAAGCATGAATGACAAGAGCAAGAGACCAATTGGGTGCAATCTCCCCCCATGCCTTGTGTGAGCACTTCACAAAGCATGTATTTTATGTATATTTCTTCATCATGCTCAATAATAGCCCAATTTACAAAAATATAACAAGCTTTTAGCTTTTGAGTTTGCTTTTACAAAAATAGAAATAAAGCTAATGGACGGTGCCCAAAGAGTCTAGCACGCCCAATACAATGTCCAAATAGAAATAACATAACCGTGCGCCCATGCCCATACAAAATAATAATAAATAATCGATGCCTCAATAAATAGGCATGACAAAATATAGGCGTGGCGCCTATCAGAATATAATCTATAGATCGAATACTCGCTATCCTCCAATGCTTTCCTCCGCCACTGTTGCTATCTCTACACATCAACTGAAGCATTCACAATCGTTAATAAAATAATACAATTAAACCGACAAAAGTGAATATCTAGCAGTCTTCAGCTACATAAATAAATCAACTGGTTAGAAATAAATCCTAACCTTAATTTATTACGAGTGCGCACTCTAAACTCATAAACGTTTATTAATTTAATATGCATTTTGCGGAATCACCCGCTATGGAATCACCCATGTACACACTAAATTAATGAAACGCCCGAAAAGGACAGGCGTCCCCATCAACTTCTCGCACAAAGAATCCACTTTGTGTATGAGCCCCGGTTATCAAAGTTTACGGAATCCACCGTAAAACCTCACGGAGTCCACCGTGGCACGGAATCCACCGTGAAATATGCCTCTTGGCATCATACCCCCGGGGTGGGATAGCAATTGACCTCAATTGCTATTAGCTCAATGTGGAGCTAACAGAGTGGGGAAAGCATTTAAGTCTCTAGCATGCATCCATTGTGCTTCCTCTACAGGATGGTTCTTAAATTTAACTAGATATCTAGAATACCTTCGGCCAGTTCTAGTGGTCATAAAGTCAGTGTCTATGATAGCTTCTGGTTCAAGTATTTCAGTCTCTTCCTCTAATAAAGGTGGGTTTTCATAAACAGGATGTACAGGTAATTGGCCTCTAAATGGTCTCAATAAACTAATGTGAAATGTATTGTGAATTTTCCAATGAGATGGTAATTCTAACTTGAATGCATAATCATTAATTTTATGAATGATTCTAAATGGTCCATAGAATCTAGGAGCTAGTTTGACAACTGGATGTCTATCTACACTTTGTAGTCTACGTTTTTCTATTCTCAGCCAAACATAATCATCAACTTTGAAATTCATGGCTTGTCTTTTCTTATTGGCTTGTTTGGTATATGATTGCTGGGCTTTAGCAATCATATCTTTAACTTCATCAAATATACTGTTATGCATACTAGCAATATCATCAGCACTCTGAATTCTATTAGACAAAGATGCAACAGGTGTAGATAATCTATATCCATAAATCACTTGAAACGGTGCTTTCTTTGTAGATGTGTGTGGTGTATTGTTATATGCAAACTGTAATAAATGCAAATGAGTGTCCCATGTCTGAGGTTTAGAGATAGTATATGCATGTAAAAGATCTAGAATGGTGCTGTTTGTGGCTTCTGTTTGTCCATTAGTTTCTGGATGAAATGCAGATGAGAAATCAATCTTTGTGCCTAAGTTAGCAAATAGAGTAATCCAAAAGTTGTTACAAAATCTAGAATCACGATCTGAAATAATAGCTTTTGGCAATCCATGGTTAGTAAAAACAGTTTTCAAAAACAATTGTGCTGCTTGTGATGCTGTTAAAGTTTTCTTACATGGGATGAAATATGCTTGTTTACTAAATCTATCTACAACTATCCAAATCATATCATGGTTAGATTTAGTATTAGGTAAACCAGTAATGAAATCCATAGAAATTTGTTCCCAAGGTTTAGATGGAATAGACAAAGGCATAAGTAATCCATACTGTTTACCATGATATCTCTTAACTCTTTGACAAATCAAACATTCAGAAACGAAGTTGGATACATGAGCATCCATATGCGGTCAATAAAAATCTTCAGTTAATGTAAGTAAGGTAGATATGATACCTCTATGACCTTGATATGGGGGACAGTGAATTTCATTCAAAACAAAAGATCGGAATGGAATTGTAACACACAATCTCTTTTCATAAAACATAAATCCATCATTATATGACAATGAATCAACAGGAATGAAATTATTTTGAACTAATTTATTCCAATCAGAATGAAAAGTAATATCCTGGTGATATGTATCTTTCATAGCAATCAAAGAATCAAAAGATATGACAGAAATATTATGAATGGTAGGTCTTCTAGTCAATGCATCAGCCACTACATTTTCTTTTCCGGGTTGGTATTGAATGATAGGATGAAAACTTTGAATAAAGGAGGCCCATTTGATATGACGGTCAAAGATTTGAGGTTGGCTAAGTAAATATCTAATACATTGCTGATCGGTCTTAATCATAAATTCTGAACCCATTAAGTAGTGTTTCCACTGTCTTAATGCTTGTACAACTGCTAATAGTTCTTTGTCATATGTGGAATATTTCAGCTCAGAAGATTTCAGCTTACAACTAGAATATGCTATAGGATGATTGTCTTGCATAAGTACGGCTCCTATTCTTGATCCACTAGCATCGGTCATACTAGAAAGAATGGTCTATTAAAGTCAGGCAACTGTAGAACAGGGGCATTGGTTAATGCATGTTTTAATAAGTCAAAGGATTTCTGTTGATTTTCGGTCCATTGATAAACAATTCCTTTCTTCAGAAGTTTGGTTAATGGTAAAGCAAGTAATGAAAATTTACGTACAAACTTCCTATAAAAACTAGCAAGACCAAGGAATGAGCGTAACTCATGCACGTTTTTAGATACATGCCAATTCAATATTGCATCAATTTTCTTAGGATCAACTTTAATTCCATCAGATGATACAATATGACCTAAATACTCAATTTCTGTCTTAAAGAATTCACTCTTTTCAGGATTTGCATAAAGTTGATTTTCTTTCAATAACTGAAAAACCAATGACAAATGCTCATAATGTTCTTTCTCATTTTGACTAAACACCAAAATATCATCAAAGAAAACAATTACACACTACTGATATTTCAAAAAGATTTGGTTCATCATTCTACTAAAGGTAGCAGGTGCATTAGTCAATCCAAATGGCATCACTAAAAATTCGTAATGACCAAACTGTGTTCTAAATGCAGTCTTGAATATGTCTGACGTATCTAGTCTCACCTGATGATAACCAGACTTAAGGTCTATTTTACTAAATATAGCAAAGCCTTGCAGTTTGTCCATAAGGTCATCAACTCTAGGAATGTGATACCTATTCTTTACAGTGATCTTATTTAAATCTCGATAGTCAATGCACATACGATAGGTATTATTCTTTTTCTTGACTAACAGAACAGGTGCACCGAATGGAGAACTGCTAGGTCGAATCAATCCTCTATTTAGTAATTCCTCAACTTGACTCTGGATTTCTTTTTGCTCTATCTAGTTGTGCCTATATGATGCTTTGCAAGGTGGTTGTGTGCCAGGGATCAAATCTATCTTATGGTCTTCTGGACGTGAAGGAGGTAAACCAAGTGGTAGGTCTTGTACAAAACAATCCTTAAAATGTGCAAGAAATTCTTTATGCCTAGGATGCATATGACTTTCTTTTACTTGCAATTCATTCACCCAAATAAGATAAGATTTACTACTCTAGCGTAATGCATGTTTAGCTTGAGTATACGAAAGCAGTGGTTGGAAAGACATTAGATGCATGCATACCATATAATGTAATAGATTTTCCTTGAAAATTAATATTCATTGTGTGTGTGGAATAATCTATATCTGGGTTATGCTTGTGTCACCAAGGCATACCTAAAATAATGTCACTCGACTGTAATGGAACAACTAAGAAATTTCTTCTTTCAGTGTATGAACCAATTTGAATCTCTAAGTCTTGCACTTCCTGTGTACCATTATACCTAGTGCCTAAGAATGCAGCTTTGATGCGATAATGTGTAGGTACAGTCTGTAACTTCAATTCCTTTACTAATTTTGCTGAAATAAAATCATGAGTACTACCGTCATCATGCAAAATAGTCTTTTCCTTTCCATGCACCAAACATTTCATGTCAATAAAGAATGTAGAGTAGGCATACCTGGTAAAGTATCGGAAGTAGTAGTAGTGTCGTCCTCATCTTCAGTGAAATCAGGCATATCTTCATGTTCATCTTCGTCCATTTCTCCAAGGTAGTTGATATGGGTAGATGGCTTCTTTGAATGAAAATTTGCTGCTAGATGTCCAGGCTGGTGGCATTTATAGCATACTATTGGCTTGGCTTTGGTTACATTGTTTGCAATGGCGGGAAGTCTAGGTACATTAGGATTTGGCTGTGGAATAGGCTTAGGGTTTTGATTGAGATTGGATGGTAATGCAGATGGTTTTGCCCAATTTTTGCGGAAAGATGATGAAGAGAAACGACCTGGATTAAATCTTCTAAAATTGGAATTGAATTGTTTAGTGTCCTCTTCTTTAGAGTTTGTGACTTTTGTGAGAGCCTTTATAAAACTCTTCTATTGAGTTCTCATTATCTTTTTTGCCAGTTGGGCTCTATCTTCTTCTGCTACACCTTTGTCATGCTTAGCCTTTGGAAGTTTGCAAGCAAGGTCCTACGTAGGCCCTAAGCTTTTTTCCTCCCATTGGTCCAACTTTTTCCTTGCTAGCTCCAACTCCCACTCTTGCCACTTTGTCAAGGCTTCTAAAATGCTCATGTGTTCTTCCTTGCTCCATTGGAGGTGCTCCTTCTCCTAGGTTAGCATGGCTATAGTCCTCTTGAGATCTTTTTCTGTCCTTTGGTGCCTTCCTTTCACTACTCTATCAATTCGAGGGTTCTCTCTTTCATTTGCTTCACTTCTTCATCATCTAGTCATAATTGTACAATTTTCTTGTCTTGCTCCTTCAGCCTCTCTTCCACTTCTACCATAATTTTTGAGGTCTCCTCATTGAGGGTTTATGCCTTTTCCATACTCTCTTTCTCTTGTCTATGCTATGCCAATAACTACTCATACTTGTCATTATCCATCATTTTTCTAAAAATTGCGGATAGCTTTGTTCTGAGAGTGTACATCTCCCTAGTGTATTGCCACTGGAGTGTGACACAGGCCTTCTTTTCCCTTTCCAAGGCTGATACCACTTGCTTTCATTGTTCTTCCTACTGGTCCCTTTGCTCTTTCAAAGTCTTAAGAAGGTCATCATATTCGTATACAGTTCCCTAAGTAATATAGGGAACCTCAGATGAGGTGTCCTCTAGCCATGGGACCTTCTCCATCCTCCTGTTTGGTTCAACTTCTTCTACTTCAATCCTCTTTGATCTTGGAAGGGTAGATCCCATTGATGGACTTCCTGAGAAAAGTAAGTAGATATCTTCCGCCCATTGCTAGCATTCACTTGAGATCTAACTATCTCCTTCCAATCTATAGAGCAGTGGCAATGGTAGTGAGACAATAGGAAGTGTGGTTATTTCGAGTGCTTGGCTAGGCTGTGGTGGTGGTGATAATGGATGGACTTTCCGCATACCCTCAATCAACTTGTGCCCTTCTCCATTAGTGACGCTTCCCACTTTTCTTGACTGGTTGCTTGGTATTGGGTGGTGCTTCCACTAGAAATTCTTCTCTTCTACATGTCTCCTTCATTGAGTTTCATGTCAAGATTGTGGGAGAGAAGGAAGGAGTCTCACTTGTAGCTTTCTTGCTTGCACAATGGGGGAATACACACAGTGATGGAGGCTGAAAACAGTTTTCCTCTTCTTAGTTGTGTAAGCCAAAAGAACTCTCATACAAAGAAATAGAAGAACCCTATATATGGGTCTCAAACCAAACTCAACTAACTAAGGTGGCATACTAACTGAGCCATGAACTAGAGTAGATAAGGATAGCTATCATGTAGCTATTATTCATGGGCGGTGTACCAACCGCATCTGCAACTGACAAGTCGGTGACATAAATACACAACGGTCACCCTGGCGTATCACGAGTGGAGCTCGATATCTCAACATTTCATACAACCAAGAAATATTCATCCTCTGTTTTCTTTTCCTTGGCTTATCTTTTCACTTCAGCTTTTCTAGACTCCCCTATGGTCATTTCCAATGCATCGTTTTCTTTTGAGGGAGTCTTTTCTTTTTCACTCTATTTCTTGGTGGTGTCCTTCTTCCCCTTTTGTAGGGCTTTTCTCCTTGTTGTTCTCTTGGTCATCTTTTGAGAGCTTGAAATTTGGACCCGACCCGTTCTTGAAGCGTTGAAGCTCATTTTGGAGCCGAAAAGTGCCCGAGAGGTGTTAAAGCGCCAATTTTCATGAAAAATCAAATGGTGGTGGATGGCCGAGCTAGAGTTTTCCTAGATGGATTTTGACATCAGGAATCCAACACAAGTCTCGATTCGTCAATCGAATGTAGTTTGACCCTCCATTTAATCCCTGCAAGCTTCGGCATTATAAAGCAGCTACTGGATAGGAAAGCCATAAAGTGCGCGGGAGAGGCTAGGTTGATGGAGTTCGACACCATGAAGCCGCTTGTCCAATCAGATTGCAAATTAGAGTTCGTTTAGGCCTTCAAAATTGACAAATCCACTTGCGGGACAGTGTGAACACAAAAAGATGAACCAATTATTTTAATGTTTTAAACGTTAGGCTTAATAAAAGCCTTGAAACTAATGCAAAAACTATTGAATAGAGGGAAGCATCAATGTGCCTCCTCATTTTTGCCCGTTGCCTCTCCGATTCAAACCCGTTTGGAGAGAGAGAGGGAGATTCTTGATCAGGGCAGAGAGAGGAACAAGATGGCTGCAAGCTTGCTTGTATTAATGGAGGATTAAAAAATCTCATGTTTAGTCTTTCGCTCTCCTCCCTCTCTCTCCTACAAGGGACAGTTCTTGCGTGTGAAGAAGAATGAAGCCCGACTGATGAATGCTCGTGGCGTGGTACCAGATTGCTTCCGAATTGAAGGTGGGCTGAAGACGACAGTGTCGAGGTGGGCTGAGTATCAAATGGGCCCTAGTTTGCAAACCCACAATAAGTTTCAAAATCCAAAAATAATGAAAAATAGACGGTAATGACATTTTAACAAAGAAAATGGCTCTTTTTTTGCATTTGATGAGGTTAACAATGTTCATATGGGTTGAAATTTGATGGACATGTTGTTTGCTATTGGTTTTAGTCTTTTAAAATAAAAAACTCAAAAAATATGCACTTAAAGTGTTGGAAATAAATGGGAAAACCTCGAAAAGCATGGTTTTCAGAGTAAAAATGGAGTTTTTGGGCTTAAAATGGGAAAAACATGAAACAAAACACCATTAAAATCTACATGTTTGCTATTTAAAGACTCAAGAGCCACAACTCTGAAATAATGCTAATTTTCTTCCATTTTTATTGATAATAAATAAGGAAAAATAGGAAAAAATGCTCTTTAAAAGGGGAAAAAATAGAAAACGGACGAGGAAAATTATGGATGTGTCTATGGGTGTATAATGAGGATAAAGCATGAGGGTTTGCCTCAGCTTATCCACATTTATATATTTTTGTGAGTATTTACTGCTTATTTCATACGAAATACACATGAAATCACCCCTTTACCTATGCAACGAGACAAAACCTTAAACGGTAGGGGGAGGAGGGAAGTTGTGAGTATTTACTGCTTATTTCGTGTGAAATACACATGAAAACACCCCTTTACCTATGCAACGAGGCAAAACCTTAAATGATAGGGGGAGGAGGGAAGTATGAGTGTTGAAATATCATACAAAATCTTATGTATTTGTTGCATTATTCATATAGGATGGCGTTAAGTTAAATAAAGGGAAGTAGAGCAGGAGTGTAAGGCTCGGTGTCTTCTCTCATGGTAGCACTTAGGCATTAGTGTATGGAAACATGAAAAGAATGGATTTGCACAATGTATGGCGCTGTTTTTCGATTGTTTGAGCACTTAATCATATACACATTTGCATCAAGCATTGTTAAATGGTATCAATTGCAAGATCCTGGATGCATAGCACTTGGTTTCTCTAGGACTTGACCCACGTAGAGAGAGTGAGCAATCTGGTTGTAGGTCTAAACGGTGGGTCAAAGGGGATGCATAAGTGAGGATAAGTGCATTCTTGGAATGTTAAATGTATTGGAATAAAGAGAGGAGTTTGTTTCGAATGTGTCTATGTGTGGAAGCACTGCATCGAGGGGCCAATCCCCAAGATGTAGGAGAGCTGCGATAGGGCCACCGCAATGAGCTGGTGGGGTACCCTTGTATTTAGGATAGTGTATCCCTCGATAGACGCTCCTAATCCACGAGGCCGTGAGGTGGGGTTGTTTGTTGAGGGCATGAGATCCTTGCTAGTGCCTTAGCCAGTGTAGGCCAATTTTAGGTCCCATCAGTGGTGCATCTATCGGGAGCTGCCTTTAAGTGGCGATCTCCAAATCTAGGTTGTAAAGGGACCTAAGTTTATAATTTTCATTGGGAGTATGCTAAGATAACCATAAAATGGGGTTTTTTCAAGGATGGAAAACCTTGGCTTTCCCTATACAAAACTTACTGATGGACTTAGTTAGTTATGTAGAGCATGAGTCCTCTACAAAAGATAATTTAGGTGATGAGAAGAGTAACCAGTTAGTGGTTACCCTATCCTCTAATGTGATGGCGTGGGCCAAGGTTTGCCTTGGTGTGGTCTCTAAGCGAGAGAAATCATGTATAACCATCCATCAACCTAGTGGGCATGGAATAAGTATGTTGGAAGCTATGGCGGTCATGGCATCAACAAGTGATTATGCTAAAACGGTAGTGCCATGGGAAAAACTCGACACACAGTGGAGTACAATTATGGCTGAAACATCCCATGCGGTGGGGCATCGTGCTAAAATTTTAAGTATCACAAGGATGTTAGAAGCCCTAGATGTAAAGGGAAAACCGTTGCTTAATAAACAGAGTCCCCAGTTCCTAAGTGCTAAGGATAAGCTTGCTTTTGATGAGGGGCAGAAGCTCCTAGATAAAGCCATCATGGAACTACCTAGGAAGGGGCAAGATATGGAAGATCCTCTAAGAAAGGATCGAAATGACATGCTAAGAGCTATAGGTCTCCCTAGACCACTTTATGAGTTGGTAGAAAGGGACATTAAGGATAATATTAACCTCCCTACACCAATAAAGGTGGAAATGGAAGAGGTTGGAGACCCTAAGACACTAGGGTTAGGCCATGATTATGAGGATTTTAATGGCCCAGTGATGTTCCCAAAGGAAAGGACTAAATGCCCTCCTCCTTATAGGGATCTCCCAGTGTTTCATGGGCTAGTTAATGAGGATTCGATGGTGCATTTACAAGAATATAGCCTAACATACCTTGCAAGTGGGTTCAATGATATTCATCATATGCTCATATTCTCAAGTACCCTAAAGGGAGAGGCTAGAAAATGGTACTAGAGCCTCCCAAGGGGGTCTATTAAATCCTTTGAGGAGTTGAGTGATCGATTTTTAGATGAATATGAAAAGAAGGTGCCTATGACCCAAGTTTTAGGGCAGCTCATGCAGATTATGCAAGAGTCATATCCTTCTATTAAAGAATACGCTAGAGCCTTTGATGATATTCTGAGGCTTTGGCCAAGAAAAGCTACTGTATTGCGAGGTGATGTGCTATGTGAGCTCTTTTTGAGTGGCTTAGAGATTAACATGCAAATCCAAGTGGGAATACGAAATCCTAAGTCGTTAAGAGAAGCAAAGATGCATGCCATTGATTATGAGGGACATATTCAAAGATGTTGGGAAAACTTTTGGAGTTTTTCCCGCTCAATACAAGTGCATCCTAGCTTCCAACCATTTCTACAAGGAGACAACTCACTTGTTGATACAAAGGCAGCCTATGAGAGAAACCTTGGTAACCAAAATCTCTAAGCAGAAAATGGCAATAGCAGGGATAATATACCCCCTAGGGATAAAAAGATTCCAAGCCCAGTAAGTCCCATCAAGGCTTGCAACACTTCCATGAGAGGTAGTTGTGACAGTGGAATTGATAGAACCATTAGGTCTACAAGCTTATATGAGCGTTGTATGAGGGGTTCTAGTTGTGCTCCTAGTAAGGCTTTTGAGAGACCTTTCCAATTTATAGATGAATCATGCTTTTGAGTAGATGCTATTCCTTTTAGTAAAAGCATGGTTCCTATGGCTAAGCAATTGTTGTAGAGTGGACAAAGGCAAGTAAAAACATCTCGTGTAGAGAAGATGCAGCATGCCAAAGGTCCACATGTAATAAATAGAAGCCATAAGGTTGTGAGGCCATTTAGTAATGGTGATAAATCCACAATGAGTCCATTGGACCAATGTGGGCAGATGAGGCAGTTTAAGAATATGAAAAGGAATATGAGATGGGTTTGGAGGCCCAAAACCCCTAAAAATACTGTTGGTGTGTCAGATGCAGGGTCAGGAATTGCATGTGGACATGCTTTGATGGATTCCCAAGAGGATGCGACTAAAGGCCATAATGTGACATTTGACAATAGGGACCACTGCCCTGAGATGCATCTATGTGATGGGTCTAGGCTTGAAGCTCTGTCTAGTTTGGATTGTATCATTGACATATGTAATGGTCCAATTAGAGAAGAGTTTAATGATCATAAATCCATGATTCTCCCTGTAGGAGGAGTTACTGGAAAGTTGGGACAAGCGATCTGTTTGAATGACGACCAAGGGGATGAGATATATCAACCTAATGATGTCATTCATTCAACTCATAGTACCCAAGAAGAGATGGCCATTATTACTGAGATATTAGTAGAAAGGCTTGGGCTAGTGGATCTACAAAGAGCGTAGATCAAGCTTTTAGCTGACTCGCATGAGTAGCATGAGGCTAGTCCTCCTATTTTATGCTATCCTTGGTATCCTGATTAGTTTGATAGGATGTGATGTATATGCTAAGGAGATCATAATTTGCATGGATTAGAATGAACTACCCATTTTAGGCCAAGAGGGCCAATTAGTTTGTAGCGAAATGTTCTATTTCATTAGGCCAAGAGGGCCATTTGTCTATCTAGTGCGGGTGCAGTATTAATAGTTTTCTATTTTAGTCATGTGCTGAATAGATTCAAAGAAGAGCTTGGAGGGAGCCTTTTGTTGCCCTAAAGCTTTTTGTGGCCCTATCTAGGTGATATCTCTCCTTTATGAGTACCCGTCTTTTCATGCTATATGTGTCTGTGTAGTTGTGGGGGATTTCTTTTCTTATTGGGGATTGGCAATCGAGGTATGAAGTCCCAGGATTAGGCTATGTATGTCTGGGGAAGGTCTGAGTATTCATTGCCTCCTGCAAGGCATTGTGTCAGGCATTGTAAGACCTCTTTTAGATGGGAATTCTAGTGACCCTATTCTACTGACCTACTAGGCGGCCGTTCTAAGAGTTCTTGTTAGTTGTGAAGCAGTTAGAAAAGCCTACTAAAGTTATGCTGGAAAGAGACAAAGCCCTAAAGATCTAAAAGACAATATATGAATATATTGAGGTGTGTAAAAAGGGGTTCTAACCCGTATAAAAATAGAAATGGAAAGAAAGAAAAATCTTTGAGCTGTTGTTTATCACCTTGTGAAGGCCTGCTAGGTGCTTAGGAACGAGACAAGACCCAGGGCCGATGCCTTGTCTTCCTAGGGGTGGCTTCTAGCAAGAAAAATAAGAATAAAAGAAGGTTGGAGAAAAAATAAAAGTGAGCATTAGAAAATGATTAAATGTTTCCTTACGCGGCCTTGGTAGGTTCTTGGGTACTCAGACAGGAACTAAGGCCGATGCCTTGCTCTCCTTGGGTCACTACGCTCAGCTCCCTCCTTTTTACATGCCCAAGTATGGAAAATAAGAGGCTAAAGACCCAATGTGCTAAAAGATAAGATTTGTTGATCAGGCTATAGAAGTCCTCACCTAGTAGGAGCTTATAGTTGAGTTGTCCTTAGTTAGGTACGTAGTTCAGACCACCACTGAGGATGACCTCTTGGATAGATCTTTTTAGCTTGACTGTGTTGGAGCAGTTGGTTAGTGCCTAGCTTTAGGTTTTCTATCAGATTATGCTAGGTCTACTCCTCGTGGATTTCATGCCTTGGTTTTGACAAGGGGGTAGGGTGAGAGTTGTAATGTGTTTTGTTGTGTATCTATTTTGTATCAGCTTGATGCTCTTTGTGGTTGTGTTTATGTGCAGATTTGTTTGTGGGATTCGAGGGACTGAGTCACTCTATCTCATGGTCGCCAATGAGAGCTAGATTTTAGGACCCGATTTGCACTCGTTCTTGAAGCGTTGAAGCTCGTTTTGGAGGCGGAAAGTGCGTGAGAGGTGTTAAAGAGCCAATTTTCATGAAAAATCAAACGGTGGCGGATGGCCGAGCTAGAGTTTTCCTAGATGAATTTTGACATCAGGAATCCAACACAAGTCTCGGTTTGTCAATTGGAGGTCGATTGACCCTCCATTTAATCCCCGTAAGGTTTGGTGTTATAAAGCAGCTACCAGATTGGGAATACATAAAGTGCATGGGAGAGGCTAGGTTGATGGAGTTCAACACCACGAAGCCGCTTGTCCAATCGGATTGCAAATCGGAGTTCGTTTGGGCCTTCAAAATTGAAAAATCCACTTGCAAGGATAGTGTGAACACAAAACATGAACCAGTTATTTTAATGTTTTAAACCTTAGGCTTAATAAAATCCTTGAAACTAATGCAAAAACTATCGAACAGAAGGAAGCGTCAATGCGGCTCCTCATTTTTTCTCGTTGCCTCTCCGATTCAAACCGTTTGGAGAGAGGGAGGGAGATTCTTGATCAGGGCAGAGAGAGGACCTGCAAGGGGTAGTTCCTATGTGTGAAGAAGAATGAAGTCTGGTTGACGCATGCTCGTCCGCGTGGTACTGGATTGCTTCCAAATTGAAGGTGGGCTGAAGATGGCAATGTGAAGGTAGGCTGAGCATCAAATGGGCCCTCATTTCTAGACCCGCAACAAGTTTCAAAACCTGAAATAATGAAAAATACAAGGTAATGACATTTTTACAATGAAAATGGCTCTTTTTTCACATTTGATGAGGTTAACAATGTTCATATGGGCTGAAAATTGATGGGCATGTTGTTTGCTATTGGTTTTAGTCTTTCATAATAAAAACTCAGAAAACATACACTTAAAGTGTCGGAAATAAATGAAAAAACCCCGAAAAGCATGGTTTTTAGAGTAAAAATGGAATTTTTGGGCTTAAAATGGGAAAAGCGTGAAACAAAACACCAATAAAATCTGCATGCTTGCTGTTTAAAGACTCAAGAGCCACACCTCTGAAATAATGCTAATTTTCTTTCATTTTTATTGATAATAAATAAGGAAAAATAGGAAAAAATGCTCTTTAAAAGCGGGAAAAATAGGAAACGGAAGAGGAAAATTATGGATGTGTCTGTGGGTGTATAATGAGGATAAAGCATGAGGGTTTGCCTCAAGTTATCCCCATTTATATGTTTTTGTGAGTATTGCTACTTATTTCATACGAAATACACATGAAATCACCCCTTTACCTATGCAACGAGGCAAAACCTTAAACGGTAGGGGGAGGGGGGAAGTTTGAGTGTTGAAATATCATACAAAATCTTATGTATTTGCTGTATTATTCATATAGGATGACGTTAAGTTAAATAAAGGGAAACACAGCACGAGTGTAAGGCTCGATGTCTTCTCTCATGGGAGCAATTGGGTGTTACTGTATGGAAACATGAAAAGAATGGATTTGCACAATGCACGATGTTGTTTTCCGATTGTTTGAGCACTTAATCATATACATATTTGCATCAAGCATCATTAAATGGTATCAATTACAATTTCTTGGATGCATAGCACTTGGTTTCTCTAGGACTTGACCCACGTAGAGAGAGTGAGCAATCCAGCTGTAGGTCTAGACGGTGGGTCAAAGGGGATGGATAAGTGAGGATAAGTGTATTCCTGGAATTTTAAATATATTAGCACCAAGAGGGGAGTTTGTTTCGAATGTAACTATGTGTGGAAGCAGCGCATTGAGGTGCAAATCCCTAAGATGTAGGAGAGCTGCAGTAGGGCCACGACAATCAGCTGGTGGGGTACCCTTGTGTGTGTAATACGTGGCATTTATTGTCGATATATGTATAATCTCCCTCTAAGGAGACGGGAAAGGGAACATTTGTTGGACTATAGACTATAAACGCGAAGTGATTAGTGTTTAGGATAGTGTATCCCTCGATAGACGTTGTTGGTCTCTATGACGTCATGAGGTGGGGTTGTTTGTTGAGGGCATGAGGTCCCCGAGGCCGTGAGGTGGGGTTTTTTGTTGAGGGCATGAGGTCCAGCTAGTACCTTAGCCAGTGCCGGCCCATTTTAGGTCCCATCATCTTTATGTGGCTTTTTTTTGTTCCTAGCCTTCTTCTCCTTCTTCTTCTCAATGTCTTTTAGCTTTGCTTACTCTGTAGCTAGTATGATAGAGAAGGCTAGATGAATGCCTTTTGACATGCGAGATCCTCTTTTTGAGGAATTGATGTGTCTAAGGAAGCCATGTTTGATCTTTCTTATTGAACATACTAAATTGTTCTCACTAGTTGTGATAAGGAATAAGAAAAATAATCAAATATGCCTATGCATAGATTTTAAGGAGATAAAAAAGGACTACTACCCTTTTCCCTTTATTGAACATATTTTATATCAGTTGGCAGGGTGAGAAATGTACTCCTTTATGGATTGCTTTGTAGGCTACAATCAGATGGCTATAGTTGAGGAGGATAAGTTCAAAACAACATTCACTATTGTCTTTGCTATCCTTTCAT
Source organism: Lygodium microphyllum (assembly GCF_053477565.2). Classification (NCBI taxonomy): domain Eukaryota; kingdom Viridiplantae; phylum Streptophyta; class Polypodiopsida; order Schizaeales; family Lygodiaceae; genus Lygodium; species Lygodium microphyllum. The sequence goes on from NC_141155.1 coordinate 32,482,103, forward strand.
ACCATGTCATGGATTTTGGTTTATGCAATGCTCCTAGGTCTTGGCCAAGAATGGCTGACAAGACATTTGTGGATATCTCCTCTAAAGAACTTAAGGTTTTTATGGATGATTTGGGGACTACTATACCACAACTTTGATAGACCACTCATTGTTCTCCATAAGTACTTTAAGAATTATCATGAGAACTGCATAGCATTAAATCCTTAGAAGTGTGTATTCGAGATTCTTTATGGCTTATTTCCTTTTGTTGATTGTGGTTTGGGATCCTTCTTCTTTTTGTATTTTCTCCTGCCGTCCTTGATCATGTGCAATGTGCAACTAGTTCTATTGCAATATCTTACTATTGCTGGAGATTGACAGTGTTCCATGACCAGAAGCCCGTTAGGGTCCTCAGAGGAAGTGGCAATTGGAAGTCTTGGGTAGGGGGTCTTTGTAGTGCTTCATCATCATTAAGGGATATGGGCTTCTTTTTCAAGGCTTATTCCCCTTGACTAAACAAGGCTAACATCAAGGTTATTCCTTCTCATGCATTGGGTGTTCAAAAAGGCATGATAATTCTCTTCTTGAGTCTGATCATATTCAATTTAGACTTTGATAATCATCAGAGTTTCAAAACCAAACTAGAAGTAATAAAAATTAAGTGTGGAAGTGGAAACTTTTGGTTCTTGAGGACCCTCTTGAATCATAAAAAAAGGGCACACCAATCTATTTACACAATTGTGCTACAAACAAAATTCATTAATTAGATGTGAAATGAGATTTCTATGTAAATCTGTAAGGTAACAAGATTTACGTGGAGTTGCATGAGAGATACAAAGATAGACACTCCATCATATATTTAATTTGCCAAGATGCTTGCCCACCCGAGTCTTGAAGGCTAGCACTTCTTGTCCTCATCAAAGAGTTGCTTCTTGGATATGCAATCCACTTGGTGTTTTGGTTGAAATTGAAGTTATAACAATAGGTAGGAACTCTGAATCCAGCCTTTATCCAATTTTTCTACTTTTTGAATGTAAAATGGGAGGGACTTCTCTCGAAAGAAGGTGGTTTGTTGAGATACTTCTTGGGTATTGAGGTTATTGACACCCCTCAAGGTATATGGATGATACAAAGGCAATATACATCAGAGATTTTGGAAAAATATGGCATGACAGAATGCAAACTGGTTGATACACCATTGGATCAAAATTTTAAGTTGATGGATAATGGATCTTATGTTCAGGATGTCACTATGTTCAAAAAGATGGTTTGTATATACTTGACCATTACAAGACCAGACTTGAGTTATGTTGTTGGATTGATAAGTAAGTTTATGCAAAAACCATGCAACTTACATTTGGATGTAGTGAGAAGAGTTCTTAGGCATGTATAGAAGACAGTTGGCTATGGCTTGTTTTAGGAAAAAGGAATCAAGTCTACATTGTCTAGATACTCAGATGCAGAATAGGCAAGTTGCTCTATGGATAGAAGATCTACTAGTGGCTATGCATTCTCATTTAGATTAGCCATGGTAAGTTGGAGCAATAAGAAACTACCTACAATTACTCTATCAAGCACGGAAGCAGAGTATAGAGGCATTGCATTGGCATCATGTGAGTAGACATGGCTAAGAGTGATCTTATATGACATGGGGATAGAGATTGATGGTGGAGTCATTATGTATTATGACAATGTTAGCTGCATTATGTTGGCAAAAAACCCAATCTACCATGCAATGACAAAATACATAGAAGTGCACTATCACTTCATTAGAGAAAAATTCATTGATGGAGAGATCCACTTGGTCCATGTGAAAACAAATGACCAAGTTGCTGATATCTTTACCAAAGAATTAGGTAAAGATAAGTTTGAGTATTTTCGGAGTGCACTTGGAGTATTACCTTTGCAAGTTCATTCTAAGCTTGAGGGGGAGTGTTGAGAAATAAGGAAATAACATAAGATTTATCTATGGTTGTATTGAGACTTGTAAGAAAAAAAGAAGATAAAAGAGAATAATGAAGATGAGGTGAGCATGTAGCTCCTCACCTTGGCTTACTCCATCTCTTGGACTCCCTCCACTTAAGTTTGTCAGACTAATGGTCCAACTACCTTTAATAAGCTGTTGTGAAACATCTTCAAGCCTTATCTTAATGAGTTCATCCCCATTTTCTTTGGTGACATCCTAACCTATTCGAAAGGAGAACTTGGAGACCATGAAAAACAACTCAGAATTGTGGTTAAAACATTGAGAATATATAAGCTCTATGCCAAGAAGGGAAATTAAGTGTTCTTTAAGAAGCAAATAGAATACCTTCGATTCATAGTATTTGAGAAGATAATTATAGTAAACTGGAGCAAGATCAAGGTCATACAGGAATATCCACCTCCTAGATAAGTTATGGAAGTGTGAAGCTTTTTTTTTTTTGACTAGATGGTGTCAAGTTTTCATCAAGGATTATGCTTTGATAGGTGCACCCCTCACTAGCTCACTAAAGAAATAAGCTTGTATTGTGTGGATCACAAATTAATTAGTCCAACTTTGAGAAGCTCAAGAATTTTTTGTGGCATTTCCCATCCTAAACACTCTTGTTCTAAATCAACAGTTTGAGGACAAATGCTAATTTCCTAGCATTAGGCTATATACTTATCTAGGAGGATCACCTAATGGCCTTCTCTTCAAGGAAGATAAATATACATGAGTGGGACTATGCCACAACAAAATTAGAGTTATTGTAAATTATGCATGCTCTATTATGGAGACACTACTTTCTTAATAACAAGTTTATTTTGATCATCGATCATAAGAGTCTTAAATGAGCTAGATTTGAACACGAGAAAATGAAGGTGGAGGACCAAAGACGTATAGGAATATGACCTTAAGATCAATAGGTTGAACAAAAATAGAGAAGCATCCAAGGATCCTACATACCAATAGTTACAAAGAGATGTCCAAGTTAAGTAGCAAATCCCTAAGTTACGACTTAAGTATCAAGAATTTTTCATCAAGGAAGAACTTGTCTACTTCAAGACAAGGCTCTCTATTCTTAGAAAGTGAAGAACTAAATATAAGAAGATTCTTTAGCAAGGCCATGAATCCCCATTTTCAAGACACCTTGGCTATGGCAAAGTGTTCAATGATGTAAGGAAGAGTTATGGACATTTTAAGTCGTTATAACATGTAAAGAAAGAGTATTCCTTAATATCCTTTGAATGCATGCTATATAGATAATTTCTTATAAGTGGAACCCCCAAGAACTCAATGCTTGAGTTGTTAGAAAAAGCAAAGCTAAAAGGCTCAAAATCCCTCGGGAGCTGCATTTTCTCCACATTCCTCGAATGAAACGGGATTTCATTAGTATGGATTTTGTGATCACAATTCCAATAGTGCCTGGAGGTTATGATTCAATCCCAATAGTTATGAATATTGTGACAAAGGTCACCCACATCATTTCTGTGAAGACTACCTTTAAAGAATTTGACATTGCTAAGTTCAAAAATGAGTTTTTCGAGTCGCACATGATGCTAAGAAGGATTGTCAACAACATGGATTCAAGACTCATCTCTAAACTCTAGACATGTTTCTTTCATGCCATCAACAAACAACTCTATTTGAGTAGTACTTATCATTCTCAAATTGATGAGTAGACTAAAAGGGTTAATCAAGTGCTCGAAAACATTACAAGAGCCTATTGTAGTAGGGAACTCAAGAGATGGATTAAATATTTACCTTGATAGAATTTTTCTAAAATGTATCCTACCAAAAAAGCATTGGTATGACCCCTTTTCACACATTGTATAGGTAAGATTGCTTGTCCCCTCTTAATCTATTTGATCTAACCATAAGGATCATGTACTTTGGAGTATCCTCAAGAGTTGAAAAACTCTATCCCTTGGGAAACTCAAAAAAACTTGGTCCAAAATATTGGTAGAAATGATTAGAACTTTCACCTCATGTCAAAGTCCATAGTATTTCATGTAAGATTGCTTGTTCCCTATCCCTTGGGAAATTCCAAAAACTTGGTCCAAGATATTATGGGCCTTATAAGATTGTTAAAAATCTTAGTTGAAATGATTAGAACTTTCATCTCATCTCAAAGTTCATAGTTTTTCATGTAAGCATTCTAAAGCCTTATTTCTCCAACTTTCATCATGTCCTAGATGATGGAAAAATTATAATGCCAACTTAGAGGATCTGGGAAGCTCAACTTGATAGAATTTTGGAGATGAAGGAAAAACCTCTTCGGAATGGTACTCTTCAAAAGTACCTTATCTAATGGAAAGAGTACTTTTGTGAAGAGGAGACTACATGGATCAAGGATCTATCCTCAAGAGAGACCACCTTGAGTTTCTCTCGAGGTGAGGACATATCAATTTCTTAAGGAAACAAGGATGTAATGCCACCGTCTTATCAATGAATAATTTTTTTCCTCTCATGTTTTGTCCCCCTCCCTAACAATTATATTGCCCCCTAGTTATGCCAAGAATATTTCTTTCTAAAACATGCATCACTTCTTTCCCATGTGTAGTTATGAATGTCATAATTAAGTTCCTCCATTGAACTACATGTGAATTCCTACAAGGATCACACATGAATAAATTTATGTAGGGACCCAGGTGAACAAGGAGTTAATAACATAAGTTTTTAAAATAAAACCCTAGGGAGAGGATAATAAGGGGAGAAAAAAGAAGAACCACACACAAACCTTTCACATAGAGCTTCCCAACTTGCATGAATGTCACGTGCCTACCTAACAATTCCTTGGCAGCACGTTTCAGTGGTCCATCGGGGAACTATCCTAGATGGCTTGGCTCCGTACTCACGACAATGCATGAGGTCTATCATCTAGGTTTTCCAGACTCCACCCCATAACACAAGGTACCACTCGTCCCCACAAGGATCAATGAGCAAGCTCAGAGTCCTAATTTGACAATCTAGGTCTTGATACATCAGCTAGCTCTATCAAATGTGTCCAACAAGGCTTCTTGTGTGACTGGAGAGATCCTATGTACCCTTGTTCATGGAGTGCAACGCTTTTTTCCAATAGTTGGTTAGGATTTAGGGAACCTTAACGAAGTTGTGGCACAGCTGCCACACATTTCACCTAGGATAGTTTACGATAAAGGTTTTGAGACTTAACCCTAGGTAAGTCAATGCTTGGCTTTACCTAATTTTCCCTAATTAAAATTTTGTTCAATATCTTGAGAGAAGCTCCCAGCTTACTGGGACTACCCATCTATAGGACGAATCTGTCAAGGATCTCGCCCACTCGTCGCTTCCAACAATGGTTTTTCTAGTTTTGTAATTACCTATCACATTAAGTTATTACATATGAAAGCAGCTTCGTTAATTAACAAGTTATCACATGTTCATTCGCATAATTTTTAGGGCACAACACAAAGACAGAGAAAATAGTCTTTTGGAAAAACATATTTTGCAAAGTTATTTACAATGATTTTTCCCTTTTGCCTACACAGAAGATAAACCTTTGTTCACCGAAAAATCCCTTATGTCTGTGTAGAAGAAAAGCAACTCTCCAAGATTTTTGTCATTGCACTAGTATGGGGGACTCGAGGATCCCATCCTGATTCGTGTGAGGGTCACGCTGTCGTGCTGCTGCGCATCCGAGTCGTATACACCTCCATTTCTTTTGTTGTGCATTTGTGTTATTTTCTGCATGTGATTCATTGTTTGTGTGATGCATTTCGATAATCCGCATCCAATGTATATATTCCCTTAGTGCATGTGTATGATTTTGTTTGGATGCATGATGTGTGTGTGTTAGAAAAATATGAAAAACTGATGCCAAAGGACATTATCAAGCTGATAATTTCAATGATGATCTCTAAGAAAAGTGCAGGGAATTATGGAATCAAAGGAAGGTTTGTGGAAGCGATCATCTTAGTTCAAAAGTTCCCATGACATAGAGTTGAAGGAAGTCTCTCAAAAGTTCTGAAGCGAGCAAAGCACTAGTGAAGCACCGAGGGAGTACTTTGCCATCCAATCTTCAAGGCCGAAGTCACAATTTGTGCGTAGATCACCATCACAAAGTTGTCTGTTAATGGGGCAATTGATGACTCCAAAGATACCCTAAAAGAAAGGCTCAAAGGTGGATGGTGTTGCAGAAAAAGTAGTGAAAGGAGCCTTGAAGATTAGCCCACAGAAAGAAATGAAAGACACCGTAAAGAGAAGTGGCAATGCATGGGAAGAAGAGAAAGAAACAAGTCCTAAATCAGACAGCAAGAAGTTGTTGAGTCATGAATCTGGTGCTGAATCTTCAGATCTAAAACCATGCACTGATCCCCATTTGGACCTCTCAAACAGCAAACTGGCAGAACTGAAGACTATCGCCAAAGCTAAAGGTGTAAGAGGTTATTCAAGGATGAAGAGGGGGAAACCTATTTTTGGGTTTTAAACCACTTTTGGAGGAAAAAAGGAAGGAAAAAAGCTGGCTGTTTTGGGGGGGAAAGGAAGGAAATTACATGACAGAGGACAAGAGGAAGAATGGTTTTGATTCTTGAAGGCTATAATGATGCTGAAGGCTTTGTGTACTGAGAATTTTGACACAGAATGAAAACGACATGTGACGCCGACACAACGGGATTCAACAGAACCTCAACCCACCATGAAACGGCAAAGATGATGTCTCCTGCTGCCCGATTCCTACAAAGCGGGAGACGCTTCTACTCCTCTCATCGACACTTTGCTGCTGGTTTTTCTTCTGATCTGCGATCCTGCTATTGGGAGTAAGGTCTTCCCTCCGGTGCAAGCATTCCCGAGGTCAAGAACGCTTAACGTCACCGAGCTTTGCAATGCCACTCGGATCTGCAACCTAGCAAAGGAGATGAATTTGTCTGCCTGAGGGATGCCTACGACAGAATTCAGATGAACAAGGACTAACAAGTCGCTGAATCAGCACGATTCAACTCATCGTTTCCAGTATGTGAGAGATGCGCGTATTCTTGCTCGTGTGAATGCAAGGCTTCAGGAGCTGGATCCTTCCTTTAACCCCGCACTAGTCGCAAAATCTGGCCAACAACCACCTTCTGAAACACCGCAATTTCGTCACTGACAGTAGAGGATTTCCGTATCACACTTGGTGTGGAGAGATTTCGATGGCCAGAGATCCTTTTCCAGCCGCATCTGATTGGGCTTTATCAGGTTGGAATAGATGAGGCAGTGAGTGTTTCCATGAGGAGGTTGCCCAGTGACTGGAGCCAGCAAGTGGCAGAAGCAACCATTCTATTGACTGGAGGCAATACTCTATTTGAAGGGTTGGATAGGAGGCTTCTGGCAGAGTTGAGAAAGATCTGACCCCAAGGTTCACCCATAAGAGTTGTGAGAGCATGTGATCCACTGTCGGATGCTTTGGCACACACTATTGGCCATGTTGCTGCTACTGTAAGCATGTCCAAGGGTCAACTTAAGCTGGACTTATAGAGAGTTCTGTCTTCTCAGGCCGTCATGGATTCTTGGTATCTTTTGTTTAGGTGCAATTGATGTAATTTCAGGCTTCGATCTGTTTCTTGTTCTCTCAAAATAAGAGACACAGAAGGAAATCTGTTTGCCAGAAAAGGCAATGCATTACAGAAAATATAAGATACACAGAGAGAAACTCATCATCTGCAGACTCTGAAGCCTGAAGGTATGGTTGGCATAGACGCTTAGGGTCTTCATCAAGAAACGAGCCTTACAACATTGAACAAAAACACACGCTGTTCTGTCCCAGGCCATTGATCTTCTGCTAATGAGTCAGAGGAAAAGAACGATGAGCTTAAATTGCAGCAAGAGCAACTATTTTCCACAGTAGAAAACAGGGGATACATATGTCTTGAACTTTTAGCTGTGACACTGCCCTGTCCTTTAGCCATGAATCCAATCAACAAAAGATGGAAGTTGTAAAGACTTGCTGATATCTTTTCAGCAAATAATGGTGGTCTTGACCTCACTATAGAGATGTTCCTCTGGAGTTTCTGAAATTCTCTGCTGATCTGGCAACTGCCAAGTTACAGAATGAACATGCTGATGTGAAGAATGTTTTCCTTCCTACTGCAACTGTCATCATACACCTGAATGTAAACAGTTTATGAGATACTTCAGATTATTCTGAACATGAACTTTTTGTAACTCATTTGATAAGGAATATAGTGAACTTTGGCATCCAATATTTGAGTTCTTCTTGTTAGCCTCATTTCTTGCTGTATCTTGAACCCCATGTTCTGCAGCCCTTGCGTGAACTCTACGACATTTCTGGTGAACCTGACGTGAAAGTGCTACATCACTTTTCAGCAATATGGGAGACTCGCAAGAAGAGATGACAGATGATAATGTCATGAAGAACCTGTTTCAGTCATTTACCATTTATATGCAGCAGCAAGCTCACGCGGAACGTGACAGTGATGCTATGGATGCCTTGAAAGCTGTCCAATAGGAGATGAAGCAGTTTAATGGCCAGCAAGTGTCAACTTACCTGCATTTGTATGAAGAAAAGATGAAGTTTTTTGGGGTTTCTCAAGATGTTTGGAGCCGCTACTTCTTGCGGATCGTGGTGCGCGCTCTTGAAGTCGGAATTTCAAAAATTCAAGAAACACATGCAGGTTGGGCAGAATTTAAGAAGGCATTAAAAGATGAATATTTCCTGGAGGATACAGGTCTTATGAATCGCCGGAATTTCTTAGCATGGGTTTCTATGCCTAATAAGGGACTTTCTGTTACCGCTCTTCTGCGAGAGTTTGAGAGCCGCTATGATCAGTTGGATGGGACTGAGCAGCAAGCTTTGGAGATGCAGAAAGTGGAGTTACTTTTACAAGCTACTAATGCTGATTTACAGGAAAAGTTGGATGATCTTTTGGAAGATCAAGCTACTGATTCAGGTTTAAAGACTGAGTGGAGACATGTCATTGATGCTGTGAATGCTCTTTTTAAGAAGCAGCGCAGGAGAGTACGATTGCATCGTAATACAGGATCAGTTTCTGAAAAATCCTTGGAGACTTCTTCTTCTACCCCTGCTGCAGCTTCTTTGCCTAAGCCTACTCCTCCTGCTGTGAATCCACCAGTTCCTGCTGCTCCAGTGCCCTTATCTGTAGATGATGTTATTAAAGGCTTGGCAGATTTGATGATTGAAGCAGTCAAAGCTGAAGTTGGTAAGTTAAAGGAGCAACTTATGTCAGTACCTGCTGTAGCACCTGCTCCAGCGACAGCTTTTCCAGCTGGTCAGAGAAAAGGGAGATGATGTATTTGGTGCGATAGTACAGAGCACCAACACTGCAGAGATTGTGATGCTTTTCAGGAAGCACGTAAGAAGAATGTAGTGTTCTGGGGACAAGATGGGAAGATATGGCTGACGGAGACTGGCGCTCCTCTTGACACGAACTTCAGTAAGGGAGGCATGAAGAAGCTTGTTGATGATATGGCTGCGCGATCAGCTTATGTGAGTGTTAGAGGAGATGCTTCAGCTTATGGAGTCTAGCTTGAGCAGAAATCTGATGGAGACTCTACTTTATGGTCCTCTGCCTTGGAGATAGCGAGAAGAGGAAAAGTTCAGGCATCTACTATGACTTGTGTGGGCTCCAGCATCCGAGGAGAAACAGGTTGGGATTCTCCTGTTGACAGGTATTCTATTTTTGCTTATATGGCTAAAACACAGGGTTTAGATGCCATGGTTGAGGAAAAGAGAAGAAGAGATGAGGAGGGTCCCAGCGCCTCCAAAAAGACTAGAGGGGGTGACTTTGTTTCACCACATGTTACAGCTCCATCTATGTCAAGTTCTCCAGCTCAATCAGGTCTTGAACAACCTATGGGAGACAAGCAGATGAAAGAAAAGAGGCAACCAAGAAAAGAGCCAGGATTCAAGCTCTTGTCAGACCTTGATATGCAGACGGATATGAGTAAGATTTTTCATGAAAGAATTTTGAATAGTGAAGTCACTTTTACTGTTGGAGAAGCTCTTGGGATTGCTAGAAGAGAAATACAGGATCAGATGCAGGATCTTTTGCGGAGGAAACGACATGCGATGGAGGGACCTGCTTTACAGGGATTGTGGCATGGAGCTCTTGGGGAAGAGCATGATGATGCAGTGATAGTTGAGAATGCTTCTGTTAATCTGCAATTGGAGAAAATAGTTCAGCCTATGCAGTATGAAGATGATGATACCCCTATTCTCATTCCTTGCAGCCATTTTTCACGAAGTCATTGGGCTAGAGCAACCACTGAGACAGTGGTAAGGATTGGAGAGAAACAAATTCCTTTGATCGCTTTAGTCGATCATGGTTCTAAGATTAATATTATTGCTCGAGGTGTTTATGAGAGTGGCAAGTGGCCTATGGATGCAGAGCATGGCTGGCGCATGAGAGCCGCCAATAATACTTCTGGTGATATGTATGCTGCTTGTCCGAGTATCAGAATTTCTATTGGTAATGTTGAAGAGGATTATCATTGCTTTGTTCAGGATTCTTGCTCTTATCCGATTATTCTTGGACAGCCTTTCATTACAGAAGCAAGAATGGAAACGAAAGTGATGGATGACGGGTCAGCTTATGCGCAATACACAATAAAGATAGTATGCGAGCTGTTCAGTTTATGACTGTTGGGGTAAATCATCCGAGAAACAGGGACTCCTTGCGTGAGGCACCACTACCTGCGAAGGAGTTGGATTTTCATTAGGTACCGCTGTCTTGCGAGACGCCAGTGGTACGGAGTGGAGAAAAGAGAAGATCTCGCCTCCTGGCAGCCAGTCTTTCTCCAATAATTTTGTTGGTTTTTCTTCAGATAGTTCAATGAGTTATCAGAAAATTTCAGATTTGCCTAGAGCTGCCAGGAAATACATTGGTCGTAAGGAGAAAGAGTTGAAGAATGCGGGTATTTTGCAAGCAGAAGAGCATGTAGATGGATTGTATGAAGGGATGTCTTATGCAGATACATTGTTTGAGATGGGAGTGATGCTGAAAACTGATGTATGTAAGGGTTCAAAGATCATACATGTGCAAACCTTGGATATGTTTCAGGAAATTTCTGGTTTTATGCTGAAAACAGAGTTAGAGGCTGAGAAAACTCAGCAAACTGAATTTATGAGACTGATCTTGATCAGCTAACAGAGCTGCAGAGGGCTGAATTTATTCAGCCAACAGAGTTGAATGCAGAAAAATTTCTGCATACAGAGTTTCAGGATGCACCTATGCAATCCATAGAGCCGAGGGCTGAATCCATTCAGCCAACAGAGTTGAATGCAGAAAAATTTCTGCATACAGAGCTTCAGGCTGCACCCATGCAGTCCATAGAGTGGAAGGCTGAAATTTTCAGCCAACAGAGTTGAAAGTTGCTGAAAATTTGCAGAAATTGCAGCAAAGAAAAGAGTGCTTGAATGATGCTAAGGTTGACACAAAATATAAAACAGTTGATAAGAAGGTTAAGCCGGTTGCAGGGCCGCTTCCTCCTGATAGTGATGAGCAGATTGAAAAAGCTATGAAGCAGCCTATGTTGAGAGATCCTGCAAATATTGGACATAAGTTTACAGCTGAAACTCTTGCAGAATTGAAAATTGGAAATGATGAATTCTTACTTCCAGTGGAAAAAGAATGTTTTAGAGAGATGCTTGGACGTCATGGTAAGGCATTTGCTTTCTTTCCACATGAAATTGGTTGCATTAGTCCCGAATTGGTTGCACCTATGGTCATCTTCACTGTTCCTCATGTACCATGGAATATACGTCCTATACCTGTGCCTAAAGCACACTTGCCAAAGCTGATAGAGTTGTTGAATGAGAAGATTAAGATGGGAATTTTGGAACCCTCTTCTGCACCCTATTCTAACAGGTGGTTTACTGTACCAAAGAAGAATGGTACTTTGAGATTTATTCAGGATATGCAGCCCGTGAACAAAGTGACAATCAGGAATGTGGGAATAGGTCCAGTTGTGGATGAATTTGCTGAGGCTTTTGCAGGACGACCCATCTATTCTCTAGGTGACTTGTATTCAGGTTATGATTAGTTTCAGCTTGCCTTGGAAAGCAGGGATATTACTACTATGCGAACACCTATTGGTCTTGTGAGGATGTGTACCTTGCCTCAAGGTGCCACAAACTCAGTTGCTTATATGATGAATGCTATGCATAGAGTTCTACAAGACTATATTCCGCAGTATACCATGCCTTTTCTAGATGATGTGCCTATTAAGGGTTGTGCAGAAGAAGAAAAGAATGAAAGTCTTGATTTTCGTGGATGTAGACAGTTTGTGGCTGACCACTTGGTTGCTTGTGAGCAAATATTGACACGATTAGAGGAGGTAAATTTGACACTTTCAGGGCTGAAATCTGTCTTTGGTGTTAATGAAGTCATCATAGTTGGGCATGTGGTTGGATATTATAGCAGGAAGCCTTCACCTGCAAAGGTGGATGCCATAAATAGGATTGCAGAGTATTGCTCAACTACTTCAGAGGTGCGGAGATTTGTGGGAGCTTGTGTATTTTACATGATTTGGATTCCTCATTTTACTCATATAGCAGATGTTCTCTATCAGCTGCTTCGAAAGGGGCAGAAATTTCATTGGGATGGGAAGCATTCGAAAGCCATGCGTAAGCTCAAGAAGCTATTGCAGTCAGCTCCTACTCTTCGCAAGGCGGATTATCAGTGTGGACGGCTGATCATGTTGACAATTGATACTAGCCCTATTGGCATAGGTTGGGCAGTGGGACAGGATGATGCTGATGGAAATAGGTATGCAATCCGCTTTGGAGCTAAAGTTCTTAATGAGCGACAGAGGAGGTATCCGCAGATTAAAAGAGAGTTCTGGGGAGTAGTCACTACACTGAAGTGTGACAAAGGGTATTTTATTGGAGCTTCAGTTGTTGTGGAAACAGATTGTTTGCCTTTGCTTGGTATGATTACTAGTTGCTCGACTCCAGATATAGCGATGCTTCGGTGGATTGCCTATATCAAATCATTGAATCCAGAATTTCGACACATAGCAGGGAAAGATAATCCAGTTGCTGACATGCTATCTAGAGCGAGATATGAGGATGAGGAGTCAATGCTTGCAGAAGATGATGAGACAGAGTTTGCTGCTTCTGTCCTTGTTCATGATTGTCATGTATCTACTGTTGAAGCCTTTATTGAAGAACTTTATGTTGACGAGTGGCTGCAAATTGGACAGTATCTAAGTTCATTGACTCGAAGAGCTGATTGGACAAATGATGAATTCAAGAAAATCAGAAGGAAGGCTTATGGGTATTTCTTGAAAGATGGTTTTCTTTGGAAGCATCCAAAGAAGAGAGGAGGCTTGCCCTTGAGAGTAATTTGTGATGTAGCGATGCAGATACAGATTATGCGAGAGTTTCATGAGAGCTCATGGGCTGGACATAGAGGTGTGTGGGGTACCTATGAGAAAATAAAAGAAAGATACTGGTGGAAAGGGATGTATAAAGATGTTTCTCACATTGTGGAGACTTGCAGGGACTGCCAACTTTACTCTTTAGTGCGACATCGTGATAAGTTGCATCCGACTTATCCACTATGTATGCATTATAAGTGGGTGGTAGACTTGGTTACTTTGCCAGTGGGACTTTGGCAGATGAGATATCTTGTCTTGGCTAGGGAGGATCTTACCAACTATGTTGAAGGCAGATCTTTGCGGACAAAGACCACCACTACAGTATGTAAATTCTTGTTGGAAGAAATATTTTGCAGGTATGGATGTATAGGCAAGATTACAGCTGATCGTGGAGAGCTAGATGCAGATGAAGCTAGAGAATTTTTCTCACGGCTTGGGATTAAATTGTCTCTTACTACTGCCTATAATCCAGAGGGAAATGGCAAGAGTGAAAGAGGAAATCCGTCGATAGTTAAAGCATTGGCAAAAGCTTGTAGAGGTTGGATTGGGGAGTGGTCGAGATTACTACCTTTTGCATTGTGGGCTGATCGCTCTACACATAGTGTGACTACTGGATACATGCCTGCAGAGTTGATGTATGGGCAAAAACCTGTCATGCCTTACAGAAATTTGTGCTCTCACTTGGAGTGTTCTTCCATGGCATGAGAATTTATCAAGGGAAGAGCTTCTAGCTCTTCGGATTCGTCAACTAGAGAGAAGGACAGAAGATGTGCAACTAGCAGTTGATCGTTTGAAGGCAGCCCAACTCAAAAACAAGGACAGGTTTGATTTAAGGCATCGCTTGAGGCCTAGAGCCATAAAAGAAGGAGATTGGGTTCTAGTCTACGACAGTAGTCTAGAGAATCAGCATAGTAGCATGAGAAAAATGGTTCAAAGATGGTTTGGACCGTATGAGGTGAAACAGGTTTTTGACAATGGTACCTATGAGTTGGCTGAATTAGATGGAACAGTACTGAGGGTGCCCATTGCTGGAAAATGAGTCAAGATTTTCAAGAGAAGAGAAGATGAAGAATATGCACTTGAAGCGTTGACAGAAGAAGAGCAGGTAGAAAAAAGACAAGCAGAAGAAGCAGATAATATAGATGATGAAGCTGATGGAGAAATAGGTCTACTAGAAACAGAAGATGGACTCGACCTGTTTGTGGACTTGAATGATCCTGGATAGTTGGCACATCCGGAGGATGCGCAGGTTTAGAGGGGGTGGATGTCGTGCTGCTGCGCATTCGAGTCGTATACACCTCCATTTCTTTTGTTGTGCATTTGTGTTATTTTCTGCGTGTGATTCATTGTTTGTGTGATGCATTTCGATAATCCGCATCCAATGTATATATTCCCTTAGTGCATGTGTATGATTTTGTTTGGATGCATGATGTGTGTGTGTTAGAAAAATATGAAAAACTGATGCCAAAGGACATTATCAAGCTGATAATTTCAATGATGATCTCTAAGAAAAGTGCAGGGAATTATGGAATCAAATGAAGGTTTGTGGAAGCGATCATCTTAGTTCAAAAGTTCCCATGATATAGAGTTGAAGGAAGTCTCTCAAAAGTTCTAAAGCGAGCAAAGCGCTAGTGAAGCACCGAGGGAGTACTTTGCCATCCAATCTTCAAGGCCGAAGTCGCAGTTTGTGCGTAGATCACCATCACAAAGCTGTCTGTTAATGGGGCAATTGATGACTCCAAAGATACCCTAAAAGAAAGGCTCAAAGGTGGATGGTGTTGCAGAAAAAGTAGTGAAAGGAGCCTTGAAGGTTAGCCCACAGAAAGAAATGAAAGACACCGTAAAGAGAAGTGGCAATGCATGGGAAGAAGAGAAAGAAACAAGTCCTAAATCAGACAGCAAGAAGTTGTTGAGTCATGAATCTGGTGCTGAATCTTCAGATCTAAAACCATGCACTGATCCCCATTTGGACCTCTCAAAGAGCAAACTGGCAGAACTGAAGACTATCGCCAAAGCTAAAGGTGTAAGAGGTTATTCAAGGATGAAGAGGGGGAAACCTATTTTTGGGTTTTAAACCACTTTTGGAGGGAAAAAGGAAGGAAAAAAGCTAGCTGTTTTGGGGGGGAAAGGAAGGAAATTACATGACAGAGGACAAGAGGAAGAATGGTTTTGATTCTTGAAGGCTATAATGATGCTGAAGGCTTTGTGTACTGAGAATTTTGACACAGAATGAAAACGACATGTGACGCCGACACAACGGGATTCAACAGAACCTCAACCCACCATGAAATGGCAAAGGTGATGTCTCCTGCTGCTCGATTCCTACAAAGCGGGAGACGCTTCTACTCCTCTCATCGACACTTTGCTACTGGTTTTTCTTCTGATCTGCGATCCTGCTATTGGGAGTAAGGTCTTCCCTCCGGTGCAAGCATTCCCGAGGTCAAGAACGCTTAATGTCACCGAGCTTTGCAATGCCACTCGGATCTGCAACCTAGCAAAGGAGATGAATTTGTCCGCCTGAGGGATGCCTACGACAGAATTCAGATGAACAAGGACTAACAAGTCGCTGAATCAGCACGATTCAACTCATCGTTTCCAGTATGTGAGAGATGCGCCTATTCTTGCTCGTGTGAATGCAAGGCTTCAAGAGCTAGATCCTTCCTTTAACCCCGCACTAGTCGCAAAATCTGGCCAACAACCACCTTCTGAAACACCGCAATTTCGTCCACTAACAACAGAGGATTTCCGTATCACACTTGGTGTGGAGTGATTTCGATGGCCAGAGATCCTTTTCCAGCCGCATCTGATTGGGCTTTATCAGGTTGGAATAGATGAGGCAGTGAGCGTTTCCATGAGGAGGTTGCCCAGTGACTGGAGCCAGCAAGTGGCAGAAGCAACCATTCTATTGACTGGAGGCAATACTCTATTTGAAGGGTTGGATAGGAGGCTTCTGGCAGAGTTGAGAAAGATCTGACCCCAAGGTTCACCCATAAGAGTTGTGAGAGCATGTGATCCACTGTCGGATGCTTTGGCACACACTATTGGCCATGTTGCTGCTACTGTAAGCATGTCCAAGGGTCAACTTAAGCTGGACTTACAGAGAGTTCTGTCTTCTCAGGCCGTCATGGATTCTTGGTATCTTTTGTTTAGGTGCAATTGATGTAATTTCAGGCTTCGATCTGTTTCTTGTTCTCTCAAAATAAGAGACACAGAAGGAAATCTGTTTGCCAGAAAAGGCAATGCATTACAGAAAATATAAGATACACAGAGAGAAACTCATCATCTGCAGACTCTGAAGCCTGAAGGTATGGTTGGCATAGACGCTTAGGGTCTTCATCAAGAAACGAGCCTTACAACATTGAACAAAAACACACGCTGTTCTGTCCCAGGCCATTGATCTTCTGCTAATGAGTCAGAGGAAAAGAACGATGAGCTTAAATTGCAGCAAGAGCAACTATTTTTCACAGTAGGAAACAGGGGATACATATGTCTTGAACTTTTAGCTGTGACACTGCCCTCTCCTTTAGCCATGAATCCAATCAACAAAAGATGGAAGTTGTAAAGACTTGCTGATATCTTTTCAGCAAATAATGGTGGTCTTGACCTCACTATAGAGATGTTCCTCTGGAGTTTCTGAAATTCTATGCTGATCTGGCAACTGCCAAGTTACAGAATGAACATGCTGATGTGAAGAATGTTTTCCTTTCTACTGCAACTGTCATCATACACCTGAATGTAAACAGTTTATGAGATACTTCAGATTATTCTGAACATGAACTTCTTGTAACTCATTTGATAAGGAATATAGTGAACTTTGGCATCCAATATTTGAGTTCTTCTTGTTAGCCTCATTTCTTGCTGTATCTTGAACCCCGTGTTCTGCAGCCCTTGCATGAACTCTACGACAACGCAGTTCCTATGTGAGTGATCAAGAGATTTAAGGCTAGAGCCCTTAGCACTCCTACCGCCTCTTGCCTAACAGATTCCTCACCGAGCGACCTCTCACTCTTGGGCCAGTCCAAAGCTCCTCGTGACAGTAAAAAATAATCCCCCTTGGAGTAGGGTTCTGCATCTAGCTGTGGGGGAGGCATAACACAATCTTTTCTCTTATTATCCTGATTATATATTTACAATCAAATCTAACTACTACAAGTATAATTAATCTTTCCTATGCAACCATCAATGCATACATTTTTTTTTAAAAAAAACAAGTGTTTTTTAGCATAAGAAGCAGCCCCACCCAAATCTAGGGTTTCTCTTTTAAGGTCCAACCTTATTCTTAGGGTTTCACTTCCTAATTGCAACTCTTTTTTTGGGATCCGCGAGTTCTTTCTTGGATCTAAAGTTCATTTTATCCTTATGAGAAATTTGGTAGTTCCACCCTAAAAGATAATATGGGTATTTATACCTATGGCAAGTAATTCATGCATTGCTTGCCTTTAACACGATTTCAAATGCTTTTCCAAGTCTATTTAGACTTTAGAATTTGTATCAACAAATTCTTATCAATGTCCAATAAGTCCTGCAGACTTTTAATATTTATTTAATTTCTTGATATGGATAGTTTCAGGGTTATCGAGTATTTTATAGTTTTTTTTGCTTTAACATTCTTGATATTTTAGGTTAGGTTTTCTCGCTGATTCATACGTGGTCAACTCATGATATTGATGCTTTTGCTCATATAATCATTAATATTAACATTGCGTGTGTTTTTAGTAGGAAAATAAGTTTTATTTTATTCTACTCATATTTTGTGGTTTTATGTCCAACCATATGCCGAACTCTCAACGTTATCTAGAGAGATCAATTTTCATTTAGTTATGTCCTAAGTGGAATGTTGATTGCTTTTCTAAAAACTTTATTTTAGGCAATGAAAAAATCATAATTATAATTTTCGTTTCATCTTTTAAACATTGAATTATAATACTATGCACCTAATTTATGTGCACCTAGTATATTTTTTCATATACAATTTTCTATTGATTTAATGCATTTATTATTTCATGATATTATCTAAATTATTTTTTAAAACTATTATAAAATTCAAATGTATTTATTTATCATTAGAAAAATGAAAAAGAGATAGTCACTTTTAAGAAAAAAGTATAAAATATTTCCTTCTCTAACAATGTCTACCTTTTTTATTATTATTATAATCACATGCGTCATTAATAAAATAATAATAAATATCATAAAATAAACCACAATTAAGTTATTTTCTTAATGACAGATATAATCATTTTCCAAGTGAAAGAGTCTTTTCACTGAATAGCTAATTATTATATTACTTGGATTATTTTTCTAAGTGGTAGTTCATATGCATTTTCTTTGGAATGCATTTATAATCAATTAAAGCCAAATATAGTGATAAGCTTATAAAAATTTATTTTTTTCCAAACTGGCAAGATGCTACCTCTCTCACGTTTGCTGAAATGGGGGTTTTGCAAATTCCTACCACGTCATTTTCTCCATCGACCGTGTTTCTTGCATCCCTTGCTTCAAATGGGATTTTTACATTTATGCGACCTCGCGGAGCCATGGATGTCAGGAGAAATTGACGTGCTAGTTTAGGGAGAGATGTTGGCCATCTAGGAAAATTTTGTTAGCATTTCACTTAGTGGTATGGTCATATGGGATGAAGGTGTAACAGGAGGTAGAGAAAATGAAAATGAGGTAGAAGGGGGGTATTTTCCACTTTGAAGCTCAAAGCTTCAATGAATAAGAGAAGTAGAGAGAATTTCTATCATGAAAAGGTCTTTCTTCTTGCTTTCTTTGTGAAGGAGAGGGGGTGTATTTATAGGCATGAGGGGGAACATGCAATCAACTGATTCTTTTGGCTACTTGTCAAGAGCCAAGTGAGCTTTATTAAAAATACATTTTGATTGCCTACTTGTTGGATGGTGGCATGGAGATGATTATTTTATGCTTTCTCTCCCTCCAGGTGTAAAAAAGGTCATGAATTTTGGCTTATTTTTTCAAAAACCTCTTTTTTTCCTTCAAAATGACTTCGTCTAGTTGTTTTTGGCCAAGTTACCACATGACTTATCTAGTTTATAAATTCATATCATACTCTTTGATACTGAACTTACTCAGTATCATGATTGTTCTTCCGTGTTCTTTATCTATCCATTAAGGCTTTTGCAAATTATCTTGTGGTTATGAAATCAATATTATCCTCAATGCATTAAATGAAATTGGAAATGCTAAATATAATGCGAGAAAAATTATGATCAAGTCGTCATAATATTATTTATGAGGCATCTTTGCTTTTTGTTGGCTGTGAACATTGAGGCGTCTTCTTATGTGAGATTTGAGAATCGTTTGAATGTGAGCCTCGATATTAAGAAAATTATGTGCAGTCACTTATGTGATAGCTTGACGAGTAATTTTTAAAACATCTCAAGCCCGAATTCGTTTGTTGATATGAAGCACTATGGCGGGAATATTACATCCTCTCCTCCTTAGAGGAATCAAGATGCCCTCTTCTCGAAAAGAACTGGGACAACTGTTTTCTAGAGCTATCTCTTCTATCCAAGTGCCATCCTCCTCAAGATAGTCTTTCCACTAGATAAGGTGCTCTCTAATGGTTCTCTTTCTCAGAGGTTTCTCTTTTACATTTAGAACCTTATCAATTTGGAGTTCAAGGGCTCCCTGACTAGGCATTACAATTTTCCAGTCATCAAGAATATGATCTTGATTTGCCACATAAGCTTGCATAAGACTAACGTGAAATACATTGAGGACTTTCACATGATCAGGAAGTTGTAGTTTCTAGGCATTTGTGAACCTTGTATGGTCCATAGTACCTTGGACTCAACTTTTTGAACTTTCCTAATGACAGAGAACTCTTCTTTAGGTGTACACAAATGAAAACCATGTCTCGCTCTTGGAAGATATTATACTCTTATCGTCCTAGATCAGCATAAGCTTTTTGGCAATCTTTCACAGCTTGGATGTCTTGTCTAATAGTTTTGACAAGATCATCCATGTCTTCTAGTATTTTCTTAGAAGCCTTAATCTTTAGAGTTGGATTAGAGAAATTCAGTGGCATCAAACAATATGGCCCATACAATGCTTGAAATGGAGTCATTTGAATACTCTAGTGATATGATGCATTGTAGGAAAATTCTACTAAGGGAAAATATTGTATCCACCTTGTCAGTTCTTCTAGAACAGTAAGCTCTCAGTATTTATTCAATGATGTGATTAACCCGCTCTGTTTGAAATTAGTTTGGGGATGGTAAGTTATGCTAAATCAAAGCTGGGTTCCAATTGCTTCAAATAGGCTTCTCCTGAAATGTGATGTAAACAGAGAGTCACAATTACTAATGATCCGTTTACACAATCCATGAATCCTAAAATTTTCTTTCACAAATAGTTGTGCAATATTTGAAGCTTTGTAGTTGGTCTTAACTAGGATAAGATGAGTGACCTTTGTCACCATATCCACAATCACCATGATTGAATTATAACACCTTGAAAAAAAGATAAGCCAACTACAAAATCCATACTAATGAACTCCCATTTCATCTATAGAATGTTAAGTGGCTGGAGCTTGCCTGGCACTTTGACATGCTCAACTTTCACCCGTGCTTGTAATTTTGGCATTCAGTAACATATCTAAGTACATCATGCTTCAGTCCTTCCCAGTAGTGACTTTTCCTCACTGCATTAAGAGTTTTTGCATAGCCACGGTGTCCTGCGAATGGGGAGTCATGGGCTTCCCATAATATGTTCTTTTTCAGCACTTGACTAAGAGGAATGCAAAGCCTTGTCCTGAAATAGACAAGTCTATCATCCACAATGAAATTTTAGTTCCTTGTCTGCCTCCTATTTGGCTAGCTCAATGGTTGGATTGCTAGGCATCAGTATCATGGTAGCTAAAATCTCTCCTCTAGATGGCTATTCCATGATAAGTGCATTTAGAGAAGCTTTACGACTTAATCCTTAACGAATCACATTGTCTTCTCCAAGTGTGAACTTGATTTCAAAATCAAATTCTTGGAATACTTCCATCCACTGACACTACCTCATGTTGAGATCTGGTTGAGTAAAGATCCATTTGAGACTTTTGTGGTCAGTGTGACCAAAGTAAAACTTGCTCCCAAGTAGATAGTGTTGCCACAATTTGAGAGCATGGATCAGAGCTAATAGCTCGAGATCATGAGTGGTGTAATTCCTCTCATGGATTTCTAGCTTCCTTGAGGAATAGGCTATCAACAGATGATCTTGATGTTACAACTATATATATCATCTCTCACTTGACTTGGGTCTCACCTATATATACTAACTCCACATCAATATGAATCATTCTTTGGGAGCATTTCTTGTGTATCTCTCTCGTACTCTCTCTCTCTCTCTCAACATGGTATCAGAGCTATGGATGCGTAGCAACAACAAGGAAGATAAGTTGTTTCATTGTTTATACTTGATTGAATTCTTTGCATAAGTGATGATTTGATACATGAACTTGTCAATCAGAGTTCTAGATCAAAAGTTATGACAGTTCAGGATTCAAGACAACAATTCTGCTCGAATCTGTGATTCTTTATTTAAAACTATAATTCTAATTACAGCTTGTTAATCCCTAATTACAGTTCGTTAATTGCTTGTCTTTGTTAATGACGTTGATTATGACGAGTAAAACCCTTGCTATTTTTAGCGATGTTTTATTCTCGTTCACATTCTTTGTTCGACTGAAATAGCACTTTTCTTATACACATCATTGTTCAGATTCAAAGAGGCAGAGTGATGAAAGGCAGAGTGAAGCAACCAGCTTCCTCTCACACACACTATATTCAAACCACACTGAATAGTGAAAGATACAACCTACGGTCATAAGACCATTCACACTAAAGGCACCGACTTATTTAATGTATCTAACTACTATGGCTAGACTAGCTGTGTCCAGCTCATGTCGGTCAACACACACTAAATGAGCTTGATATTCTAACACTCCCCCTCAAGCTCAAGACAACATATGTACTCCAAGTAGCTGTCTAAAACCACAGAACTTATCTTTACCCAGAGACTTGGTAAAGATATCTGCTACCTGCTCATCAGTCCTCACATGCATAAGATCAACCTTTCTTGCAAGGACCATCTCACGAATAAAGTGGTAGTGTACCTCTATGTGTTTTGTCCTGGCATGGTAAACTGGATTCATGGCCAGGAGTACACTACTCAGATTATCACATAACAGTTTCACTGGAGCATCAACCTGAATATCCAAGTCAGCCATAAGCTTGAGCAGCCAAGCAATCTCACATGCTGCCAATGCAGCCCCCCTGTACTCTGCCTCAGTACTAGATAAAGCAACCGTAGGCTGCTTCTTGCTGCTCCAACTGATCATGCCGCTACCAAAGCCAAAGGCATAGCCACTCGTAGATCGTCTGTCAGTTGAGCATCCTGCCCAATCTGCATCTGTGTATCCAATCAGTATCAAGGGCTTATCTCTGACATAGAACAGCCCATAGTCTACAGTGGACTTAACATACCTCATGATGCGTCTAACTGCATCCAAGTGCGGCTTTCTCGGCTTTTGCATAAACTGGCTTATCAGCCCTACTGCATAGCTCAAGTCAGGCCTAGTGATGGTCAAGTAAATCAGACTGCCGACCATCTGCATGTACATAGTCACATCTTCTACTTCAGCCCCAGTGTTCATGTCTAGCTTTACATTCTGGTCCAGAGGTGTATCCAGTGGTTTGCATTCAGCCATGCCATACTTCTTAAGCATTTCCATGGCATAGTGCTTCTGCATCAGCCATAAGCCATTTTCAGCTGGTACGACCTCAATACCCAAGAAATACTTCAGATCTCCCAGATCTTTCATGTCAAATTCAGATTTCAGCATCTTCATAGCATGCTGAATTCCCAAGTCATCATTTCCAGTGATTATCAGGTCATCAACATATATGACCAGCACTACCAAGCCACTTTCAGTCTTCTTTGTAAATAGGCTGTGATCAGCCCTGCCAATAACAAATCCAAGACTCTGCAAGTAACTGCTGATCCTAGCATGCCAGGCTCTCGGAGCCTGCTTCAGCCCATACAGTGCCTTTTTCAGCCTGCACACATAATGCTGAAAATCAGGGTGCTCATACCCTTCCGGCTGATCCATGTATACATCCTCTATTAAATCACCATTGAGGAATGCATTCTTAACATCCATCTGCTGCAATTTCCAGCCTTTTGCAGCAGCCAAGGCAATAATAGTTCGTATGGTTGCCATTTTTGCAACCGGGCTGAATGTTTCATCATAATCCAAGCCATACTGCTGAGCATATCCTTTAGCGACCAGCCTTGCTTTGTACCTTTCTACACTGCCATCAGACTTACATTTGATTTTATAAACCCATTTGCAGCCAACAGGCTTTTTTCCTTCAGGCAGTGGTACCAAATCCCAAGTCTGATTTTCAGCCAAGGCTTTCATCTCTTCGTCCATAGCCATACACCAGTTTTCATCCTTTGCTGCTTCAGCATAAGTACCTGGTTCTTTGATCTCCATCACTTTTGTCATTATGCATAATGCTTTGCAGAATAACCAGAGTACGTCAACCTGTCAACAGGGTATCTGACCCTCTGCGATCGTCTAGGCTGTGGTGCACTACTCGATTCACCTCTCTCATGAGGCGGAATGTGCCTGTTCTGCCTCGTGCCAGGCGTATAGACAGTCGGAATACCAAGTTCGCTGTCTAAAGTATCACTCGACTCATAGCCCGAAGTCATTCTGCCAGGTGTCATCATACCATCCTCACTAACTTTCTCTTTTCCTTTGCTGTCCAAGACATCATGTCTCCCCCTCACTGACATACCCGTGTCAGTGGACGGTGAGCTCCTCAATCTCCCTGTCCATGGGGATACTGTCTGACTGATAGGTCTTGTCATAGCAGTGCTCTACTGCATATCAACTGTAGAGACATGAGTGGAAGGCAAATCGGATGGCACTGCAACTGGTGAGACATACCAAGAGCCCAGCTCATCAAAGATGACATCCCTGCTTACCAAAGTCTCCCTGGTAGAGGGATTATAACATTTGTATGCCTTCTTCTCCTGCGAGTATCCAATGAACACACTCTTATGCGCTTTGGGATCCAACTTTTTCCTTTTCTCATCTGGAATGTGCACATAAGCAAGACATCCAAAGACCTTCATGTGTCTTACATCCGGCTTATAGCCATAGAGCCTCTCAAACGGTGTCATGTCATGAATGCCTACAGTGGGAGTCCTGTTTAGAATATATGCGGCTGTCACAATAGCCTCTGCCCAATAGTAAAGCGGCATATGCTTCTCATTCATCATGGCCCTAGCAGCTTCCATCAGAACCCTGTTCTTCCTTTCAGCTACTCCGTTTTGCTGCGGAGTGTAGCTGCAAGTTAGCTGCCTACGAATGCCATTTTCAGCCAAAAAATCAGCAAATTCATTGGAGACATACTCCCCACCGCTATCAGATCTCAAGCAAGAGATGTAACACTCAAATTCCTTCTCAACCTGTGCCTTAAATTTCTGAAAAACAGCAAAGACCTCATCTTTTGTTTTCAATATGTGAAGCCAGGTATATCGACTGTAGTCATCAATGAAGGATACATAGTATCTAGAACCCCCCATAGATGCATTATGAGCTGGTCCCCAAACATCAGAGTGCACTAACTGCAGTGGTCGTGTACTTTGTCTTACATGCCTGACAAACGGCAATCGTGACTGCTTACCAAACTGGCAAGCCTCGCAGACATGACCAATATCTGAATATTGGAATCTAGGTAGCCCTGTTACTAGCTGCTTCTTCTGCATGGTCTGCAGCCTCTGTAAATTGACATGCCCCACTCTCTTGTGCCAAATCTCTAAGTCCCTGATAGTGCCAGAACCCTGAGCAAACATAGCGGAATTCAGCTCTGGCAGTGTAGCATCAAGAGTGAACATTCTTCCATTTCTGTGGCCTTTCGCGATCAACTTGCATCCATTGCCAAACTCTTCAATAAAGCAGCCATGCTTATTGAAGCGAACCTGCAAGTTCTGCTCTGTCATTTGGCCCACAGACAATAGGTTCTTCGTAATCGAAGGAACATGCAAAACATCATGAAGATTCTTCTTCCTGCCATCATGTACAACCAGAGGCACTTTGCCTTTATGCTCAATGCTATGTTGCGTGTCATCACCTGTGCATACATAGCCATGCTTTTCAGCCACCATATCCGTGAACCAATCACCATGAGGGGTCATGTGATTCGACGCCCCCGAGTCAATGTACCACACTACATCATCAAATGATTTTTCAGTAGCCTTATCTTTGACATATTGCATGGCAAACAGTCTATCACCAGAGTCATCTGCCTGACTGGACGTAGCATAATGTCCATGCTGCTTGCCCTTCTGATTTCCCTGCTTCTTCCAGCAATCCTTTGCAATATGCCCATACTTTCCGCAGTAGTGACAATCCTTGTTCTTATTTGGATTGTCTGATTGACGCTGCTGCTGCCATGAGCCTCTGCCACGGGAGTTCGATCTCCCCCTGCCTCGAAAGTTGCCACTACCTCTTGCATTTGATGACTGCTGATTGCTATTACTATAGGATGCATTCTGCTGGCCTCCTCTGCCAGATCCATAGCCTCTACCACGGCTACCACGACCACGCTGATTCGAATAAAAAACTGCATCCTTATTCTTAGAGCTGCTTGACCCTGTAGCTAAGCCAAGCTTCACCTCTTCATGAATCAATAATGCAACCAGCTCATTAAAATCAGGCATCTCAGCCAGCACAGATACTGAAGTGTCAAAAGACTTATACTCCGGACCCAAGCCATTTAAGGTCACTGCAACCATATCCTCATCTTCTACCTGTGAGCCAACAGATGCGAGCTGATCTGCTAAGGTTTTAATTTCCGTGACATAGTCCTGTATGGATCTGTTCCTCCTCTCTATGTTGTTGAATTTTTGCTTCAGTTGTATCTTCCTGGCACTCGTAGTTGTGCCATAGTACCTAACCAATATGTTCCATGCATCTGTTGGGGATTTACAGTTCATGATCTGCATCACCATAGCATCCGAGATACATAATGATAGCCAATGTAAAACTCTGCGAGCTCTTTCCGTCCAAGCTCGATGTGCTCGTCTTTGATCAGCTGTAGGATTCCTATCTGGAACTTCAGGTTCAGCCTCAACACCTGTCACTAAGTCCCAGTATCCTTTGCCTATCAGAAAGTTCTCCATGTGGAACTTCCATATTGCATAATTGTTGCTATCAAGCTTTTCTCCCACAATCTGGGTTACATTATCAGTTCTATCAGCATTTGCCATGTTGCAGACCTTGCCTAACTACCTGCAAACCAAGATTTTCTTAACAGTTCAACTTCAGCCCGGAACTGTTTATGACAGTTTTCTGCAATTAATTGCAGGAAAAGAACCAGTAAATTTCAGTCAAATATCAGCCCAAACAACGTCCCAATCGGTTGATCCAACTCATAAAGACAATTGCCAATACATATGTCTGATGTTCGGTTCAGATTTAACTCCTGCAGATCCACTACCAGATTCCAAAAGCATGCAGTCCAAACCTGTAAACTGCAATTACAGCAGCCTTTCCAAAGTCAAACTCCCACTGGATACACGTAATGCATATTCCAAAACTGCTTAGTTGACTGCTGGTACATATGCCACTTCAGACATAAGCATAGAGACACAGAACAGTGTATAACCAGCACATACAAGTGCCAACAAATTCAATTGCAGGTTACAATCAACCAAAGTTCAGCATATCAAGTTCCAATCAGCCCCAAATTGTCTCCCGATCATGTCATACATTTACTTCGTAATGGTGAGGTCAATACATGAGCATCTAGGTATACATAGACAACCTATTTTCACTGACCAAAGCATAAGACCTCATGAACCATTTGTACTTGACCAAGACAATATGTCTGCATTCACTTCAGCTCTGGACTTCAGTTTTCAATGATACTCATTGAATGTTTCAAGCCTCCATACATCCAGCATGTATGTGACAGCTCTCATAGGTGATAGAGCTCTAGAAATGACCTGTATTGCATTAGTAGTATCTAATGCTTATTACTGACAGTACATGACAGTTTTCAGCAGTGAACAGTTCTCAGATCTGAATATTTTCTTGAGAAAATTTAGCTCAAGTACTTCACATCAAGTACATATAACTTCTTGACTTGTATTGTCTGCAATGCAATCTTCCCAGCCAAGTGTCAAGTAGTGCTTCAGTGAAAGCTAATGCTTGCTGCCCACTGTTCTGAGACAGGTTTCCAGCCTGTTTACACTTCCAAATCTGAGTATTTTCTTCAAGGAACTTCAGCTCAAAGTCCTGAGAACTGATACTTATGTCTTCTAAAATGCTCCTAGGCTCTAATGAGGTCCATAAAGCATGTCAGAGAGCTTCAAGGCTCTTCCAAAGTATTGCATATGCTGTATATACACTGTATACAGCAGTTCAGCCTTCTGTTCCAGGTCTGTGTACTCTGATTTTAGCTCATAAGAGAACTCCAACACAAGCAATGACTTCTTGTAACCCTGAACTACCTTCCAGTGTCTGCTCACTAGCATTTGATGACCTCTTGTACAGTGCTCATGTCAATTTTGCTTCAGCAGAAGCCATGCCTTCAGCAGGCGCAAACACGAAGGCTGGGCAGATCTGTGCTGCTGCACATGTTGCTCATTACCATGACAATGATACACTCACTGATGCTCAATCAGTCCTTCGAGGACCTCTCAGCAAGCAACAACCCTTCTTCAAGCCAGAAGACTCCAATGCTTCACTGTACATACCTCTAGTGTGACCTTTGATGGAGATGGCAGTCAGTCCTCTTCTTTTTTCAGCTCTTCAAGTCTTCTTATTGAGTGCATTCCACCAGTGAGCCCATTCATGGCTCTGATACCATGTTCAGATTCAAAGAGGCAGAGTGAAGCAACCAGCTTCCTCTCACACACACTATATTCAAACCACACTGAATAGTGAAAGATACAACCTACGGTCATAAGACCATTCACACCAAAGGCACCGACTTATTTAATGTATCTAACTACTATGGCTAGACTAGCTGTGTCCAGCTCATGTCGGTCAACACACACTAAATGAGCTTGATATTCTAACAATCATCTCGTCTTGCACGTTATGTCTCTCTATTTCGAGCTTTCTTTTTAGTCACTCAATACTTTTCGTCGTTCTTACGGCATCTCCCTATTTTGATTGTCACGCGTCTCAACTACGCTCATCTTTTTCATGGTTTGCAGATTTTGCAATCTCATCTTATTTGTTTTCTCTCGAGATACAGGCATGGCCAATTGCATAATTGTTAATAGATATCCGTCTAGCCAACATTCGGTTCCCTTCTTCCAAGGACAAGGCTTTCCTGGGTGGAAATCAAATATGATGCTAATTCAATCACCTATATATACTAACTCTACATCAATATGAATCATTCTTTGGGAGCATGTCTTGTGTATCTCTCTCGTACTCTCTCTCTCTCTCTCAACACTTGTAAGCACACAACCTAGTGTAAGAGAACTTGCATTTGTTATGACCTCAAACTCTTGACTTAGGTCAGGTAGCTTTAAAATGGGTGCTATTACCAAAAAAAAATTGAGATGCTCAAAACTGGCTTGCTCAATGGGTGTCCACACAATAGCAATTTACATTTTTAGCAAATTGTTGAGAGGTGCAGCTATTAGGGCATACTTTTTAATAAAAATTCTATACCATCCAATTAGCCCTAAAAACTTCTCACTTCCTTAACTGTTGTTGGAGGTTTCCACTCTTGAACATCTCTAACTTTGGTTGGGTCTATAGAGATTCCTTTAATAGATACTATGAATCTAAGATATTCCATCTATCTTTTGAAAAAGGCAGACTTCTTTTCCTTCACATAGAGCTTGTGCATCCTCATTGTGTCCAACACAATGCACAATTGCAGCTCATGGTCTTCATCTCTCTTGGAGTATGTTAGGATGTTATCAAAGAAGACCAGGAAAAACTCATCAAGATAATATCAACAAATGTCATGCACTAATATGTTAAATGTAGTAGGGACATTAGTTAGACCAAAAGACATTACAAGAAATTCAAAATGACCATATTTGGTATTGAAGGCACTTTCCGGAGTATCTTCTTCCTTGATCCTTATTTGGTAATAACCAAATTGGAGATCAATCTTGGAAGAGATTTTTTCTTCTTCTAGCCTATCAAGTAGCTCGTCTATTCTTGGGATTGGATACTTATTCTTGATTGTGACCTCGTTTTGACCTCGGTAATCAATGCAAAGGCAAAGAGTTTTGTTCTTTTTCTTTTGAAAAAATACTGGGGCTCCCCATGAGGAATTACTGGGTATGATATATCCTTGATCCAGTAATTGCTTGAGTTTCTCTTTCAGCTACATTGCTTCAAGGGATAGACATTTTATACGGAGTCTTGGTGATTGGAGTGGCTCTTGGTTCAAGTCTGAGACTTCTCTTTAAGGTGGTAGTTCAGTCAACTTTTCTAGGAAGATGTCATCATATTCCTTCAACCATTATGGCTCTCCCTTGTCTTGATTATTTTGCTCATCCTTATTTAATTTGATGAGATACACTGATTATCATTTTCTTAACCCTTTTATTATGCGAGATGATTTGTCTAGTTGAACCTTGGGTTTTCTTGCCTCACCTTTAGTCATCACTTTTTCCCCCTTTAGGTTTGGAAAAGTCACCTAGCCTTTTTTGCACTGAATATGTGCGTCATTGGGGATTAGCCAATCCATACCCAATAGACATTGATAGGCCCCTAAATTAATGATCCTAAATCCCATTTTAGAGAGATTGCTTTCCAGAATAAATGTCACTTTGCAAGTTTGCTGAGTAGACATGATTTCTTTTTCATTGGCAAGTTCCACAAGAAACCTAGATGTAGGTATTTTGTCTATACCTAATTTCTTGGCACACTTTGGTGACATGAATGAGTGTGTGCTTCCACAGTCAATCATAATTTTATAGGACTTACCTTGATATTGTAGTGGTGTTTGAATCATTGAAAATTGGTGATTTGGGCCTTTCTTATGGAGGGTGGCATGAATTGATGCCCTCTCCATATCGGCTTCCATAGTTGGGTTTCCCTCTTCTTCAAGCTCTTTAAGAATTATATAAGATGCTTTTCCTCTTTCAATTGAAGCTTGGTTCTAACCTATGTACTATCCTTGGCGAGAAATTTGGCCAAGATTTGGGCATTGCCTTTTAAAGTGGCTTGGCTCATTATAGTGGAAACATCTAGGTACTCTTGAATTACTTCTTGTAGATATGAAGTTTCCAATTGCATTTTTTTTGAAACTCTTTCCTTGACTAGGTGAATGCTGACCTTGGGCTCACTTAACATAGCCCCATGAAGATCCTTTTTTCAAATTCCAAAGCCTATTATCTCTTAGCTTTGACTGAATCTCCTAAAGAGGAGGTGCTACGTGAATCAAAGCATCTTGCAAATAAATTGGGTGCATAGATTCAAGGCATGTTTTTAGAGGAGCATTCAATCCATGACAAAACTTACACACCTACTAAGCAATAGTCATAGAAGATAGATATTTAAGCATTGAGATAAACTTTGAGTCAAATGCCTCTAGGCTCACTCCTAGCTGCCTTAAGTTAAAGAACTCATTCATTTTTAGTGTGTGATAAGTTGGTGGCAAATATCCACCACACACAGACTCTTTATGCTTTTCCAAGGCAATATTTGTCTCAGCGAGTCCCTGGTCTTTACATCACTATTTCCACCACAGGCGTGCCTCATTGATCAATTTCAATTTGGAGATTCTATCCTGATTAGTAGGGGTAGTTCCCATGGTAGTAGAGTAATCCTCCATGTTCTTAATCCAAATATATTTCTCGGCTTCAACATCTTTTCCCTTGCTATCAAAATCCGGTGGCTTAACTTGCTTAAGGAGATACTTCTTCTCTTGAATGTTGGTCGAACTAGCGATAGTTGTATTAACCTAGGTTATCATAAGTTTCACAGATTAATTTAGCACTTAAACTTTTTAGCTTCATTTCCACATTAATATATCTTACTAGTTTTGTAAAACAATGATGAGCCAAAGAGCACAATATTTTTAAAAAATCTAGCCGTTGTTATCTTTTATTATCAGGAGCCATATGCTATGATTTTTAAAGGTAAGGGATATTTACAAATGGTAGATTTTTACAAGTAGAGATACATTAGCAATATCGATAAGTTAGGATGGATGCTATGTACAATTTTTAAAATATGATATCATTATATCTTTCTTTTTCAAGGATGGATATCAATTACATTTATGTAGAAGAAAGTATGCCGATTGTTGTCTATGTTTAAAAACATATAATGTGAAAATGACAGATCTGAAAAACCATGGATACAATAATCTCAATACTTGCAACGTCCTTGGATTATAATATTGTCGACTAGGATTACCTTTAGTTTTAATCGTAAGTGAACTCCTTCTGGATGGAAAAAAGATAAAGGCCTCAACTACTTTTAAATTTTCCATCCATTCAAGGCATTTCAAATAAGTCTGCATGTTGAAGAATCAATCAGCCTCGATGTAACAATAACACTCATCCCAGAATCATCTTCTTTCGTGATTCATAGGGGATGGATTGTATATGCGATCGAGTATCCTCATCATTTCTCTTCTCCACTCATCATCCCCGGAGTTCAGTGCAAATGTGTACATTTCTTGAACAACAAGGAATTGATTCCAAGCTTCATTATTCTACCAACGTTTATCCCTTAACAACTAAGAGACTGATTATTACTTAGAACACTTGGTCTTAAAAGCTATAGATATTTTTAATTTCAATTATGCTCTGATACCATGTGTCATGTGCTTGCCTAACTGACAACACATTTTAGTAGTCCATTGAGGAACTATCCTAGACGGCTTCACCTGGTACTCACAAGAATACACAAGGTCTATTATCTAGGTTTCCCAAATTCCACCCCATAATGGAAGGTACCAGCCGTCCCCACGAGGGTTTCAACATGCAAGCTTGAAGTCCTAATTTGACAATTGAGATCTCAATACATCAGTTATCTCCATTGGAGGTGTTCCACAAGGCTTCTCCTCTAGCTGGAGCGACCGTGGTTATCCTTGGTTCATGGAGTGCAACACTTTTTTCTGATATAAGTGGTTAGGATTCAAGGAACCTTAACGGAGTTCTGGCACAGTTGTTGCACCTTTCCTTGAAGATAATTTATGATCAAGGTTTTAAGACCTAACCCTAGGTAAGTCAACGCTCGACTCTACCTAATTTTTCCTAATTAACATTTCTTTGAATCTCTTGGGAGAATATCCCAGCTTACCGGCACTACCGATCCGTAGGATGGATCTATCACATTAAGTTATGACATATGAAAGCACCTTCATTAACTAACCCATTATCACATGTTCCTTTACATAATTTTTAGGGCACAATACAAAGATAGCGAAAATAGTCTTTTGGCAAAACATATTTTGCAAAGCTATTTACAATGATTTTTTCCTTTTGCCTACATAGAAGATAAACCTCCACTCACCAAAGAATCCCTTTTGTCTCTGTAGAAGAAATGAAACCCTAAATTTTTTTGTCTCTTCACTAGTACCGGGGACTCCAGGATCCTATCTTGATTTGTGTGAGAGTTAGGCAGTTACTAAGAGCAATAATTTGAGAGATTTATGGACAAAGTGCCCTCCCTAGCACTCGCACCTCCTCCTGCCTAACGGATTCCTCACCGAGTGACCTTTCGCCATTGCGGCCATTCCAAGGCTCCTCGTAGCGGTACAAAAAAATCCCCTTTGGAGAAGGGTTCCACGTCTTACCGTAAGGGAGGCATAGCGTGATCTTTTCTCTTATTATCGTGATTATATATTTACAATCTGATCTAACTATTGCAAGCACAATCAATCTTTCGTATGCAACCATCAATGCGTGCAAAAATTACAAAGCACATGTTTTAAGAATTAGAAGTGGTCCCATCCAAATCTAGGGTTTCTCTTTTAAGGTTCAACCTTATTCTTATGGTTTCACTTCCTCCTTGGAACTCTTTTTTTGAGATCTGCAAGTTATTTCGTGAATCTGAAGTCTATTTGGTATTTTTGTCCCTAAAAGATAATATGGGCATTTATACCTATGGTAAGCAATTCATGCATTGCCCTGCCTTTAACAGGATTTCAAATGCTTTTCCAAGTTTGTTTAGACTTTAGAATTTGTATCGACAAATTCTTATCAATGTCCAATAAGTCCTACAGACTTTCGATATTTAATTCATTTTTTGATACTAATAGTTTTAGGGTTGTCGAGTATCTCATAGTTGTTTTTTCTTCAACATTCTTGATTTTTCAGGTTGGGTTTTCTCATTGATTCATACATGGGTCAACTCATGATATTGACACTCTTGCTAATGTAATCATTAATATTAACATTGTGTGTGTTTTTAGTGAGAAAATAATTTTCATTTTATTCTACTCATATTCTATGGTTTAATCAATGATGTTCAACCATTTGCCGAACTTTAATGTTATCTAGAGAGATTGATTTTCATTTAGCTATATCCTAAGTGCAATAGTGACTGTTGAAAAATTTGCTCTAGACAATGCAAAAATCATAAGTATAATTTTTAAAAAATCTTTTAGACATTGAATTATATTACTACATACCTAGTTTATACATGTCTAGTATATTATTTTCTATAAAAAAATTATTGAGCTAATATATTAATTATTTTATGATATTATCTAAATGATTTTTAAAAACTATTTAAAAACTCATATATTTCTATTTATCATTAGAAAAATGAAATAGAGATAGTCACTTTCAAGAAAAACTTATAAAATATTTCCTTTTCTAAAAACATCTACCCTTTTTATATTATTATAATCACATGTATCATTAATAAAATAACAATAAATATCATGAAATAAACTATACTTAATATATTTTCTTAATGACATGCATATAATCATTTTCCATATGAAAGAGTCTTTTTACTTAATAGTTAATTTTTATATTACTTATATTATTTTTCTAAGCGGTAGTTTATATGTATTTTCTTTGAAATGTGTTTATAATTATTTGAAGCCAAATATAGTGATACGCTTATAAAACATTAGTTTTTTCCAAACTGACGAGATGTTAACTCTCTCAGGTTTGTTGTAATGTAGGTTTCACTAATTCTTACCACATCATTTTCTCCATCAGTTGCATTTCTTTCTTCCCTTACTTCAAATGGGCTTTTTGAATTTCTGCAACCTTGCGGAGCCATGGATATCAGGTGAAATTGATGTGGTAGTTTAGGAAGAGTTGGTGGTCGTCTATAAAAAGTTTGCCAACGTTTTTCTTAGCAGTATGGTTGTATGGGACAAAGGTGTAACATGAGGTAGAGAAAATGAAAATGAGGTAGAAGGGGGTTATTTTTCTCCTTCAAGCTCAAAGTTTCAATTGATAAGAGTAGAGATGTTTTTACATCATTAGGAGGTCATCCTTCTTGCTTTGTTTGTGAAGGAGAGGGGGTATATTTATAGCCATGAGGGGGAGTATACAGTAAACTGATTCTTTTGGCTACTTGTCAAGAGCCTAGTGAGCTTTACTAAAAATACATTTTGATTACCTACCTATTGGATGATTATTTTATGCTTTCTCTCCCTTTAGGCATAAAAAATGTCGTCAATTTTGACCTATTTTTTCACAAATGTCTTTTTTTTCTTTGAAACGACTTCATTTGGTGGTTTTTTTCCAAGCTACCTCATGACTTATCTAGTTTATAAAGTCATGTCATACTCTTTGATACTTGACTTAATATCATGCTCGTTCTTGCACGCTCTTCGTCTACTGATTAAGGCTTTTGCGAATTGTTGTGGTTATGAAATCAAAGTGATCCTTGACGCATTAAATGGAATCGAAAATACAAAATATAATGTGAGAAAAATTATAATGAAGTCGTCGTAATATTATTTACGAGGCATCTTTTCTTTTTTTTGGCTAAGAACATTGAGACGTCTTCTTGTGTCGAATTGCGGAATTGTTTTAATGCTAGAATCGATATTAAGAAAATTATGTGCAGTCACTTATGTGATAGCTCAATGAGTATTTTTTAAAACATCTCAAGCCCAAATTCATTTCTTAATATGAAGCACTATGGCGGGAATATTACAATGAAAATCACCCCTAAGAATGTGTGCGTGTGTGTGTAATAACCGTAATATAAATGTTAAAGAGGGAACAAAAAGCTGCATGCATGAGACAATGCATGCAAAGCATATGGATGAGGGCAAGACCAATTACGCAAAGCATGTAGGAATAAGTGCTAACTAATAAGGTTTTTAGAAACTTTAATCTAATAAAAAGAAGAAAAAATCAAAAGACAAGGGTGGCTTGATTTTGGCCACCAATATTCAGTGCTTCATCCACCCCCTTATCTCATTCACCACCTCACCCCCATCACCATCACCTCTCTCTTCACCCCAAAAATTCCTTCTTAATGACCTCTTTAGTTGACCATTAATATAGAGTACTCCCCTCCCCTTCAGTTCATTAATTGACCATTAATATAGAGTACTCCTCCCATTTTGCAACTCATTAAATGACCTTTCATTCAACAAACGTATTTTTCCATTAATTCAAGAGTATGATAGTACTCCCCCTTTCTTTCCCCATATTTGTGAAGATATTCCATACTATCCACCTCTCCTAATTGACACATGGAATTTTATATTAAAGACAATTAGATCTTTTGCTCTTCTCTTGCCACATGTTGACTCAATATCCCATGATGTAAGTAGAATCCCATATCTTGCTCACTACAACAAAAAGGCCTCATAGACACACATTTAGACGCAATTTTTGAATATAGAGAAAAACTTACGGGCGCGTCTATCCGCCCGTCTATTTGCGCGTCTATCATTCCACGTCTATAATCGCATGAATCGACGAATTAACACACACAGATAGACACGCAATAGACGCACATATACACGCGCATATAGACATGCTGGTAGACGCACTTTTACAAACACTGATAGACGCGAATGGAAAACAAAAAATGTCCTTTTTAAAAAATAGATATTTAATTTTCTTTTTTAATTTGAATTATGCAGTGCGTGTATAAGCGCGTGTAGTCTGCATTATAGACGCGCGAATAAACGCAAATTACCTGCAATTTAGACGCGCTGATAGACACGCGAAACAGAACTGGAAAAAAAAAACCAGAGAGCATGTGGTTGCAAAGCAACACGTGCTCTCTAGTATTTTTTTTTTCCCCCTCCCATATATCAGATTGTGTATTTGGGAAAAAGACAATGTATCTTACGGGCACGAGAATTGAAAGTAAAAGTCCATGTATTCATTATATATCAAAGCATTTACAAGGGAACTTTTGAGTGCTTGCGACCTAAAGCGTGGCCGCAAGCAGTAGGCTCAAAGAGATATCATATATATACAAGAAAAGAAGGCCTCATGAGGAGGTATGCTACTCCTCTACGAATCTGAAGAGGAAACATCCTCGCTAGTACCACCATGGCTACTAGCGTCGCTATCCCCCTCCTCGCTGTGCTCCACATCCGGGTTCGCCTACACACACAAAAGATCAAGGTTGCTTACATAGACAAGGTGGAGAAAAAGTTATAATTAGTTATACTTTTAATAGGAAAGTACGAAAAACATACCTCCTCTGGCTGTCAAATCCTCATGGCCCGGTTGTATTGGTCCTCAGTGATGAGACCCTCCTCATAAAAGTGAAGCCATGTCGCTGCGCGGTTATGGCCTCGATGGTAACCTACCTCTCTAGGGGTAGGTATCCTACCAACGATGGTAGTCTACAAAACATTTAGAGATATACAAACAATTAGATGTCACAATATATTAGACTAAAATATATAAAGAATTTAAAGAAATATAAATTTAAAAAAACTAGAAATCAAAATATACTTACAAACTCTGCCTCCCACGACTCTCTGCCGCCCGATCCGTAATACGACAATCCCATTGTTTCCATTTGGATCCGTCGCGCCTCTGCGTGCTAGCGACTCTTCACTTTCTCAGCTGCTTTCTTCTTGGCTTTCTTCCACTCTACGCGGTGGCACATAGGTGGTTGGCTGTAGGCTCCACGCCCCTCCTCCAGCCTCTGCAGTGAGTCCCAGGCCTGTGTCATGAGGTGGGATCTTTTGTTGTGAAGCATATCCCTCACTTTTGTACGTCCCCAATCATCCGAGAATCGCCGACCCTCAGGATTTGGGTACCTCCTATGGACTGCCCTCAACACCTCCTGCCACAAGCCGCTTTTCTGATTTTTGAAGGCAATGAAACAATCTTTATACATCGCATGCACGATGCTCCTCATGTACGCCATTACATCCCTTCCCTCATCATCATGAAAGATGCCACCGGCATCTCTAACTCTATAGTAATGATGTACAACCTCCTCTACATGATCTACTTGTGAGGGTGATCGCTCGCCACCTCCTAGGCAACCCCCACACAACCCTCATCCTCCCCCTCGACTCTCCCTCCTCCCTCTTTGTCAACTACCCTCTGCCTCGCTGGACGCATGAGGTTCTGTAGATGCACGTGCTTCTGCAGATACTTGTGCTTCGGCCGATGCACATGGAGCACGTGGAGTACCTTCCAATGGAGTACCTGCATATGGAGTACCTGCATATGGAGTACCTGCATATGGAGTACCTGTATGTGGAGTACCTGCATGTGGAGTCTGGGAAGTAGTGCCAGGCAAAGACGCTAGAGGCATCCCAGACATGACACTGAACACCTCGTCCGCTGTGGGAGAGCGGCCAAGGTATCTAGTCATCTCTCCCATGAAGTCTTCTCTACTAGGAAAACCTCCAAAAAATGCATTGACCCCTCTACCAAAGGAGGCCAATGTATCATTCATGCGATCCACATCTGGGTCATTGCTAGATGAACCAGGATACGACATCTGCAAAAAAAACACAGGAAAAAGAAAAATTTATTTGCATACAAAAAATCATATATTACCTACATTTTCAAAGAGCTTTCTTTAGACATTGAGCATAACACTTAAGTGCTAATGCTGCTCTTAAACAAGAAAACTGATAAACACAAACATGGAATTGGTCACATTCATCATTGCAAAAATATATTGTTTAATATTAGAACTGGGAGACCTGGAGCGTGTATCCCCGCGTCTACATTGGAGGTTAGACGCGCTCTCAGACGCGCTCCAGAGTTCATCTTCTGTCCAGTCCGTCTATTTGCGCATCTAATATGTAGCACAGACGTGCTTCCAGACGCGCATCCAAGGTCAATGCGCGTCTATAATCGCGTGTAGACTGTAGGTCAACCTTCTATGCAGCGCGTGTATCATCGCGTGTACATTGCAGAGCACACGCGCCAGCACACGCACTCTAAGACGTGCTCTCAGACGCTCTGAGAGGAAACATTTTTGCGCATCTATGTCCGCGTCTACATTGAGACGTAGACGCGCTAGCAGACGCGCTGGGTCCGCCGATTTTAGGCCGATGATAGCCATTGACAATTAACATAATGCAATACATAATGGAATCACAAATCCTAAATACACAGACAGAGCAGAGAGAGGAAGAGAGAAACAAAGAGAGAGAGAGCGAGAGAGAGAGAGAGAGAGGAAGAGAGAAACAAAGAGAGAGAGAGAGAGAGAGAGAGAGAGAGAGAGAGAGAGAGAGACTCACCTTGGGTGTTTGGTGTGGCGGGTGGTGGCGCTTCTCCTTATCCTTCTTCCTCTCCTTGGTAAGTTACCATCCCTTGATGCTTGTTTGCTTGCTTGTTGCTTCTTGTTCTCCTCTTTCTTGTTCTCTCTTTCTTCCTCTCCTTGGCTTTCCTTTTTCCCTTCTTGTGTGTTTGAAATGAAAGAAGAGGTGAGTCATGAGGAGGTGAGGCATGAAGAGACTAGGTGAGGCATGAAGAGACTGCATGTCGGCTAAACTCAAGCTTCAGAACCGCAAAAAACGCAGGAAAGGAAAGGCGCAGTTTGAAAAGAAATGATTTAAGTATGGTTTGAATTTTGACGTGTGCGTCTATTTTCGCGTGTATATGTGCGTCAATTGTTCAGATAGACGTGAATATAGACGCGTAGATAGAGGCGGATGTAGACGCGCATTTGGGATTTATCATACTTTTTTGTTTTTAAGATAAGTTTTGATAGTGAATTCTTGTTAAGTTTTGATAAGTTAAGATAAGTTTTAAGATGATGATTTTTGTGTATTTAAAATTAAGATCTTATGTAAACATATGAATGACAAATATTTTGACGTTGTCATGAATTAGGTTTAATCATGTTGACATCGTCATCACCTAGTGCGGTGCAAGCTGGTGAGTCAATGATTGTGTCTTATTTCGTGGGATTCATGAGTTCGCACGAGAGTGTCCTGTTTGTGGCGAATCAAGATACGAAGTGGAGATGAAGTCAATGGATGTGCCTCGTAAGGTTTTGCGACATTTTCCGATTGTTCCACGTATGAAACTTATGTTCAAGTGTAAGTCTATTGGAAAGCTCATGTCATGGCATGCTAGTCATCGTTCAAGTGGAGCAATTATCTGGTTTGAAGTCTCACGATTGGCACAAAATGATTCAAGTAAGGGTATCTCTAACCATGAATATAGTAATTAGTGGCGTAACTATGTGTAAACTTTGGGGTATGATGACTTTTTCCTCAACTAATCATTTGCATCTATGAATATTGTTTACATTCAGTTCGTACTTCCTACTAGCATATCCCATTGTGCCTCCAAAGATGTACGTGATATCATTTACAAGATGGGAGAGCTTGTGAGGTATGTATACATTGTATTTTTTCATTATATATCTTTGAATTTCTACACAAAAATAAACAATTCTCAAATACATCTTGACAGATATGTGAGCTCGAAGGAAATTGATCCAAACACGTTGCAAGATGCTCGAGTATTATCTATTGAGGTGGTTTGTTTGGTGGAGGAATTTTTTCCTCGATCCATTTTGACTAATCAATTACATTTACTCGTACATTTGATTGATGAGATCGCACTTTGTGGGGCAGTTCATGTAAGGTGGATGTTTTTTCTTGAGCGCTTCATGAAAACCTTGAAAGATTTTGTGAGGCAAAAAGCACAGCCTGAGGGAAGCATGGCTGAGGGTTGGTTAGTGCAATCATCCCTTGTTTATATCTCTGAATATCTTGCTGAAGCGGATCCCTCTCAACCACGATTATGGAAAGATGATAAAGACTTGAGGATGACCTCTATAGTACCTCAAGGAAAAGGAATGAGTAAAGTTCTAACAAAAGAAGAACTTCGTAAGTTAAATAGTTTTTGTGTGCTCAATAGTGATGTTATGAGCAAATGGGTGACACTATATAATGAAGCAAGGGCAAGAAGAAAAAGTGAAAGACAAGAATTTCACAGTAGATATGGACGTAATGTCTCATTTCCAGATCATCTAAATGCGCTCCCACGTCATATTGACATAGATTGGTTACATGGAGAGAATGGAAAAAGAGGAGGAAATTAATATATCTCAAGAAGAGTGGGAATACGCACGAGGTTGCTTATCAAATGTGAGACATACTATCAATTAATTTGTTTCTATAAGTTTCATTTTATATAAATAATTGACATGTTTGATCTTTTATCTTTTACTACTAGTGCACATTATTCAATGCACTTTGGTGTGAGGGTAAACATCTTCGAACTCAATGTATAGATGAAAAGAGAAATACCCAAGATTGTGGTGTCCTTGCTCACTTCGAGGCTGCCAATGGTACCATGGAAGGTTATTGTGGCTTGATCCAAGATATTCTGAAGCTTGACTTTAGACGAATCTTTATATATGTACTGGATGTGAAGTGGTTTAAAGAAGTGGTAACAAATGGTGAGCATTGCACAATTAGACGTTATCCAAGTGGTTTTGTAATCATTGACTCTACAAAATTTCACCAAAACAAGAATGACACATTAGTACTACCTCAACAATGCAAGCAGGTATATATGCAAAGGCTAATTTTTTTATATGTATACATGTGATACATATACACAATATAATAAGTACTTAAGTTTTTTGCTTTTGTTTTTCAAATACAGGTTGTGTATCATCCAATGGTAAAGAATAACCGATGGTGGTATGTCATCCCTATATCTAATCATTCAAAACCAATATATGGTAATATTACCGACATGGAGATAGCAGATGACAATCCAACAAATAATGATGATGTGCATGATGACACCATAATGGATGATATGCGTGATATAGTACAATATGAACCTTGCGATGATGTTCAAGGAAACGCAGAAGAAGACAATGTGTATTCTTAATTCTATGGTTTTTATCATACGCACATGTGCATGCTCAAGAATCAATTTCAGGTGGTTAAATAATTATTAACTTTGGTTTTTCAATTATGTGAATTGCTAAATTTAGGTGGTTAAATAATTGTGTGTCTGCTAGCGCGTCTATATTAGCGTCTATTTGAGCGGATATATAGACGCAAAATTCGCGTCTATTTACACGCAGGTTTACACGCGTTTATAGACGCTCTGATAGACGCGCCCCCTTTGCGTGTCTAACGTGCGCGTCTATGCCTCGTTTCTGTTGTAGTGGCTATTTATAAGGGCATTTTTTCCTAATCGTCTTCTAATAAATACACGGATTCTCACCCTATATCCCCCTCCTCGCTTACCCTATAAAAGGAGTGCTAATAGAGAGTAATCGACAAGTGGGAGACAAGTCACGGCAAATCGATGTGAGGAAGACAGGAGTGATACAATACTCACACATTCAAGAGAGAGTGATAAGGTGAAGACTAAATTTCTTGACCATAGTTCCTTCTACCCACCTTTTTTTCTCATCCATCATCTGTTATCTTGTCTTACCCACTTTGTTTATCTCACCCTAACCTCTTCCTTTATCCTCTCATATTCGCTTTCTTTTTCTCCATCCATCATACCCTTGTGCAGGAAGGTTAATGTGTTTAATAAGGCAAGGTCCCCCCAATATGGTGGGCTCATCTCTAGCGATACTTAGCATAGGGGAAACGAGATTGAATGGTGCTACCTACTCCAATTTATAGAATTAGGTATTCTTTCTCCTAAGTATTCATACATAATTTTTAAAATAAACCTTATTATTCTTAGAAAATAAATATAGATTATCCACCTATTTGATTGAAAAACTACCAAGTTTCTAAAATTCCCACAAATATAAGCTTCAATCAACTTAAAATTAATAAATTAATAGATATTTCAATTGGTATTTATTTATAGAACATTATGTCACATTAATTTGAAAAACCATAGAATTTACCCAAAAATAAGATGCATAATTTATTATACTTTCTATCAATAAAATATCATGATGACATTTACACAAGCAAATTAATAATTTAGGGAAAATAATCGATGCTAGAAAATTTGCATGAAGCATAAATTTGGTACAAAAATGCATATATTCAATTGTTGTCAATTTTAAAGAAAATTATAGAAAACCTAATCTATCTGATATACAAAAACATGAAGAAATCATAGATGTTTGTCGTGGCGTTGCGTGTCCACCACTGTGAACCTGAGGGTAGAGCTTTTCGCCATGAATTTGAACTCATTAGTAAGTGTCATTAGGAATTTGTTTTCTATTGTGTGTGTCTTTTTGTTTGCATTATGCATGATGTATGAGCACATTTAGATAGGCTAGGCACAATTCTTCAATGCATTCATATTTTTGTGTGAAGCATTGATTGATTGGTTGCATGCCATGGATTCTCAATTGCATTTTTTTCTCAAATCAAGAATGGATGGACATGACATACATTTTTCAAAGCATTTTCTACTAGGTCACATTGCATAGCACAAAGACAATTGGAAATTGTTATCCAAAAAACATTGACAAGTGTTATGAAGGAGAAAAGTTGAAGGAAGTATGAAGGACAAGTTAATAGAAGTGATCATAGTATGGACATTGTTAAAGTCAACTATTCTCATGTCAGGGTAAAGATTGGACTAAGGGAGAAAGAAAGAGATGTAATTTTTTACATTTTTTAATCCAATGCATGATGGCAGTCATGTATGAAGGACAATATGGCAGCATTATCTGAAAATCAACA
This sequence comes from Lygodium microphyllum, assembly GCF_053477565.2. Lineage (NCBI taxonomy): Eukaryota > Viridiplantae > Streptophyta > Polypodiopsida > Schizaeales > Lygodiaceae > Lygodium > Lygodium microphyllum. The sequence goes on from NC_141155.1 coordinate 32,525,480, forward strand.
TTTTTAATTGAATAGCCTTAATGCTAGTCAAAAAGGCTAAGCTTTAAAAGCTTAAAAAGTTTTTCTTTAACATTTTTTTTCTTGAAGAGAAGAGAAAACATATCTGAAAAGCCTACGGTTTTTTAGGAAAGCAAAAAAAAGTTTTAAAAAACGTGTGAGCGAGGATTGAAAACTATATAAGGAGAGATGAGTGGAGCATAACCTTTTTCTACCCCATGAAATTCTTCTCTTGTATCTTGATAAGAGGTGGCCAAAGATGCCCTACTCCTTGAGAAACCTCTTGTATCTTGATCTTGATATGAGACCTTTATTGGATCCTACTCTTGGAAGAGGCTTCTTGTATCTTTGATGAGGCTTCCATCTCGCAAAGCGTCCCTACGGCAAGTGACTTTCACAAAATCGCGCATGTATCTTATGCGACATCTAGTGAGTTCGATGTGAAAGCATCGCTTCTGATCATCAGGATAGGAGACCCTTTGAATAATCCACCTTCATCATCAATTGTTTCTTCCTTTTTGACTGATGAGATGAAGACTTTTCTACAAACTCTTTCTTTAGCCATTATGATGCAAAATCAATAGATGTAGTTATATCGGCAACAATTGGATCAACAATGGTTTTTGCATCAAGAACAGGAGCATATGCATGGTGCAACCAAGGCGATCGAGGCTCTGGTTAGTGAGCAAAAATTATTTGATGACAAAAATGTCTCAACCTACATTAAAGTATTTGAAAGCCAGATGCGCTTCTTCGGAGTTTTGACCAACTCAAGTAACTATTTCTTATAGCTTGTTATGCTTGCTTTGTAGGTTAGAGTGACAGATTTATTTGTACAAGACTCTACCTAGGATGCTTTCAAGAAAGCGCTTAAAGATGAATATTTTCTAGAGGATTATGGTATTGCTACGTGAAAGTCATTTAGAGAGTGATTTTATTAAACAAAGGACTTGTTGCTTTTGAGTTTTTGTGGGAGTTTGAAGAGCAATACAACCATTGGATGCACTAGAGCAAATAGCTCTAAACTCAAGGAAAGTGGAGTTATTCTTACAGGCAACAGATTGTGCACTTCAGGATGAGTTGGGAGAGTTTCTATAAGACCATACGTAGCCTATGGGATTGAAGACGAATTGGAAAGAAGCTGTCAATGCAATTTCTACAGTGACAAAGAGGAGGAGATAGAAGGCTCACTTGCAGAATGGGATGTAGTCACCACAAGTGATGTCTTATCCTTTTAGGACTTCTCCTACGTCTCTTGTTGCACCATCCACTACTTCTTCTATTTCTCATCCTTTGTCTATGCCTATGCCTATTCCTACTACGGTTGTCAGAACATCTGCAAAATTGATTGTCGAAGATATGGTGGAGGAGATTTCAAAGAACTTAAAAGACCTACAAATCAAGATGACTAGAATGGAATGTTAGATATGCACAATGCCCCACCCTTATAAGGTGCCACTAATGATCCATGGTGCTCAAAGTTGTAAGGCCCCCATTATGAGGAGAAGCCAAATGTGAGCCCGGACATTGGTTAAGTCCTGACTTGTATATCAGATGAGGTCTATATGACCGGATGGAAAAAAGGTAACCATTGTGGGTCTAATCTTTGGGTTGGATAGAGTAGTTAAGCTGGTAGCAACTCAAGGTACATTGCATCGAGTTGAGGGGTAAGGGAGTTAAAAGGGGCCCCTATTTTGGGGTTTGGAGGCCGCAAAAGTGGCCCCTGACAGGGGTCCACGGGCAGCGCCCACGGCCCGACGATAAAGGGAATATTCCCTGGCCGACTAGTGGAGGCTCATATGGTAGGTCGGTCATGCCAACCTAATCATCTTCATGGGCTATAAAAGCTAAACCCCTTCACAGCCACCATCGATTATCTATCTTTCACCCAGTCAGAGTTGTTCCAACTAACCTTAAGCTCTTCACCTATCTTCTGTCTAGATCACCATCTAAGCTTCACTGTGGAAGTGCACGGGTGGACAAAGCCATCTCTGTTCAGTTGTTTAGAGCTAAAGAAATTTTCTAATTCTCCTCTTATCTATTGTGTATTCTCTATCTCTATCTCTTTCTCAAATTCAATTCATCGCACTGTGTAATTTTTACATGGAATAGTAGCCACTTAGTCTAGCTCCAGTTTCTGCCCCAACTTCTTCTACTCCTGTAAATTCTTCCATGAATGATTGTGTCCATCATTGCATGTGGTGTGATAGTCGAGATGATGAGTGGAAGGATTGTCAAGATTTTGAAGAGACGAGAAGAGTGAAGTTAGTAGTCTGGAAAGACAAGATGATAGTTTTTGGAGATACATAGAAGTCGATGAAACCAAATTTCGGTAAGAGTGGTATGAAGAAATTGTTAGAAGAGTCTCTTTTGCTCTCTTCTTATGTGATGTGAGAGGTGGAAAGAGATGTTGCAATTGTTGAAGGACAAATATCATTTATGATCCTATGCATTGCATGCAGAGAAAAATGGAAAAGCTTTATCATCCGAACTTTTAGCCATAGGTGATGTGATTAGGAAAGGGAATGAATGGGATGATCGAGCTGATGTCTTTTCTATCGATGATGATATGGAAAAATCTCAAGGATTTGAAGCACTTGTTGAGGAAAAGTGGAAAAAAGATAATGATCAGCCTAAAGGTTTGAAGAGGGTGACTAGGAGGAGTGATCTAGTTTCTCAGCCTTCTTCTTCATGACCAGAGCAGAGCATGGCTAATGTTCAAAAGCCAAAAGTATAGGAAGATCAAAAAGTCCCAAAGATAAAGGACCCAAAGCTAAAAAAGAAACTTGGATTCAAGTTTCTTTTCAATATTGAGACAACTAAGGACTTGAAGAAGGTACTTGAGAAGGTACTTGAGAAGGTACTTGAGAATTGGATTCTTAACTAAAAAATTGAATTCACTCTTGGAGAAGTCTCAAGAATCATCAAAAGAGAATTTCATGATGTTATCATCAAAATCATTAAAATAAAATGACAGGTTATTGAAGAGTTGGCATAGGATATGATCCATCAAGAGGCTTTAGCAATTGTTGAGGCTACTATCTATGGCGGGTTGATGATTGAGGAGATTGATTCTGATGAGGAGATTACTAAGTCTACAGACGGAGCTTCTTTTCAATATTGAGACAACTAAGGACTTGAAGAAGGTATTTGAAGAAGGTACTTGAGAATTGGATTCTTAACTGCAAAATTGAATTCACTCTTGGAGAAGTCTCAAGAATCACCAAAAGAGAATTTCATGATGTTATCATCAAAATCATTAAATTAAATGACATGTTATTGAGGAGCTGACATCGGATATGATCCATCAAGAGGCTTTAGCAGTTACTGAGGCTATTATCTATGGCGGCTTGCAGATTGAGGAGATTGATTCTGATGAAGAGATTACTAAGTCTACAGATGGAGATTTATGTATGTAGTCCAAGAAGACTCTCCAGCCTTTACTTCTGCCCATAAAATATGTGAAAAGTGATGATGCACCCAGATTGATGCCTCATAGCCATTTTACTCGCAGTCACTGGGCTTGTGTGACTATGGAGACTGTAGTCAAGGTTGGTGAGACAGAGACCCCTTGTGTTTCTCTTTTGGATCATGGCTCCAAGATTAATGTCATAGTGCGTGGAGTGTATGATACTCGCAGATGGCTAGTTGATGTGGATCATGGTTGGCATATGTGTGCAGCCAACAACACTGCATGAGATTTATATGCTGCTTGTTCAAACTTGAAGATTTCTATTGGAGAGGTGGATGAGACTTATCATTTCTTTATGCAGAACTCTTGTTCCTATCCTATTATTTTTGGGCAGCCATTCATTGCTAAGTCTCGAATGGAGATTAAGGTTTTGGAGGATGGGTCCACTTGTACGCAGATCCAAAGCAAGGATGGAAAGAGGGTTGTCTAGTTTATGACAATTTGTGTCAATCATTAGTGGACTAAGGATTCTTTGAAGGATTCCCCTCTTCTTGGAAAAGACCCAGATTTTTGTTAGGTATCATTATCTTGTTAGAGGACGATGGTACGAGATAAGGAAATCTCTCTTTTCCTGGTAGCGGTAGTTTTTCCTAAGGTGTTTATGGTGTATCTGTTGAAAGTACTTCGTGTTTTAAGTATATTTTGGGCATGCCTAGAGCCGCCAACTAGTATTTATAGAGAATAGAGAAAGAATTGAAGCTTGTAGGTGTTTTACAAAATGAAGACAAGGTAGATGGTCTTTATGACGGGCTATCATGCTCACGTACTATGGAGGATCTTTCAGCATTGCTAAAAAGTGAAAATCAAGAGTTATCATATGTCTTATAAGTCCATTCTCTAGCAATGTATTGTGAAATTGCTGATGTGTGGTGCTGAGAATTCTCAGCAAAAAGTATTATTTGCTGGAATATTTCCAAAAAAAAATTTAGTGGGTGCTCTTTATACACAATAAAATTTGTGTTTACCAGGGTATTTATAGCAATGACTAAAATTTGCAGGTTGTAGCAAAGAAGCTAGAGTACAGACAAAATATAATACAATTGACAAGAAGGTTAGAAAAATTATAGGAATGCTACCTTTGGACAATGATGAGATGATTAAGAGGGTAGCTATGCTGCCTCCTTTACAAGATTCAGTAGGTATTGGTCACAGATTTTTAGTCAAGACACTAAAAGAGGTGAAGATTGGGATTAAAGATTTTTTACTTCCAACAAAGGTGAGATGTTTTGAGGAGATGTTGAGCACACACGCGAGAGCCTTTACTTTTTTTCCACATGAGATTGAATACATTGATCCTAGGGTTGTGACATCTATGGTTATTTTTACCATTTTGTGTGTCCCTTGGAATCTATGGCCTATCCCTCTGCCTAGGTCTCACTTGCCCAAATTGGTGGAGCTTTTGAATGAGTGGATCAAGATTGGGATTCTAGAACCATCTTAAGCTTTATATTCTAATAGATGGTTCATAGTTCCCAAAAATAATTGGACAGTCAAATTCATTTAGGACTTACAGTAGGTGAACAAGGTCACAATAAAAAATGTTAGTGCAAGACCTATTGTGGGTGAGTTTGTAGAGGCTTTTGTTAGATGTGCTTTCTATTCTCTTGGTGATCTTTATTCTGGCTATGACTAGTTCCAGCTTGCCCTTAAGAGAAGAGATTGAACTACAATGAAGACACCTTTAGGCCTTGTTCAGATGTGTATGCTTCTATAGGGAGCTACTAATTCGGTTTCTCATATGATGAATGGGATGAACAAGGTCTTACGGGATTTTATTCTAGAACTTACCATGCCTTTCATTCATGATCTGCCTATTAACAGTTGTTTCGAGAAAGAAAATGATGAGAATTTAGATGATCATAGATGTAGGTACTTTGTGGCTGTGCATATCAAAGATGTTGAGAGGATTCTTTGCATGCTAGAGCTCGAGGAAGTGAATTTAACCTTGTTGGGGCTGAAGTCTATTTTTGGTCGCAGAGAGCTTTTGATTGTTGGACATATGTGTGGTTATTATGGCAAGAGGCCTTCTCATGCGAAGGTTGATGCCATAGAGAATATTATGGAGACTTGATCTTCTACTTTGAAGGTTCACATGTTTCTTAAAGCTTGCGTATTTTATCTTATTTGGATTCCACATTTTTCTCATATTGCACATGATCTCTACCAGCTCTTGAGGAAAGGGAAACATTTTTCTTGGGACGTGAGACATACTAGAGCTATGTAGAAGCTGAAGAGATTGTTGAGAGTTGATCCAACTCTTCGAAAAGAAGATTATGAGTGTGGAAGACCTATTGTACTCTGTTGATACTAGTCCTATCAGCATTAGATGGGCTATTGGCCAAGATGATGCAGACGGCAATAGGTATGCTATTCGGTTTGGAGCAAAAGTCCTAAATGAGCAACAACACACGTATCCATAGATTAAGAGGGAGCTCTTGGGAGTTGTCACGGCTCTCAAGAATGATAAAGAGTACTTCATTGGTGGTGTTGTGGTGGTTGACTTGACTATTTTCCTCTTCTATGTATGATCACGAGTTGTTCTACTCTAGACATTGCTATGCTTAGGTTGATTGGGTACATAAAATCCATGAGTCTTGAGTTCTGGCACATAGCAAGTAAAGACAAACTAGTAGCCGATATGCTTTCATAACAGAGGTATGATGGTATGGATTCTTTTTGCATTGATGATGTTGATGATGGGGCTAATCTTTTAGCCATGAATGATGATCATACTTGTCATGTATATGCTTTGAAGACCTTTGATGAGTCTTTGTATACAAGAGAGTATTTGTAGATTGGTTGTTATTTGAGTACCATGTCTAGAGAGGATGGATGGACTGATGCGGACTTCAAGAAGACCAGGAGAAAAGATTATGGTTTCATGTTGCGGAGTGGGCTAGTTTGGAAGCATCCACAAAAGCGAGGAGGATAGCCATTGAGAGTTGTATGTGATTGAGCTTCACAAGTGTGAATCGTGAAAGAGCTTCATGAAAGTCTTTGGGCTGGACATAGAGCTGTTTGAGTGACCTTTGAGAGGATTAGAGAGCCTTACTAGTGGAGACAGCCTTACTAGTGGAGAGACATGTATAGAGATATTTCATAGTTTGTTTAGACATGCACTAATTGTCAATTGTTTTCTTTAGTGAGGCATAAATATGAGATTCACCCTACTTACCCGCTATGTATTGGCTACAAGTGGGTTCTTGATTTGATTATTATGCTTGTTGGATTGTGGCAGATATGTTACATTGTTTTGGGACAAGAGGATCTCACAAATCAAGTGAAAGGAAGAGCATTGAGGAAGAAGACTACTTCAGTGGTTTATAAGTTTCTGTTGGAGGATGTTATTTGCAGGTATGGTTGCATTAGAAAAATACAGCAGATAGAGGTGAGTTGGATGCTGATGAGGCTAGGGATTGTTTCTCTCACCTTGGCCTTAAACTTTCTTTGACTTCGGCATATAATCCAAAAGGAAACGGAAAAAGTGAAAGAGACTATACCCTGATTGTGAAAGCCTTTGCAAAAGCATGTGGTGGAGAGTGGCCTAGCTTTTTTCCTTATGCCTTATGGGCTGGTCGGACTATCATAGTGTAACCATAGGTTATATGCCAATTGATTTTATGTATGGACAGAAACCAGACATGTTTATAGAAACTTTGATGCCAGGAGGCATATTCCACGGTGGATTCCGTGAGGTTTTACGGTGGATTCCGTAAACTTAGATGACCGGGGCTCATACGCAAAGAGGATTCTTTGTGCGAGAAGTTGATGGGGACGCCTGTCCTTTTCGGGCGTTTCATTAATTTAGTGTGTACATGGGTGATTCCATAGCGGGTGATTCCGCAAAATGCATATTAAATTAATAAACGTTTATGAGTTTAGAGTGCGCACTCGTAATAAATTAAGGTTAGGATTTATTTCTAACCAGTTGATTTATTTATGTAGCTGAAGACTGCTAGGTATTCACTTTTGTCGGTTTAATTGTGTTATTTTACTAACGATTGTGAATGCTTCAGTTGATGTGTAGAGATAGCAGGAGTGGCGGAGGAAAGCATTGGAGTCTAGCGGGTTTCCGACCTTTGGATATATTTTGATAGGCGCCACGCCTATATTTTGATTATGTCTATAGAGACATCGACTATTTATTATTATTTTGTATGCGCTTATGCGCCTGGATATGTTATTTTTATTTGGACATTGAGATTGGGCGAGCCAGACTCTTTGGGCACCGTCCATTAGCTTTATTTTCCTATTTTTGGTAGAAAGCAAACTCAAAAGCTAAAAGCTTGTATATTTTTGTAATTGGGCTATTTTTGAGCAAAAAGATTGAAAATATATATTAAATACATGCTTTGTGAAGCGCTCACACAAGGCATGGGGGAGATTCAACCCAATTTGTCTCTTGTCTCATGTCGTGCTTGTTTTTACATTGGTCTTTGTGCTAAAAAGTAGAGTGCTTTGTTCTTGGGGACCTTTGGGAATTCACTACGTGAGCTACCTGCGTCCGATCTGCGCACCAGTGGTATCAGAGCGGAGCAGAGATCAAGGGCTTCCAATCGCTACCAATCTCAGGCGAAGGCGGAGCTCCAGGAACAAACGGCCTCTACAGTCAATCTCGTCGCGAACCGTCGATACAGGCAGACTTTTGGCGATCAAGAACCCCTGTTTCCACTCTCAGATCGCGAAGGACCACTCTCTGTCGGCGAAGGACCACTCCCTCAACTCCATGAACAAGTCGTGATCAACCAGTGAGAAATCTCTAATCTACTTCATTAAAAAGCTTAGTTTTAAGCTTAAGAAGCTTATAAGCTTCATAATCTTCAACTCGTCGCCAAGAGGAGGACCCCCGAAAAATTCGCGTGAAGGAAAACGGCCCCCCCCCCCCACGATTGAAAAACGGCGGACTTACTGCTGATCCTCTTAAGCTTATTAGCTTAAGCTTATTTATTAAGCTTAAGTCATTAAGCTACTCTCAAGTCAGTGAAGGCAGAGAAGTCAAAAAACTCCGGGTCTCGCACTACGGAAGACAAGTTTCGCAAGTCGACACTAATCAAGTCCTGCAAGTTCTGCAAGTCGGCTAAGTTCAGCAAGTCAACAACCCTGCAAGTCTGTTAAGTCTGCAACTCTGCAAGTCAGACTAAATCAGAACTGACTAACGCTCGAAACTCCTAGAAGACTTGTCCGTTTGCAAAAACTCTGAACTGGAAAGTTGTTCGCAGCAAGCTGTTTTACCTATCTGCAAGTTCGTTGAAGTACTTTCAGCAAACAGAGACAGAAATATTTCAGAATTTCTGAAAATTGAAGAAGAAAATACCCAAAAATACATAGCCTTGTAACCCCAAATTTGAGCTACGCTCATCCCGCTAACTGATTTTGAGTGAGAAAGGTTTGTTGAGTTTTACAGGATGACTACCCCACATATGGATGATCCTATGGCTGAAGACGACCTACCCGAGCCTACCATGGAACAAAAGCTGGATCTTATCATGTTGCAATTGGACGAAGAGCGAAGAGCTAGGCAAGCCTTGCAAGCGCAATTGACAAAGCTACAAGGAGCGTCCACTGACAAAGAAGAACCTCAAGCTGAAGATCTGATTCGCCGTACCATCGACGCCACTCTTGAAGCACAAACCATTCGCAAGGAATCCAAGATAAGTAAACGAAGTTTCAAGTTTCGCACTTTCAATGGCATAAGAGAAGGAAAGACTGTTTTATCATTCATTAGCCAGTTTGATGACTATTTCCATGAGGAAACTTATCCTGAGAAAGATAAAATCAAGTGTGTTACTAATCTTCTGATAGATAGAGCTTCACTTTGGTGGACTGTCGTCCGCAAGAGCATAGAATGTCCTGCTACATGGGAAGATTTTAAGAAGAAGTTCATGCAAAATTTCCTTCCACCGCAATTTCATGAGAAGGCAATCAAGCAATGGGATTTACTCCAACAACGCGACCGTGAGCCTATTCCACAATATACAGAGCGTTTTTGGAATGCACTTCTACAGCTACGCATGCTTGAAGACGTACCAGAGACGACCCATAAGCGGAAGTACATGTCTGGACTTCTTGGACATTAGTACGCTGAGGTGAACATGTTCAAGCCTGCTACCCTTGAAGACGCTATCTCCTTAGCTCACGACACTGAAGATAAGTTACGTGGAAGAGATCGACGACCACAGCCATTCCAAGCAAATGGTAATTATGGATCTAAACAATTCAATTCAAATTTCAGAAGGTTTAATCCAGGTCGTTTTTCATCACCATCTTTCCGCAAGAATTGGCCTAAACCACCCGCATTACCATCCACTGTCAATCTAAATCCTAAGCCTATCCAACAAGCAAATCCAAATATACCCAGACTCCCAGCCATTGCAAATAATGTGACCAAAGCCAAGCCCATCGTATGCTACAAGTGTCACCAGCCAGGCCATCTCGCAGCAAATTGTCATTCAAAGAAGCCATCAGCACATATCAACTACCTTGGAGCTATGGACGAGGACGAGCATGAGGATATGCCGGACTTCACTGAAGAAGAAGATGATCCAACTACTATTTCCGACACTTTACCAGGTATGCCTACTTTACATTCATTGTTGACTATGAAATGTATGGTGCATGGAAAAGAAAGAACTTTATTACATGATGACGGTAGTACGCATGATTTTATTTCAGCAAAATTGGTAAAGGAATTGAAATTGCATACAGTACCTACACACTATCGCATAAAAGCTGCATTTTTAGGCACTAGGTACAATGGCACACAAGAAGTTCAAAATTTAGAAATTCAAATTGGTCCATATATTGAAAGAAGAAATTTCTTAGTTGTCCCATTACAGTCTAGCGACATTATTCTAGGAATGCCATGGAGACACCAACATAATCCCAATATAGATTATTCCACACACACAATGAATATTAATTTTCAAGGAAAATCTATTACATTATTTGGTATGCATGCATCTCATATGTTTCCACTGCTTTCGCATACTCAAGCAAAACGTGCACTACGCAAGAATACTAAATCATATCTCATTTGGGTGAATGAATTGCACGCAAAAGAAACTCATATGCACCCTAGGCATAAGGAATTTCTTGCATATTTTAAGGACTGTTTTGCAGAAGACCTACCACCAGGTTTACCTCCATCACGTCCAGAAGACCATAAGATTGACCTAATACCTGGCACACAACCACCTTGCAAAGCCCCATATAGGCACAATCAAATAGAGCAAAAAGAAATCCAGACTCAAGTAGAAGAATTACTAAATAGAGGCTTAATTCGACCTAGCAGTTCTCCATTCGGTGCACCTGTGCTCTTAGTCAAGAAAAAGAATAATACTTATCGGATGTGTATTGACTACCGAGCATTAAACAAGATCACTGTAAAGAATAGGTATCCTATACCTAGAGTTGATGACCTTATGGAAAAACTGCAAGGATCTTCTATATTTAGTAAAATTGACCTTAAATCTGGATATCATCAGGTGAGGCTAGATAGATCCGACATATTTAAGACTGCATTCAGGACACAGTTTGGCCATTACGAATTCTTAGTTATGCCATTCGGATTAACTAATGCACCTGCTACTTTCAGTAGAATGATGAACCGTATTTTTCTAAAATATCAATATTGTGTGATTGTTTTCTTTGATGATATTTTAGTATTCAGTCAAAGTGAAAAAGAGCATTATGAGCATTTATCATTAGTTTTTCAATTACTGAAAGAAAATCAATTGTTTGCAAATCCTGACAAGAGTGAATTCTTTAAGACAGAAATAGAATATCTAGGTCATATTGTATCAGAAGAAGGAATAAAAGTTGATCCTAAGAAAATTGATGTAATATTGCATTGGCCTATTCCTAAAAATGTACATGAATTACGTTCATTCCTTGGTCTTGCTAGTTTCTATAGGAAGTTTGTACGTAATTTCTCATTACTTGCTTTACCATTGACCAAACTTCTTAAGAAAGGCATTGTTTATCAATGGACTGAAAACCAGCAGAAATCCTTTGATTTACTTAAACGTGCATTGACCAATGCCCCTGTCCTACAATTGCCTGACTTTAATAGACCATTCTTTTTAGTTGTGACTGATGCTAGCGGATCAGGAATAGGAGCCGTGCTAATGCAAGACAACCATCCAATAGCATATTCTAGTTCTAAGCTGAAACCCTCTGAGCTTAAATATTCCACTTATGATAAGGAACTCTTAGCAGTTGTACAAGCATTGAAACAATGGAAGCATTATTTAATGGGTTCAGAATTCATGATAAAGACCGACCAGCAAAGCATTAGACATCTACTTAGCCAACCCCAAATTTCTGACCACCATATCAAATGGGCTTCATTCATTCAAAGTTTCCATCCTATCATTCAATACCAACCTGGAAAAGAAAATGTAGTTGCCGATGCATTAAGTAGAAGACCTGCAATTCATAACATTTCTATCATATCTTTTGATTCTTTGATTGCTATGAAAGACACATATCACCAGGATATTACTTTTCATTCTGATTGGCAAAAATTAGTTCAAAATAATTTCATTCCTGTTGATTCATTATCATATAATGATGGATTCATGTTCTTTGAAAAGAGACTGTGTGTTACTATTCCATTCCGATCTTTTGTTTTAAATGAAATTCATTGTCCCCCATATCAAGGTCATAGAGGTATCATTTCTACATTACGCATGTTAACTGAAGATTTTTATTGGCCGCATATGGATGCAGATGTGTCTAATTTTGTTTCTGAATGTCTGATTTGTCAAAGAATAAAAAGACATCATGGTAAACAATATGGGTTATTAATGCCTTTATCTATTCCATCTAAACCTTGGGAACATATATCTATGGATTTCATTACTGGATTACCAAATACTAAATCTAATCATGACATGATTTGGACAATTGTAGATAGATTTAGTAAGCAAGCATATTTCATTGCATGTAAGAAAACTTTAACAGCATCACAAGCAGCACAATTATTTTTGAAAACTATTTTTACTAACCATGGATTGCCGAAAGTGATTATTTCAGATAGAGATTCTAGATTTTGTAATAATTTCTGGATTACACTGTTTGCAAATCTAGGCACAAAGATTGATTTCTCATCTGCATTTCATCCAGAAACAAATGGACAAACAAAAGCCACAAATAGCACTATTTTAGATCTTTTACGTGCATACACTATCTCTAAACCTCAAACATGGGATACTCATTTGCATTTATTACAGTTTGCATATAATAATACACCGCACACATCTACAAAGAAAGCACCTTTTGAAGTTATTTATGGACATAGATTATCTACACCTGTTACATCTTTGTCTAATAGAATACAAAGTGCCGATGATATTGCTGTTATGCATAACACTATTTTTGAAGAGGTAAAGGATATGATTGCTAAAGCCCAACAATCATATACCAAACAAGCCAACAAGAAAAGACAAGCCATGAATTTCAAAGTTGATGATTATGTTTGGCTTAGAATAGAAAAGCGTAGACTGCAAAGTGTAGATAGACATCCAGTTGTTAAATTAGCCCCTAGATTCTACGGACCATTTAGAATCATTCATAAGATTAATGACAATGCATTCAAGTTAGAACTGCCATCACATTGGAAAATTCATAATACTTTTCATATTAGTTTATTGAGACCATTTAGAGGACAATTACCTATCCACCCTGTCTATGAAAACCCACCTTTACTAGAAGAAGAGACTGAAATCCTTGAACCAGAAGCCATCATAGACACTGACTACATGACCACTAGAACTGGCCGAAGGTACTCTAGATATCTCGTGAAATTTAAGAACCATCCTGTAGAGGAAGCACAATGGATGCACGCTAGAGACCTAAATGCTTTCCCCACTCTGTTAGCTCCACATTGAGCTAATAGCAATTGAGGTCAATTGCTATCCCACCCCGGGGGTATGATGCCAGGAGGCATATTCCACGGTGGATTCCGTGAGGTTTTACGGTGGATTCCGTAAACTTAGATGACCGGGGCTCATACGCAAAGAGGATTCTTTGTGCGAGAAGTTGATGGGGACGCCTGTCCTTTTCGGGCGTTTCATTAATTTAGTGTGTACATGGGTGATTCCATAGCGGGTGATTCCGCAAAATGCATATTAAATTAATAAACGTTTATGAGTTTAGAGTGCGCACTCGTAATAAATTAAGGTTAGGATTTATTTCTAACCAGTTGATTTATTTATGTAGCTGAAGACTGCTAGGTATTCACTTTTGTCGGTTTAATTGTGTTATTTTACTAACGATTGTGAATGCTTCAGTTGATGTGTAGAGATAGCAGGAGTGGCGGAGGAAAGCATTGGAGTCTAGCGGGTTTCCGACCTTTGGATATATTTTGATAGGCGCCACGCCTATATTTTGATTATGTCTATAGAGACATCGACTATTTATTATTATTTTGTATGCGCTTATGCACCTGGATATGTTATTTTTATTTGGACATTGAGATTGGGCGTGCCAGACTCTTTGGGCACCGTCCATTAGCTTTATTTTCCTATTTTTGGTAGAAAGCAAACTCAAAAGCTAAAAGCTTGTATATTTTTGTAATTGGGCTATTTTTGAGCAAAAAGATTGAAAATATATATTAAATACATGCTTTGTGAAGCGCTCACACAAGGCATGGGGGAGATTCAACCCAATTTGTCTCTTGTCTCATGTCGTGCTTGTTTTTACATTGGTCTTTGTGCTAAAAAGTAGAGTGCTTTGTTCTTGGGGACCTTTGGGAATTCACTACGTGAGCTACCTGCGTCCGATCTGCGCACCAAACTTGCACTCTCACTTGGAGTGCTTTACCATGGCAATAGAATGGCATTACTAGAGAGGATCTTTTGGCTCTTTGTATTCGTCAATTGGAGAGGATATCTGAAGATATTGAGAGAGTTGTTAAGAAGCTCAAAGAGGCTAGAATTTGTAGCAAAGACCAATTTGATAGTAGACACAAATTGAGACCTAGAGACATTGAGGGAGATTGGGTGTTGGTCTATGACACCAATCTAGACAACTAGTATAGTGCTATCCGCAAGGTTTTAAGACAATGGTTTGAGCCTTATTTGGTGTAGCATGTCCATGACAATACTACATATTCCTTAGCGGAGCTTGATGGTACGGATTTGCAAATTCCAATTGCAGGAAAGAGAATCAAATTGTTCAAGAGAAGAGATGATGCAGCCCATGCAGTTGAGGAGTTGGATGATAGCTTTTATGATGGACTTGAGGTAGGAGATGATGTAAATGAGGATGTGGATATTGCACATGATTTTCCAGAAGATGAGGAGATCGTGTTGATTGTGTCGAGCTTGGTGGTGATGAGGATGGGTAGTTGTGGCGACCCATCTAGAGGATGTGTAGGTTTGGAGGGGGTGGATGTCATAATAACTTGTTAGATTGTGAATAGTTAGTGGAACATTCCAAGAAGGCATGACAAGGTAGAGCCCTACAAGGCGATGATGGTAGGTGGCGTTGTTGTTGATAGTGGGTAGTTTGTTTAATGGCGGATACACATGGCAGCATATGAATGATGTGAATTTTAGGCATTGCAAGTAATAACGGTGTTCTGACACGCAAAAAAAAAAACAACATATGTTGAGTAGGAAGGTGATTTGATTTGTTGCTGCTATAGAAGATGGCAACATATGCAATGTTGGTTGCCATTAATGAAGTGAAGATTTTGACATTGATCACACAGGCAAGTGATGAATAGGAAATAAAAGATGATAGCAACTACTAATATCATAACGTTGCAGGTCCACCACTACAAATCCAAGGGTGGAGTTTCCCACCAAGAATTTGAACACATTGGTCAGCGTCATTAGGACTTTATCTCTCATTGTATTTTTTTGTATTTGCATTTTCATATGCACGAGCACTTGTAGTTAGGCTAGGCACATTTTCTTCAATGCATTCATAATTTTTGTGTGAAGCATTGCTCGATTGATTGCAGAACATGGATTCTAATTTGCAAACTACATGAGTGATTGGGCATGAATTTCTTTCCCAAAGCATGTTCATGATAGGGCACAATGCATGGAAAAATAGCTTCACATAAAGGTTTCTGTTTTTGAAGACTCAAGTGACAAGGTTTTTCCATTGGAATAACATAAACTTGACTAAAAGTTTACTCTGTTGTGAGCAAAACCATGGATGAACTTAGAGAGACCCAAATATTATTGTACCCAAAAGCCACATTTGAAATAGAGATACAGAACCCTCCTAACTTGTATACATATTATAACCTTTCCAATGGGCATGGCAAGACCACTTTTTGGGATACATCATGGGTTGATGTTAAAGTTTCCTACATTAGAGTTAGCTTATGCTGTCTAAGTGAAGCTCCTAACTCACTCTTTCTTCTTTTCCCAAAGAAGGAGATTAACACAAAATTTGAGGTGAATGGTGGTAGAATCTCTCCTTCTGAGAGAGATTGATTTGCCTTTCGCAAGGATAGAGTTGATTCTGAATTGGCAGAAGTGACATATGAGATCTTGCATTTGAAGTGAACGATAGAGATGAGTTTATACTTTCTGGTATGCTCTCTTGTACTAATTGTGGGAAGGTCCATCGCTTGTGGGAATGTCGCCTTTGAACAATGAAGCAGGGTGGAATATGGGCTGCATTTGTGGCATAAGATCAGAAGATAGAACAAAAATTTCTATGTGCGGAGGAGTAAAAGGTGTTCTACATTCAACGCTATTCCAAAAGAGGAAGCTGCTAATCATAACAAAAGTTGTGGCTGAACAGGTTGCTGAAGATGAATTCTATGCTAAAATTGTAACACACTTATTAATGGGTGGCCTACCACATAAACATCTATTTCTCTGATGTGAGATAGGGTGGAAAAAGCTTTTAATAAACATCGATGAAAGTAGCAGCACCACAATCGATAAGGATTAAAGAATAAGAGCATATGCATAGTGCAACCAAAGTGACCGAGGCTCTGGTTAGTGAGTATAAGTTATTTGATGGCTGGAATGTTTTAGCCTATCTTAAATTTATTCTTCAAAGTTCCTACCAACTAGAGCAACTACTTCCTATGACTTGTCATGCTTGCTTTGCGGGTTAGAGTGACGGATTTATTTGTGCAAGACTCAAACTGGAATGTTTTCAAGAAAGTGCTCAAAGATAAATATTTTTTGGAGGATTATGGTATTGCTACACAGAAAACATTCAGAGAGTGGGTCTATTAGCCCAACAAAGGACTTGTTGCTTTTCTGAGTTGTTGCACTAGCTTGAAGAGTGATTCAACCAATTGGATGCTTTAGAGAAAAGAGCTCTAAACTCAAAGAAAGTGGAGTTATTCTTGCAAGTGACTGATCTTGCACTTCAGGATGACTTGGGAGAATTTCTTGAAGACGTACACAGCCTATGGGATTGAATATGGATTGGCAAGATGCTATTGATGCGGTCTCTACATTGACAAAAAGGCAGAGATGGAAGGCTCGCTTGCAAAATGGCATGCAACCATCACCAGCGATGTCTTCTCCTATCTCAACTTTGCCTACTTGTCCTGTTGTTCCAGCCACTTCTTCTATTTCTCACCGTGTGTCTACACCTACTCCTATGCGTATTCCAGCTGCAGTTGTTACACCATTTGCAAAATCGATTATTGAAGATATGATGGAGACCTTCAAAACAAGATAACTAGAAGGGAGTAGTACCAGCAAGTTCCAGATTTAGCCCCAACTTTGTCTACCCCTACAAATTCTTCCATGATGGCAAAATCATAGGGAGTTGAAGCACGTGTTGAGGAGAAAGTGAAAAAGAGATTATCCAATTTTTGAGCCTTCTTATTTAGAACTAGAGCAAAGTATGACTGAAGTTCAGAAGCCAAAAGTACAAGAAGATCAGAAAGCCCCAAAGACAAAAGATCTGAAGCCGAAAAAGTAATCTGGATTCAAGCTGGCTTTCAATATTGAGACGACTATGGAATTGAAGAAGATTGAGGAGATCGATTCTGATGAGGAGATTACCAATGGTCTTTATGATGGGTTATCATGCTCGAACACTATGGAGAATCTTTCAGCATTGTTGAAAACTGAAAATCAAGAGTTTTCATATATCTTATAGGTCGATTCTTTGGAAATAAATTGCGAAATTGTTGATTTCATGTTGCAAAAAAATTAAGGTGCTAAGAATTCTCAGCAAACAATGTTTTTTTCTGAAATATTTCTATAAGAAGATTTACAAAGTTTCGATTTACAACAGTAAACATGATTTACAGCTGAAGTAAGCTGTGAGCCTCACTGTTGGGCTGTTCATAAGCAATCTGAAAAAGATATGGCTGATTTTTTTCAGTCAAAAGAATTGGATACTGTTTATATACAAAAAATTTTGTGTTTTCTAGGGTATTTGCAGCAAGAGCTGAAATTTGCAAGTTGTAGCAAAGAAGCTAGAGTACATAGACAATATAAGTGTGTTGACTAGAAGGTCAAGTTACCTTTGGATAGTATTGATGATTTACCAATATTTATGCAATTTATGGAGATGGATATGAATAAGATTGGAGTCATGGGATGGTCTGATGATGAACAAGCCAAAGAAGATCTAAAAGCCATTAGATGTTGTGATGATCTGATGATCTATGAAAACTTACATGCTTTGATTTTTCTATATGATCCAAAAGGATGCTTTGATATCCTATGTCAACTTACCTACTTGTCATATTACCCAGATGATTACACATATGATCTTGGTGGGAACAAAGTTGCAAGTGATAAATAAGTTAGTACCACATGCCAGAAGATGTGCAGGTTTGGAGGGGGCGGATGTCGTAGTGTTGCACATCCACACATGGAAAAACTACAGAATCTCTACATGATTTACAAGAAACAAGATTGGTTTACTAGAATAACCTGAAATCTCTAATATCATGTTTAGATGACTTAATTTCCACTTTAGATGGATCCAAACATATACTATGACTTATTTTGAAGGGAATAAGTTGTCCAAGAAAAAAGATGAACAAAAATAGCATGATTTGTAAAAATCAATATTTTCATCTATTTTTGATAGATTTTTGCAATTCTGCCCATGTTGGCTTGTCGACTAGATGTGTTTTGATCATTTTGAGTACCCGGACAACTATATTTGAAGTTCACATGATGAAGTTATGATCCAAAGAAGTTGTAGAAGAGAATAGGGCAGAAAAAACAAAAATATTGAAAAATAGTAAAAAAAGGCATCAGCTTTAAAGCTGAATGCCTTAAGCTTTTATGAGTGAAAGGGAGTGGAGAAAAACTATAAAAGGAAAGACAAGGAGAGAATGAGGGACCCTCATCAAAACAAGGGAGGCTAGAGGTTGAGCTTGTATCCCTCGCCTTCTTCGAAGACCGCCATCGAATTTTAGAGAAAAGGTTTGAGGATGAGCTTTATTCCCCTCTTCTACATCAAAGTTTCCATCATCGCGAATTGCTATGAAGATTGGCTTGAGTTAGAGCTTGATGCTCCTCGCCTTCCGTGAAGGTCTTTCCACAAATCACAACATTCCATCTTTTCTCTTCTCTCTTAGTTCGAAATCTATGAACTTGTATTTTGCCTATATTTTTTAAATCAAGGATTTTTTTTCCTCATTCAAAATTATTTTTAATAAGTTTTAATTTTTTGAGTTCTTCTCTCATCTCAAAGCATCCCTCCGGCGAGTGACTTTCACGAACCCCGCACGCGAATCCCGTGCGACATTGTCCTTTTTCTTATAGAGTAGAACACTAATACCAGAGGTAGAGTTGCTATGATTAGAGAAATCTTAATCATGCAGCTATTTCTACCACTACTTCAATTCCATTTCTTCAAAAATAGATATTTTATAGAGCCTTCTTACTACTTGTTCAACTCTAGGGATCAGTTGTTTGATCTCATGATCCACATCCCTTTTAGGATGTAACTCTTTTAACTCGTTAGAAAAGACATTCAAATAATTCACTTAGCCTTGAGGACTCATCTTCATCCTTGGTATCCTCAATCTTATTAAGTTTGATCATGTAAATATGAAGTCCTTTTCTTAATCCTTTTAGGATTTGACTAGTCTTGGTGAACTAGATCTTAGGTTTACTCGCCTCCCTTATGATTGGACCATTTTTTTGAGATATTTAAATGTGACCTAACCTTCCCTACAATGTAGACTTTCTAATGAGTCCATTTCTAATAGCGGTCATATATTCCTAAAGGTATGGCTTGGAAATTTTCCATTGTGGTCTTGTCCTCTAATCTAAATTGGATATTCTGATGGATTGAATTGACATTGCTTAACTTGTCTAAGTAGAAATTTTCTCCCTTTCTCATCTAATAGATTAGCGATACCTAAAACACCAAATTAGGATGTTCCAATGGAAGGAACCTTAAAGAATAGTGATTATTTCACCTCAGTATATATCTAATTAACTTGATTAGTCTCAAGATTATCACTTGCATAAGCAAGAGATCCTTTATATAAGTCAATAGAGTTTTGTATTTCGCAACCCAACACCTTGTAGAAATTTTTTGAAAAGAGAGTTATATATTCACATATTGAGTGTATAAGAGAGCTTTGCACCAAGACTCAAAAGAAACTTTATAGAGGATTTTGGATTTGAGAAAACCTAAGATAAGTATATATCATTGTCATGAGATTCTTGTGTAGAGATTTGGAAATAAGTAGGAGGTTCACTCGTAGTGTTGAGTCTTTGAAGTACCTGAAATATACTAAAGATAGATAAGAAGAATAGGATGCAACAATGTAGAGTGCCAAAAACTTGGGAAAATAATTAACCAACTAAGGCTTCCCATAAAGCAAGAGGGATAACAATCACAGAGATACTAATTGAGATTTTATCAAAGGTTGAAGTTGGAATGAGTGACAAGATATAAAAACTCATTAATCCATGAAGTAAGGGGAAAAAACACAACCAACCATGCACTTCCTTCAATAATAAGACCAAGCACAATTCACTAGCTTTATCAATGATATCCAAAATATTTATACATGTGCAAAGGAAAACATGAAATTCTTATTATATGCGAACTAATATCAAGATATGCTTAAGAGAACAAAAGGTTTATCTCCCTATACTTCACATATCTTGAGGTGAGTCACTATTAAGATGTTTGGGGCATCAAGTTGCATAACCTGAGTTTTTGTCTCTTTCTTTGTGTATTTTTTAGTGTCTCCCTTTTCTTTTTATGACCGTTGTAATAGTTGTAAATGTGTTGTATAGAAAAACTAGGGTCTCCTGTCTTTTTCTCGTATCATAATAGATTGATAAACCTCGAGCAACACTAGTAGGGATAAGAAGATACAAGATAAATGAAGGAAAATATATTTCTTATGTCTAAAGAGTTTCCTCCCTCACACAACCATCATAGCCCAATGGAGTGTGTATATATATATATATATATATATATATATATATATATATATATATATATATATATATATATATATATATATATATGTATATATATGAGAGAGAGAGAGAGAGAGAGGAGGGAGGGAGGGAGAGAGAGTGGGGGGAGAGGGAACAATCAATTATCAAATGCCAAATATCTATTCAATAGGGACTCTAATTGAAATGGGACCTAGCAAAAAATCTTTCACACTTCAAAAGACGCCTTAGCTACATTGCAATCTTCCTCTTTTCTTGCCAAACCTCTTAATTTCACATAACCTTTCTCTTTATGTGTAGATGCTATATCTAATTGCAATGACATTGTGATGGTGACAAGTGTCATTCCCATTTCCCCTAATGTAATTCAATCAAGTACAAAATGAGAAGAAGAAGATTTGTAGAAGCTATATTATCTCCCCTTTTTATGGATCCTCATTGTTGCCAAATAAGTGTGTACGATGATGTGGTTTTTCTTTGAAATGCTAGTGCCAATTAAGAGCTTGAAGGTCAATCACCATTCTCAAATACCTTCTATACATCCATATATATCTTGTTTTGGTTTCTAAGCTAATCCTCATCATTATATTCATAAATGCCAACATGGGCCATTGCTTCCACATGAGAATCCACCAAAAACTTGCAAGCAAGAGTTTTAGTATTGTAGTTAAAGGAAAATGCAAATAATAATAAAGAAAGCAAGAAATACTTATGTGTGAGTGGAAAAGAAAAATGAGGACCCAAAGATTTGAAAACTACTTCCCTTCCAAACCATGGATGGTAAGTTCAACCTTGGAGACCTTGTGAAATGGACATGATATGAGTCTTCATCCTTTATTTTTAGGCTTTAAATACTCCAAACCTACTCTTGCATCTCATAAAATATCTTGAGTTTTGCTCTTGTAACAAGCGTGATACACACCGACTAGGGTTTAGACACCCCTTCACACTGACCAGGGTATTTAAGTTGTAAGAGCCCCAAATTAGGGCAACCAATTATTATGAAGATCACATTCTTCACTTGCATCTCCAACTTCCATGGCTTCCTTCTCCCTTCTCTCCTCTTTTCTCTCTTTCTGTCTCCTCAGCTCTCCTTCTCTCTCCTCTCAGCTTCTTTCAGTACAAGTGGTATCAGAGCTTCAAGGTTTGGTCCTTTTCCTCTTTCCCCTTTCTCCCTTTGCAAATCCCAAAAACTCTAGTTACTCAACTTACAAGTACAGGTATAGCAAGAAGGACTGTAGTTAACTTCAGCTTTTTGAAGTAAGCAGGAGCTATGGTTGGAGACTCAGACATGCACCAAATGGAGAACTACTAGGTTTAATAAGTCCTCGGGTTAGCAATTCTTCAATTTGGGCTTGAATTTCTTTCTTTTCAATTTGGTTTTGTCTATATGGTGCTTTACATGGTGGTTGTGATCCAGGAATTAAGTCTATATTGTGATCTTCAGGACGTACAGGTGGTAATCCAGGCGGTAAATTAGCAGAAAAACAATCTTGAAATTGGGAAAGAAATTGTGCGTGCCTAGGATGCATCTGGTTTTCTTTAGCTTTGATTTCATTCACCCATATTAAATAGGATTTGCTACTTTTCTGTAATGCACATTTAGCCTGAGTATGAGTAAGCAATGGAAAATTATTGAGAGTGTGCATACCATGCAATGTGATTTGTTTTCCTTGAGAATGGATTTTCATTGAATGCATAGAATAATCTATATCAGGATTGTATTGATATCGCCAAGGCATTCCTAGAATATTGTCACTAGACTGTAAAGGCACAACTAAGAAATTTCTTCCTTCAGTATAATCACCAATTTTAATTTCTAAATCATGCACCTCTTGTGTTCCATTGTATCTCGTACCTAGGAATGCAGCCTTGATGCGATAATGTGTAGAAACAGTATGTAAATTCAATTCTTTGACCAATTTTGCAGAAATAAAGTCGTGTGTGCTCCCATCATCATGTAAAATAGTCTTTTCTTTACCATGCACAAGACATTTCATTGTTAATAAGGAATGGGGATTTGGCATACCTGGCAAAGCATTTGAAGTAGTACCAATGTCATCATCGTCTTCCATGAAATCCGGCATCTCTTCACGTTCTTCATATTCTATTGCTCCCAAGTAATTGATATGAATTGTTGGCTTTTTGAATTGACAATTGGCTGCTAGATGTCCAGGTTGATGACATTTGTAACAAACTATGGGTTTTGCTTTGGATACATTATTGGTAATGGCAGGAAGTTTAGAAATGTTGGGATTTGACTGGAGAGATGGCTTAGGGTTTGAATTTGTGTTTGATGGCAAAGCAGGTGGTTGTGTCCAAGATTTACGGAATGAAGATGGAAGAAAACGACTTTGATTGAAGCTTTGAAAATTTGAATTGAATTGTTTTGAACCAAAGTTACCATTAGTTTGAAATTGTTGTGGTTGCTTATCTCGTCCTCGAATTTTATCTTCAGTGTCATGGGCCAAGGAAGTTGCATCTTCGAGAGTTGTTGGCTTGAACATATTGACCTCCGCATAAAAATGCCCAAGTAAGTCAAACATAAACTTGTGTTTATGGGTTGCTTCAGGTACATCTTCGAGCATTCGTAATTGCAATATAGCGTTCCAAAAACGCTCAGTATATTGTGAAATAGGCTCACGATCCCTTTGTTGTAGAAGATCCCATTGTTTAATTGCTTTTTCGTGGAATTGGGGTGGAAGAAAATTCTGCAAAAATTTCTTTTGGAAAGTCTCCCAAGTAGTGGGACAATCAACACTTTTGCGGACAAGAGTCCACCATAGGGATGCTCGGTCAACTAGATGGTTAGTGGCACACTTAATTTTGTCTTTCTCAGCATATGATTCTTCATGGTAATAATCATCAAATTGACTGATAAAAGCAAGTAAAGTCTTTCCATCACATGATCCATTGAAAGTACGAAATTTGAAGTTTCTTTTACTTATCTTTGTTTCTTTCTGAATAGATTGCGCTTCAAGTGTTGCATCAATCGAACGTCATATAAGATCTTCAGGTTGCGATCCATCTTGGTTAGCGGTAGATCATTGTAGATTCGCCAATTGAGCTTGCAGGGTTTGTCGTACTCTTTGTTCCTCTTGAAACTGCATCATAATCAAATCCAGTTTTTGCTCCATTGTTGGTTCGGGTATGTCACCTTCAGCCATAAATCTTCCATGGTTTGATCAGACATCCTGCAAAATTCCAAAAGACCTCACACACTCGAAACCTTGTTAGCAGGATGAGCGTAGCTCAAAGTCGAGTTTACAAGGCTTTTAAATTATTATTTTTGGCTTTTTGTAGTATCTCTCCTTTACGATTGCGAAATTTGATATCACGCTCCTCTTCCAAGAAGATAATCTTGCGTATAGACTACCTGTTGCCAACTCTTCGCTTGAATCTGGTTCTGTCAGTCCATAGGTGTGAATAAGGGCTTCCAGAGAATTGAAAACAGTTTTGTGTGTAATCGAATAGGAACTGCCGCCATAGTAAGTAATTGAAGTTGAAACTGGAAAGCTTTAGAACCTTTGGGATTCTAAAGCTTTAGTTTTTTTAAAAAATAAGTCATGATTTTTTTGAGTACAAGAGGATGCAGTAATCCGTTTCGGTGATATGTAGTACATACTGCCGTTGCACTGATGGAAAAATTTGGAGGTTTAAGCTTTCTCTAAAGCTTTCTAAGCTTATACTCCAAGCTTTAATGGCAATTTATAGAAATTTATTATCTGAACAGAAGAAATCAACGACTTGTTGTAGAAGCTTTCCGCGTGGTCCTCTGCTTGTAGAGGCCGGTCCCTCGCGATCTGAGTGTATAGTAGGGGGTTCTTGAACTGCCAGGAACACGCTAGTATCGACCGTTTTCCATGAGACTGATTGTAGAGCTCAATCGTTCCAGGAGCTCTGCCTTCGCGCGAGATGGTAAGCGATTGGAAGCTCTCAATCTCAACTTCGCTCTGATGCCACTGGTACATAGATCAGACATTGTATGCATGCGTAGTGAGCGCCGGAAGGTCCCCAAGAACAAAAGAACTCTACTTTTGCACAAAAAACAAGGAAGAAAGCTTGCACAACATGAAGCAAGAGACTAAATGGGTACAATTTCCCCCATGCCTTGTGTAAGTGCTCCACAAAGCATGTATTTTATATATTATTGATCTCCAAGCTCAAAAAATAGCCCAATTTACAATTAGCACGCTTTAGCTTTTGTGTTTGCTTTTGTTCCACTAAAGAATTAAAGCTATTGGGTGCTCAAGGAGTCCAGCAATACCCAAATACAATGTCCAATAAAAATATTTAAATTTGCATCCATGCACATAAATAAATGTCAAGCGCTTCAATAAATAAGCGCCTTAAAATATTGGCACCATGCCTAAGATGCGTGCCCATAAAAATTGATAATAATTTGAATACATGCCAATGCTTCCCAACGCCACCGCTGCTTGCTCTACACATGAAAAGCATTCACAATTGTTAGAAAAATAATAAAATTAAACCGACAAAAGTGAATACCTAGCAGTCTTCAGCTACAAAATAAATAAATTGGTTAAAACTCAATCCTAATCTTAATTTATTACGAGTGCACACTCTAAAATCATAAACGTCTATTAATTTAAATATGTATTTTGTGAAATTAGCTGCTATGGAATCACCCACTTGTATATTAAATTAACAAGACACCCGAAAAGGATAGTCATCCCCATCGACTTTTCGCACAAGGAATTAGACTATAGAAAGCCATTGAACATGCTCAAGATCTACCTTTAATACGCTACATAGAATATTGTGATGAATAGTGAGTTGTACTTGTATATCTGCTGACTCTCAATCTCCTCCTGTGTCTACCACACTCTATGCTTTTCAGCCCTCTTTATGTAAAGAAATTTCCCCATAGTGTTTAAGCAGTAGCCAGCACTAGACCTATCACAAGGTTGATGGATGCAATAATGGACTTCATTTGGTTCATGTGTGTCATCCATGTAGCAGCACTCCAGCTCTTGTCCCATTGTTAACCCTCGATTAAACACAGTATGAACATCCACATGCAGAGTTGTGCCCTTACCAAAATTGAAACATATATAACTCTCTTTCTCTCTCTCTTTTTTAATGCAAAGGTTTAGTATGATATTTCCCCAAGACCTCATCCATGGTAGAAGAAGCCAACGAAATAACTAGTTTAACCATGGAAACATGTAAAGGCATAGGAGTAGCTACTCCAAAAAAGATATAGGGGTAGATACATGCAAAGATATAGAGGAAGAGATTGCAGTAGCATAGAGGAAGATATAGAGGAAGAGATTGCAAAGATATAGGAGTAGCTACTCCAAAAAAGATATAGGGGTAGATACATGCAAAGATATAGAGGAAGAGATTGCAGTAGCATAGCCAATCTACAATCTAGTATGCCACATCAATCTCTTATTTAGCATAGAAATAACACCCTTGCATCTTGCCAAATTATCTTTAAACCTATCAATTTTGTTACATATTCAAGTAACTTCACTAATGTCATTTATAGCAAAGCATTTGCTACCTATAGCAATAGTTAAGACTTCTTAATATACAAAGGTGGCTACTCCGTAGTGTCTAATTGAATGAAGCTGAGCTCAAACTCTCATAGAAATTTAGATGTGACTAGGCCTATATTGGGATTATGAACCCACTCTCGGAAAGAGTTAAATGGTTCTACATGTCTACAGTTAGCATGTCAATGGTCATTATGATCCTCACATGGCCATTGACTTATCACTTATTATATTTGGTTTATTACACCTACCTACACTTCGCACAGTTATGGGTCTAGTAGATTAGTATGGTCAAATATGCATTTTTTGACTTAGTAGGCCAATTTCCTTTATGTTGTATCTTACCTATACATTGTGTGCATTGTATTGTGTATGAAAGAAGAAGAATAAACCAACAATAAAACATTTTATCCTCCATCTGTCTTCTTTTGTTCTTGAGTGAGCTCTTGTGTGAATGGTTTGTGTTTGGCACAACTTAAGCAAGTTGGTCCACCACACGATTCATCACATGGTATCAAAATGGATTCATTGAGAGAGATTGGTTTTGATGAAGGCTAAACTGAAGGAGAAGAAGCAATTATTTGAGCAAGCAAGAAATGGGTAAGAATCTCTCACATTTTGAATTCTTTCTATTGAATAGCACTATGGAGGTAGTGGAAGCATGATGATAGAGTAAAAATCTCAAATTGCTATGAGACTTGTTGTGCAAGCACAATATTGTATATTTTACAAATAATCCCTTTGAAGCTTTTTTATTGATTTTTTGGCCATTGAGGCTATTCGGCCCCCATTTTAGACCTCCAAGGTTGCGGAGTAAAAGTTTCAACATATACTGTGGTTTCCATTGTGTCAGTCAAAAGTGGGTGTACATTGTACAAATTTGAAATCTATAGGTTTTGAGGTGTTTGCTAGGAAGAAAACACAATTTTTATTTTTAAAAAATTTGTAGAGTACATGTACTATTGAGGAGTCACTGAAAGCGGCTATTCGTGTGTTGTTGTACACTTGTTGTAAAAGGTTGCAAAAGACTTGCTTGTTGTTTTGTATCAAATTTGTGATAATGGTAGAGAACAGTGGAAACCCCATCATTGAGAAGTTGGATAAGAGTAACCATCCATCATGAAAGTTTTATGTGACGAACTTTCTTATTGGAAAATGCCTCTATAAGTTTGTTTCAGGTAAAAACAAGAAGCCAAAACTAAGTAATCCTACAATAACATTATGTTGGGGCATATAAAAAATGCCAAAATATCACATTCATCTCGGACAATCTTCGAGAATATGTTTTCAGTCAACAAAATGGCATAGAAGATTCAACTCAAGTAAGAGTTGAATACTTTGAAGAAAGGGACAATGTCTATAAATGAGTATTCATTGAAAGTGAGAAGCATTACTGATGTCTTTGTAGCTATTGATGGAATGCCTGATGATGATGGCTTGGCTTCATCTACTTTGGGTTGCCTTAATAATAAGAAGGCCTTACAATCATTTGTCACTTTTGTGTATCCATGGAAGCTGCTTCTAGTTTTTTATTAGTTGGTCACTCTCGTGATTACTAAAGAAATCATTATGCAAGGTGAATCATATCAAAGAAGTGGTGAATAGGACCAATCATTTAATTGAGATTCAGGAAGGAGATGTAGAATCCTCTTTAAGTGGCCATTGTATGGGATGTACTGGTGATGACCAACAAAACAACTTAAGTAGTTTGTTGAAATGCAATTTTTAGGGGGCCGTGGAAGCTTTAGAGACAAGGGGATCTCTAGAGGAAGAGGTCGATGGCATAATCAAGGTTCTAGAAACTGTCATATTGTTTGTCATTATTGTGAAAAAATAGGTCATATTGCAACCTACTGTTATGGCCATAAATTTACAAAGGAATCTCTTTGAAAACTAATGATTAGCAATAAAAATTCTCTCATACTAGTAGAGAGATAGAGCTTCTTTTACACAAATATAGAGCTGGAGTTTCATAGAGATGTTATAAAGGCATGGTATCGTATTCATATTTCAATAATGTAAAATTGGTTATATGAATCTAGGAGTGGTAGCACCCAAGGTGATTTCTATCATAACATATATATTTTAGAATTTACAATGTATACTTTTGCCTTGGCCTCACTTGCCCAAACTGATAGACCTACTAAATAAAAGAATGAGAAGGGATGTTCTAGAGTCTTTATGTATATTATATTGTAATGGGTGGCTCACAATGCCTAAGAAAGATGCTACATTTAGTTTTATACACAAATTTTAGCCATTGAACAAAATGACTATCCAAAGTGTCAGTGTAGGACTAGTGGTGGATGAATTTGAAAAAGCATTCATAGTAGAGCTATTTATTCTTTGGGTGATCATTACTCAAGATATGTTCAGTTCAAGCTTGCATTGGAGAGAAAAACTTGATTACAATGAATACTCTATGTGTCTTGGTTCATATGTGTACATTGCCATGCGGAACTACAAAATCTATGGCTCATATGATGAATGCCATGAAGAATGTACTCAAGTATTATATTCCAAGTTTGACTATGCTAGTATTTTATGATATGCCCATTAAGGGATGTATAGAGAAAGATAAGGATGAAGAGTTGGATGATGTTGAAATATTTTAAGAGATCATGTATCAAATTGTGAGAAAATCCTTACTAGGTTAGAAGAAGTGAATCTAACTCTCTCACATTCGAAATCAATGTTTGGTATCAACATGAAGTATTAATTGTGGGTCATCTGTGTGGGCCTTATGGAAGAAGGCCTTCTCTTGAAAATTGGATGCAATAGAGAGGACATAAGAGATATTTTCATCAATTTTTTATATTAGAAGGTTTCTTGTTGCCTGTGTATTCCATTTAATTTAGATTCCCCATTTTTCTCACATAGAAAAAAACTTATATGAGTTGTTAAAAAAGGGACATAATTTCTTTTGGGACAAAAAACATACCAAAGTTATGAGTATACTTAAGAAGATTTTGATGACTATAGCAACATTAAGAAAAGAAGAATATACAGATGGGATACCTTTCATTATTACAGTGGATAGTAGTCCATTTATAATTGGTTAGTTGTAAGTCAAGATGATAAAGCAGAGAAATAATATGTAGTAAGGTTTGGTGCAAAAGTTTTAAATGAAGACAGAGGAGATACCCACAAATCAAGAGACATATAGGGAATTTTTTTTGCATTAAATTGTGATAAAGGTACTTTATTGATGCTCCAATGATAGTAGAAACAATTTTTTTGCCTTTGCCACAAACGATTACTAGTTATCCATTTCAAATATAGCCATGTAAAGATGGATTGCTTATTAAAGTCAATTAACCCACACTTTAGATATATTTCAAGTAAAAGGAATGCGATAGTAGACATGCTATCTATAGCCAACTATATAGCAAGAAATGCGGTTGAGGTGCAACAATTGATTCCTAATATCATTTAGAGAGGGAAAGAAAAATATTGATCTTTTGGGTAGATGGTTTCTTTTAATTCAATTTTTTCTTACTCACTTTTTTTGCGAATGGTGAAAATTTTCTAATAAATTTTTGCATTACACATCAATGTTAATATGCATCAATATTATCAATCAATGTTATATAGTACTCATCAATATTTATTACAATCTCAAGGTTGTTTATTTTGCAATAAGTGTAGAAGCTTGAAGAAGAATTAAAGTAGTTCAATGATAAGGAGAAATATATGATAGAGGACATGCAAAGAAATTTGACCTTGGAGGACAAAAATGCTTCATTCAAATCATCTGCACTACAAATAGATAAGAATAAGGACATTAGAAAGGAAAATTTACAGAGGTACAAACAAACTATGAATGGCTATAGGGAAAGAAAATGTCGAGTACTACCAATGATGTCACTATCCTTGAATGATGGAGCATTAAAAAAGACATGCATAAGCATGAAGGTTTGTAATCTACCATGAAGAGAAAATAAAAAATACTACATTCCCTAATAATGTCAGAGACCAAGGGGAGGATCTAGAAATAAAGCTTCTAAAGGTGTTCTTAAAAGACAAACAACTAATTGTAGTTTTGAGAGATCTTGTACATCAAGCACTTCACTTTTGTACTTTAAATGACACTCCTATAGGTGTTTGCTAATAATCTATTGGTGGAATAAGTCCAAATTGCTTGTGATACAAGTAGAATTAGTTGATAGGATTATAAGGCCAGATATAACATGATAGCTAATGCACTATCTTGCATCAAGATAAAAGATAAGGTCTTACCTCATTCATTTTGACTTAAATCTATGCGACAAACAAGAAGTGCTTTCACAATGGAAAGTGTAAACTATCTTGAATCTCTCATGTCATAGAGGCTCTTCTATTGCCTCTAGCCATTGCCTCTAGCCAACAACGTCATGTGTGATAATGGGAGAGATGACTATGCCAAACAATTCCATCAATTTGACCTACATGCCATCCAATCATGGTGGAGATAGAGCTTTTACTAATGAAAAGAGTGATAAACAAGAGAGTGGGGATGAGAAATCTCAGGTAAGTTACTCATGAATATATGTGTGCGTCACGTGGGTTCAAAATAATGTATTTTTAAAATACCAATTTTATACATTTTTTACATATAGAAGGGTGTAATATAAAGAGTTTATTTACAAATTGAATAGAAAAGGGTTATGTTTTATTCAAGAAAAATTCATAGATAAGGATATTTATAAATAGACCTTGAACGCACGTGATGTAGAGGATATACATATAGTAACTTCCTTGAGTGAGAAATGTGGGGATAGAGGTAACAACCAAGAGCAGACTTTTGAGAATGAGTAAATACACTCAAATCTAGAGCACATCAATGAAGAAAAACCACATTACATGCCAAAGGGCTTATGGGGATGGCCCAAATCGAAGACTGCCTACTTGCACAAAACCCCTTAGCCTTCCCACACCAAAGTAGTAATGCCCTAGTAACATGCACTCACCTCCTAGCCACACAAGGAGCAAAGCCTCACTCAGGTAGCTTAAGAAGATGACCTCCTATATCATGAGTGCTAGGATGATGCATATGAAGGGGGAGTGATTACCATTTAAAGTCCCTAAGAGATATTAAGAAGTGTCAAAAGAGCACAAAGCTATTGATTTGTAATGCATTGGTCACTTGAATACTCAAATAGATATTGTGCAACTATGGAAATGACAAGTAGATACAAGGTTTAGCCAAAGTAGCCCTAGGACAGGTGACTAGCACCTCGATTCACATACACAAAGAGCTTCCCTAGTAGAGTGTTGTGGCTCCTACAAATTCCCTATACCCCCGGGGATTGGTCCCAGGATACACCATCTTACACATAAAAGGTGAATGCAACAAAGTTCTCTCATAATCGAGCTGCTAGTCACCTATATCCTATCATATAAGTGATTAGCACTTCGATTCACATGCACAAAGAACTCCCTCCAATAGAGTGCTCTGGATCCTACAACTCTCCTACACCTTGGGGATTTGCCCTAGGATGTGACATCTTACATATAGAATATGAACAGAACAAAGTCCTCCCATAATATAAACATAATGATCTATAAGACTGTATATATTTCTCACTTAATCGGTTTTCTAAGATATCACACTATCATATAGCCAAGAGGAATCTTACGCTCTCAATCGTTGGTCACCTTTTGGACATAGAATTGCCATGCATCCATGAGTTTATCTTCTGATACCATACGTAGATTGCATTTGCAAAGTTTATGACACCTTGTGCCACTCAAACAATTAACTAAAAACTAGCCAATGTGAGGTGCACAAACAATCTTTTCATGATTTCTTTCCACTAGCAACGTGCTATGTTGCTAGAGGGAACAAGAGCAAGCTAATCTGTACATTCCCCTAAATTTTTGTACTTTTTAACATGTAATAACTATTTTTTCTTTTAAAAAAATGTTTTGACTAAGTTTCATGAATTTTCCTATTTATTTGAATATAAATTAATTATTTTTTGAGCTTTTTAAAAATTTTAACTCATTTAAAGTATAATCTATCAAAATATTTATTTTCATGCTATATGAATATCATTTGATCTCCAAAATCTAATTTTTTAAAAAAAAATTCGTATTTTGAATTTGTGGTTTTATTATTTCATCATGAATTTTAAAAATGAATAAAATTTTGAAATTACAAAAATCAAAAAATATATTTCAACCGTTTTCAATCATCTTCCATCATATGCACTAAAGATTCATCATAAAAAATCATATACGAGTCACTTACTCATCAACATATGTAAGTCTCATATTTCTAGAAAGTGGAGCTACTAAGATTATATTTTCTAGCCATCGTTGATGCATCCAAATTACCCGATCTAGTTACCATTATGCTTTCAAGCCATCGTTCATCCTCGATTCGTCGAATCAACCCTCCCTCTCTTGCTCTCATAAATAGCCATATGAACAAGGAACAAAGGCGAGACCAGAGAGATTAAAAATTGATCTCTTCATCAATTGCATCATTGTTTATGAGAACTAAGGTATTGCGAAGTGAAGAATTGATGGATCTTATGCCCCAAAGGATGGAAAGAATCACACGAGTCATAAAAAATCAAAATTTTAATGGGAGAAAGGGGTTTCGAGAAAAGCGTGCCTCCCCATGTTGTGTGATTTTGATGAATTTTCTCCTTCTTAATGTTAAACTTAAACATTTAAATTATCCAGTTTCACTTTTTCATATTTGCACTTGACCGAAAGTGGTTTCGATATGGATAGAGGGACAAATGGCCTTAGAATAGCAATCTAATTGGACGGGTGGCTTCCTCGCATTGAAATCTATTATCTAAGCCTTGGTCACATGATCTGAAGCTTCAAGATCTAGTACCTACTTTATAATGTGAAACCGTGTGGGCCGATTGACGAACGAACACTTGTGTTGGATTCTTACTGTCAAAATGCATCTAAGAAAACTCCAGCTCCTAGATCTATGGCTGTTTTATTTTTTTACTAAAATCGTTTTTGTTACAGGGTCTTGGGCGACCTTTCCACTTGAATTTTGGCTTTAAAATTGACTCTTATTGGCAACCATAGGATAGACAAACTCAACCCTTTGAACCAATAATTGATCTACACAAAGAAAAAGCATAAAGAGCATCAAGCTGCTGCAAATAAGATACACACACAAAGCACAAACACAGCTCTCACTCTACCCCATGACCAAATCAAGGCATAAATTCCACAAGGAATAGGCTAAGTAGAGTTTGATAGAGATTCAGAGCTAGTCACTAACCAACTACTCTAACATAGAACAACTAAAAAGAACTATCAAAGAAGTCATCCTAAGTGGTGGTCTGACCTACCTACCTAACCTAGGACAACTGGACCACGAACTCCTACTAGGCAAGGATTCCTATATCTTGATAAAAAGTCACATACATTTTCATTTATCACATTTCTTTTCTTCAATAATTTATACTCATGCATGTAAAAAGGAGGGAGCTGAGCATATTGTGACACAAGGAGAACATGCCATCAGTCTCAGGTCTACTCTCAGTACCTAGCAAGCTCTCACAAGGCGACACTAAATCCTTTTTCTTTCACTCACTTTTGTTTTTGCTCCAACCATCCTTATTCTTTTTTTGGTTAAATGTCACCCCAACGAAGACAAGGCATTGACCCCTAGTCTAACTCATCCCTAAGAACCTATTAGGCCTTCCTAAGGCAATGATCATCTTCTCTTGGAATTTTTCTTTCTTTACTTTTTTTTGGGGCTAGAACCACTTTTTACACACCTGTGTGCTATATATATATATATTATATACTCATTGTTTCTTCTCTTTTATTTAGCAGGCTTTCTTATATGTCTCACAACTAATAGGGATTCCTAAAAATAGCTACATTGTAGGCTATTAGATTAAGGTCACTAGGACTACCCTCAAAAATAGCTCGTAACAGGAGGCAGACAACTGCTTCAGTCTCCCAAGGCACACCTAGCCTAACCCTAGAACTTCATGGAATGAATGGTAGTCCCCAACGAAGGAAAAACTCCCCACATACATATACACACAAAGCATAAAAGGAAAGAACGTTATTACGCGAGTGGTGATCAAGATCAAGCCTCAATCACTACTCAATAATGAGACATTAAGGAGTGTTGGATAGGGTAATCGATGTTGTTCATAAACAACACAAACACGAAAAATTTTAAAATTTTGCAAACATCGCATAAGCCACACGCAAAACCCAATGACATACAATGTCTCTTATAGCTCAAATGTGTTTAAAATCAAACTCGAAATAGAGCATCAACAACATTCTAACATAAAAATCTTGAGTTTGAAACAAAGAATTTCTTCATACCTCTAAAATATTTGATACATCGTGTCAACTTTGAAGCATCCAAAAACTTCCACAATATTCGACGATCCTCTATAGAAAAATCCATACTCATGTATGGGACCTTCCTCTCACATGACAAGAAATTGTATCCCATATCACATGTTTGTGTTTTTACTTTTCAAAAATCATAGAGGATTTTCATGCTTTTAAAACTTAAAGTCAATTTGAAAGCCTTATAAGTTGTAAATTTTTCTATAAGGTTTACATATTTTAAACTTAAGGCTTTAAATATTTTAGCCTCTGAATCTACTTGCAATCAGAACAAGTCAGTATCCTAACCATATTTCAAATACCCACGTTTCAAAATCCGATATGGAATCTATACATTTGTTGAGAATTCTGTTGACTTTCTTGCATTTTAGAAATGTGTTCAATCTACAGTGTTACAATATCACTCTTTCTGCTCACGATACTCACATGGGATATAGCTTTTTAATTCTTGCTCCATCTCAAGCTCATTGTTGTAGCTTGAAGATGCATGGATAGCTCCTACAATTCAGTGGCGAGGTGGGAAGAGTCTAACTCTCAATCTTATCACTACCCTTTTGTTTACCGCTACCACCCCTAGGTCTGCTATCACTAGCCCCTCAATGTTTGAAAAAATATGCATCCAAGTCAAAATCAAGCAATCGACATAATCAAATCATCTAGTCAATAGGACAATGGTGCACTTCAAACCTTATCTAGGAAGATTTTGCTACAGTGAGTAATTCTATGCTCTCCTTCACTCAAAGAATCAACATTTATTGGACCCTTTGCTTCTATTTTTACTTCCATAGGTCCTCTATCTCATACTTTGGATGAAGCCTTTCTTCATCAACCATAGGAGTGGCAACATCCTCCCACTTATTCATAATGATAAGGTTGATAACTAATTGGCTTTTTGCTCCGTGCAAAAGAGATGGCCACTCTGTCATACCATCCAACATCTGCAGATGGAACATCTTCAGATAAGGAAAGGCTTCTAGCTAGTCGAGATACTGTTTCATCAAACCGGCCAGCGTTTGAAAGCTCTAGTCATCCAAGAGCTGGCCACAGTAGCCTGTCTCCTTTTGTGCAGAAGAGGCTTCTTCAAAATAGGCTTGGGGTTGAAAAACTAGCTGCCATCTTTGTCTTTTGGACTCCAAATTCAGTCAAGCCTCCTGCCATAGTTGTGTAAACTCCCAAGAAAGTTGCCATCTCTATAGTACTTCTTGACTGCTGGGGTTCTTCAATGATGTACCTGTGCACAGTAGGGTTTCTTGAGACTGAAAAAGGAACTAAATCTAAAGGAAGGAGAGAGAAAGGAAGGACCTATAAACTAGGCTCTGATACCACTTGTAATGAAGGGGACCTAGGAGAGAGAAGGAGAAGGGAGAGACTGCAGAGAGGAGAGAGAAAAAGAGAGGAAGAGGGTGACGAGGAGAGAGAAATAATAGGATTAGAGAGAGAAAGGCAAGAAGAGGAGAGAGAAATGGCTGGCAGCCATGGAAGGACAGGGAAGAAGGTGAAAGGACAAATGTGTATTCATCAAATGGTGCCTATGTAGTGTCCCTTACACCTTTTATACTTAGGTCAACTTGATCTAAGTATTTCCCCTCCATTACACTTTCCCACTCAACTAGAGGTTCCTAACTTGGTGGTGCATAATCCCAACTCTCATGCCTGCAAGTACTATGCTTGCTCATTGAAGGTGCTCTCTTAAGTGCATGTGTAACTATAATTTACTACATATAGCTGCAACGGACCTCATGTTGTGCTAGTGTTCAACAATGGTGCAAAATGTGCATCAACCCAACCCTTGGCATGGAAGTTATTAAAAATATAAGGAGATATGACCCCTATGTGCACTGCATCCAAAATTGCTACATGAAGTTCTCTTGAACCCAAAATTCCCAGGATGTGCAAAAGTTTCGACAAGAAAACATACATGTTCCACAATGTTCCGCAACCATAAAAAAACTCTAACTTCAACCTGTCCAAAAAATTACAAATCTCAACCAAGGCTATCAAATTTCGACACTTGTAAAATTAAATAAAATGACCAAAAAAATCATGAGCTAGACAAATACAAAAAATCCAACTATGAAACAACAAAACAAGCAACCGCATAGACAACTAAGCTACCAAAAATAAAATCTATCTATTATAGTTTTACTAGGGTGTTTTTGGTTTTCACAAAAACATTTGACAATGCATAAAGGAAGGATATGACCTAGACTTGTTGGCCACAAGAAGATTATGCGTAGTAAGAGGCTCTCTCTAGGTGCTCCGTCAAATGTGTTTAGTTTAGCACTAAAATAAAAATCCATTAACCATACCCACACCAACTAAAAAAATGGCCCTCTTTGCCTAAGGAAATCATACAATTTCATTGAAAAGTAAGTTATATTCTTGGCCTAACTATTGAGAATCAGCAATCACACTCACTAAACAGCCTCTTTGTATGGAGCCTCAGGGCCAAGGACATGCAGGCTAACCTATCCCATATGCACAGTAGTGCCTACTGCAGTTTCCTACTTTCCTATAAAGCATTGTACTTGCTTCCTTTTCTTAATGCAATGATTGTACTCTTTTCTTTTCAGTGAAGTGTCAATATCATTGTCCACATACACAAGATTGTGTTTATGAGTCCAAGTCTCAATCTTGGAACCTAATTCACTTGTGTAACAAACAATGTCTTTGTCTTCTCCATCATGAGTCCACACTTCTCCTTCCATCCACCATAACTCATTGCCATGCTCTAGATCCCGCATGTTTCTCAACATGGTATCAGAGCCCAGTCGGGCATGGCTCAGCTTGGCTTAGCTCTCCTCTGTCCTCTCTCAGCTCATGTTAATCTCTGGTCAGCTTAGTTCGATCCCATGACTTCATCTCCCAACTCTACCCTCATTGAAACTTCCATGGCAGCCATAGCCAACAGCACCCTGTCAGATTGAGCTTCTTATATCTCACTCCATAGGTCAAATTTCTTGGAGCTTTCTTCTGGAAAAGTATTCTCCAACTCACAAAGCTTCCCTGTATCATATCAACCCATGACATTTGGCTATCTGAAGCTCAGCATTGTGAAAAAACCCAGTCACTACCATAGTCTTCAATTGTGACCTGCAAGACATACCCTCCATGGAGCCTTCATATCTCTCTCTGTAGAGCATATATTCATGAGCTTTCTTCTAGACATATCTTCCTCTACTTAGGGCGCTCCCTCCTGACACAATAATTGACCACATTGGTGATCTACAGCCCTGGCATTGCAGAAATTTGATGTCGCTGCCCAAATCTATGCCGTGGCTATTCGCGCCCTCTGCGTGTGCTATGTTGTCCACGATCTGGACAATTTCCATAGGGTTTTGATAGCCCTTGACATAAGCTTCCTAGACATGTAAAAATTTTTGAAAATGATCAACTACAAGTCCTACAATCTGAAAAAAACCAGGCCCCTGTCTCAGAAACCCTAATTCCACCATAGCTAAAATCTCTCAAGCTTCTTTTTTCCTCATTTTTCTCACTCCTGGCACTAAACCAAGCTAAAACCCACTCTAATCCATTGACCCAGCATCAAATCAAGGAGGGGAAGGACCTGAGAAGATTGAAGAACAACCGAACGATCCCGAACAAGAAGAATCAAGCTCAACATCAACACTGACATAGTGTGTTTTCACACTGTCATTAACTGTGTCTCTTGACACATTGCAATTTGCTCTTCTACTGATAAAATCTCAGAATTCTGGTGTTGATTTGCTACTGATCTTGCAACCTCAACATGGGAAAAGACTCTCCAAATGCTCAATTCAAAGGAGTCGGGTTTCACACCTGGCAAACTCGCATCAAGCTCATCTTGATGAAAAAGGGTCTCTGGGCCATCACAAATGGCAAAGAGAAGAAACCTCGGGATGCGGACCTTGCAACTACTTGGTAAAAGAATGATGACAGAGCCCAGGCCATTATCAAACTGGAGCTAGACGACAGTTATATCCACCATGTGGATAACTGTGAGACCTCATAGGATACATGGAAGAGACTTGACACCTTGTTCGGTGCACAATCTATATCATCAAAGTATGGTCTCCTGATTGAGTTCTTCAGGCTTGAAATGAAGTCCAGCACATCACTTGCCACACATCTAAATTACATGGAAGGACTCCTAACCCAACTTGCAGGAATCAACATTAAAATGGACGAAGATGTTTGCATCAGTGTTCTACTTAAGAGTTTGCCTCCTGAATATAATAATGTATCAACAACTTTAATCAACATGCCAAATCCTAAACTTGTTGATATCCAGGCATCACTGTTAGAAGAGGAAAAGAAGTTAAAAACTAAAGAAGAACCAAGTACCTCTAGAGATGAGCATGCATTATATGTTGGCAACATGTACAAAGGCAAGAAGGATCAGCTCTTCTGTGACTTCTGCAAAAGGACCGGACACACCGAGAAGTTCTGCCACGCAAGAAAGAAATCCCAAAAGGCCTATCTAGTCGCAGTCAAAGAAGAAGAAGAAAATGGAGCAAAGGAAGAAGAAGATGAAGATGAAGACCACTAGGATCGGAAGGACAAGACTCATCAGTCCTTCTACTCTCATAACTCTGATAGACTGTTTTAAAAGCCTTGTATTTCCTTGCCCTAATGCTTTCTGCCATAAGCTTTGTAAACTCCTCATGTAACTTGGCATTACAGTCCCTGTACACTTTGTGAGGCCCCTGTTACAGCCTCTGGATGTCCATCCTGTTTTGGTGCCCACACTTAGCCTTTTCTGCGACAGCCTCTGGTGTCTACCATATTTGTGGTGTGCCCACACTTTGCAGGTGGTTCCCATTACAATCTCTACACACTTTGTGCCTTTCTAGTTGTGATTGAGGAGGGGTGTTGAGAATCAGCAATCACACTCACTAAACAGCCTCTTTGTATGGAGCCTCAGGGCCAAGGACATGCAGGCTAACCTATCCCATATGCACAGTAGTGCCTACTGCAGTTTCCTACTTTCCTATAAAGCATTGTACTTGCTTCCTTTTCTTAATACAATGATTGTACTCTTTTCTTTTCAGTGAAGTGTCAATGTCATTTTCCATATACACAAGATTGTGTTTATGAGTCCAAGTCTCAATCTTGGAACCTAATTCACTTGTGTAACAAACAGTGTCTTTGTCTTCTCCATCATGAGTCCACATTTCTCCTTCCATCCACCATAACTCACTGCCATGCTCTAGATCCCGCATGTTTCTCAACACTAACAAAATCAAACATTAAAGACAATAGGAATGGCTCTCTTGGCCTAATAAAAATATATTCATAAAGCATACCATTCATTATCCTACTGTTGAAAACAAACCCTTTGACCACACATAGACCATACTGAAGCACAAAACTAGACCAAGGGAATGGGTTTCTCATGTCTCAAATTATTAGCTAGCCCACTACCACTACAAGATATAGACCTTATAGCAACGTTTAAAGCGACGAAAATACAAACAACAAAATTTGCCCCTTTCGTCGCAAAAAGCGTCGTTATTGACGACGCCATAGAATCGTCGCTATATGCGTCACTATATGCGTCGCTATATGCGTCGCAAAATGCGACGCATATAGCGACGATTGCAGAGAATTTGCGACGCTGATAGCGACGACAATAGCGACGCGTGCAGTAAATTTGCGACGCAAATAGCGACGGTAACAGAGAAAAAAAAAAATTTGTGGCAAGGCAGAGAGCCATACAAAATAGTTTCTGCACTGCTGCATACAAAGCGTTTGCAAACAAAAAGAATGTATACTGAAATCATAAAACTGATAGATGAAATAAATACATGATATCACATAAAATGCGATTGGTACAATCATAAAACAATATCACTAATACATAGAAAATGTCTACATAGATCGGGCGACTAAAAACTAAAGGTATGTGAGCGCTAAGGATGCAAGGGCGAGCTACAAATCGTCGTCCCCCGAAAGCTCTTCCCGCTGTAAAGGAGCATCAAACGGATTCTGCAGAAAAAGAAACAACATATCAATCCACCATACAATAATGCATTCAAATATCTCATGGTAACTACGGACAAGAAAGATGAGTGACTTACTGGGCCGCCGCGTCTGTACAATCGGTCGATCAATGATCTGAGACCGTGCCTCTCTGCATATCGAGTCTCAAGGCCTTGCGGATCGCGATTTGTAATGGAGTGCTGCAAAGAAAACAAAATGCTAACTGTTAGAAACATGATTGTCAGTACAAATAATATCTCAAAAAAACAAATAAGCAAAACAAAAGAGAAACTTACAAAGTCCTCCAAATATGTCCTGTGGCCGCCACTCCCAAGATGATGTACCGATCCGGCCTCGATTCGTGCCCTCGCCGCCTCCCGCTGCCGAATCCAACGTCCTGGCGAATTTGTAGCCTCCTCCCTCAGTCGGCGCCAGTCGTCTGCATCTAACCACTCGGGCTTTGGAGCCCCACTCTTGATTGCCTTGCATGCGTCGGATCATCTATGTGACATGTATGCACGCATGCAATCCATCATCCAGCCCGTAGAGAATCTATCCACTGCGGCTGGCACCTGGAACTCCTCGTGCAAGGATGCTACTATGTACTCCTTGCTCCCCTCCGGTATGTTCCTCCAATGATCCAGGACGTTGTGCCGAAAAACTTGTTGGCACAACTCCCTCATGCGAGCCATCACCCTCCTCCCCTCATCATTCATGATGATGGCTCCTGACCTGCCATCCACTAGGTATCCATAATCCCTAGGAGTGTGCCTCGTATGGGCCCTCTCCCATCTCCGTCCACGCTCCTGGGCATATCCAGGAGACCCCTAAACATCCGGTGTACCGACGGGGGTACCCTCTCTCGGAGTGCCACTCAAAGGGGTGCCACCAGAGGGGGTGCCACCAAAAGGAGTGCCACCAGAGGGGGTGCCACCAAAAGGAGTGCCACCAAAAGGCGTGACATCTGCCGACGGCTACGCAAAAGCCGGAGTAACTGGAGTGGACGTCCCCACAGGTGTGACAAATCCTGGAGGTGACCGAGCTCCAGCTGAACGACAAGATGGAGACACCGCGTCCGTGTCTCCACAGCAGCATCCCCCTGATCCTCCTGCAGTCGCAGTCTCTCCCTCTAGCCCAAGTCGCGAGAGTCGAGATCGTCTGCTCGAAGCTGAAGCATCTAATCGCACTGAAGCTGATCTAGCAGAGCGCCCTGACGAAGAACGAGACAGCTCCTGATCTGCTATCTCTCTGAATCTCGCGAGCTGATCTGGAGACATACGTGCCATCATCTTCTGAAACTCCTCATCGCTCATCCCTCGACTCATCCTGAAAATGTCGATACCTGCACAGATAAAAAATAATGTTAGAATAATCAATTTAAACTATACAAAGCACATTAATATAAATCATTTTTGAAAAATCCCTCTTAAAATGCATATCTTATCTACCTTTATGGAAGATCTAAACAACGAATGGAGTAATACAATTCTCCAAGAATGAAGTATTCTATGGTCCCATGTTAATCTCCTGACACAACTCTGCATACACTGGAAGGTCGATAGACATGTCACCACAAAAGAACAAGTCTGCCTCGTTCTCAAAAAATTCTATGACTTCTGTATTTCCATCATTGTTAGCTGATGCGAGCTCCAAGCTTGCGGTGGCCTCCACCCCTTGTAATTTCGATCCCTCTATTTACATATTTTCTTCATCTATGCCTGGAACATCGCTTTGATCGTATACTCTCGCACCTCGAGGAGTTGAAGGTATAACATACCACCATCGAGGTTGTCGGGGATTTGGATAGAAGATTACCTGTTCACAAACACTTACAAACCGTCTTCAAACCATTGTGACATAAACCATGTCGTATTACAATTAGCAAGCAAATGACTAGTTGTACCTGTTCACAATGTGCCGGCAACACAAAGGTGTCGCGCAAATCCATCCATTTTTTTTCGGAATCTATTTCGAGAAATCCAGATGGACCTCGTCGAACTGTTGCGCCAGCTCCTCCAAGTACCACTTTGAACCACTGCACATCGAATATTATCATGGAGAAGCTACGGTAATCCACCGTAATAATACTTTGCAAATTCCCAAAATACTCCATCTCATCCACAACCGTGTTCGGATCCATTGCTCGTCGCCGGCTCTCTTGCTCAAACCTTGCCATGACACCACAGTCCATTGTGGAGCGCATTTTGTCAATACGCTCCACCCGAAAATGCCGTCCGCGTGGCCACGCTGCACTATATATTTTGTACTGCACATTGAAACACTCAAATTAGATGTAGCAAACAAATTCAGATACGACACATTCTAAACCCCTCATTACCTTTGGACTACATCCCCTCGAGAACTCCCACTCCTCCATTGAGACCTCTGTCCCTTCGCTGGATGCTGCGATCAAGGCTCCATGCAACCA
This sequence comes from Lygodium microphyllum, assembly GCF_053477565.2. Taxonomy (NCBI): domain Eukaryota; kingdom Viridiplantae; phylum Streptophyta; class Polypodiopsida; order Schizaeales; family Lygodiaceae; genus Lygodium; species Lygodium microphyllum. The sequence goes on from NC_141155.1 coordinate 32,568,584, forward strand.
TCGTGTTGACATAAACCGCGGCATCTCCTCCATGCCTTCGGGATATCGAATCGGTCGGTGACGCGTACTGCGTCGGAATTCAGCTCGCGCTTCCTCTCGATCTTGCCTTGCAATCTGGTACTTGGCGAGCCACATCTCCATGGAGGCATGGTGCAACATACAAAAGCGATTCACCTTCTCTTCCATTGAGGCATCCATTCTTTTTTCTACCCCATTTCCAACCACCACATCTCCAGTCAGCCTGTCATCGTCCTTCAGCGTCCATAGCATTTCCGTGTCTGGTTCCACCATTGGTAGCCATTGTGAGATATGCACTAACGCCTCTGACACCAACCAACCTTCCGCCATGCTACCTTCCGGACGAGCTCGTTGTCGCACAAAGCCTTTCAGGGTTTTCATGAAGCGCTCCAGGAAGAACATCCATCACGTATGGACAGGTCCAGCAATCTCCACTTCGTCCACAAGATGCACAAGAAGGTGAACTTGTATCGTGAGCATGCTAGTGGGCAGGTATTTCTCAAAGAGATAGACCGTCTCAACTGCTCCCCGCCTTGTGGATTCAATAGAGGACGTCTTAATCTCTTTCTGTGAGATCCATTGCACCAAAGTCGACAGCTTGTAAATGGCCCCGCGAATTTCTGGAGTTAGGCATCCCGCGATCGCGATCGGTAGGACGAACTGCCACAAATGAGAAAGCATTAAGAATAATGGTCACTTTTCAAATTTCAAAATGTCCACGCTAATTCAAATCCATTCTGTTCACAAACCCGACATATCTTATGCCAATCATGGGATTTTAGCCCAGACATTTGGTCATCTTTAGAAAATGCGGACCTGAGAGAACGCATCATACCCGTCGGAGTGCGGATAGACTTGATTACTTGCTTCACAATGCGCTCTTCTTTGGTAGACAAAACCCAGGGAGCGCGAGGAAGCTGCACTCCCCCTTCAGCACTCGAATGCGGCCAAAGCGCCTCCATCTTACCTACCTCCTTTAAATCCATTCGTGACCCTATAGTGTCTCTCTTTCCTGTGATGTGGTCCCATAGCAAGCTGCCCACATTTTTGAAAATATGCATGGGATCCAACAAGTGGTTGACCTGTAAGTGGGTCCAATATGGCAACTCGTAGAAAACTGAGAACCGTCGCATTCCATTTGGATGTGATTCCGGGTTTACCATTTTCAGCTCGTACCAGCTTGCAGCATTCATACGTGATGGAGGTCGTCCAAGAAAACCTTCCCTGAGTTCATGATCCTCCGGCAAGAAAGCGGCGTGTCCTTGATATACCATCTTCTTCATGGTTCTTGACCTTCGGGAGTCTAACTGTGGCCCACATAATGGACATGCATGATAACCTGAGGTAACGAGACCTGCAAGGCAATCCATGACCTAGTGAATACTTGATTGAATGAAATAAAATATAGATATTACCGGCGTGAACAAAGGTCTGCTCACCTGAGCACTCTCCCAATCGCGGAAAGTCATGCATCGTCCACATGAGAATGGCTTGAATGTTGGCTGACCGACGACCATCACGCCTGCTCATATCTTGCACCGTGACCCCCTCCTCCCACAAAATCTTAAGCTCATCGACTAATGGATGAAGATACACGTCCATATTTTTTACTTTGTAGCGGCCCGGGACGAGAAAGCCAAGGATGAGATGTCCTTTCTTCGTAGAAAGCCATGGAGGAATGTTGTAGTTGACAAGCACTATAGGCCACACACTGTAAGAAGTCGAGCGCAGACCGAATGGGTTCACACCATCCATGGCGAGACCGAGCCGAAGATTCCTTGGCTCTCGCGCAAAGCCTGGGAAGGTAGAGTCAATGTGGCTCCATGCGCGCGAATCTGCTGATATTCGTTGCACTCCATCCGTAGACCTATTCTGCACATGCCACATTGTCAAGCTTGCCATGGCAGACGTGCGAAACATGTGGTTTATGCGGGGGATGAGCGGAAAGTGTCTGAGGACTTTTTGAGGGATGGTCCGCCCTTGCAAGTCCAGTCGATACCTGTGAGCACCACACTTTGGACATGTGTCCATAGTCTCGTATTCATCTCGAAACAATATGCAGTCGTTGATACATGCCAACGAATTGAGTTTTAGGTTGCAGTCAACCAGAATTTAGCATACCAAGCTCCAAGCAGCTCCAAAATGTCTTTTGACCATGTCATACATTTACTTTGTAGTGGCAAGTTCAATACATGAGTATCTGAGTAGGAATAGACAATAAAAGAGAAGAGAGGAGAAGAAGAGAAGTGGAGATGGTGAAGAGCTTCACCCTCTTGATCCCTCACTCCCACACACTCACTCCCTCACACTCTCACACTCCCTCCCTCAAGAGCACACATACAAGCAAAGAGAAGGGAAGAAGGCAAGAAGAGAGGTCTCTTGTTAGCCACACACCACTCCTCGTCTAGGTTGACTGACCACTTGGCAAGACATGCCAACTAGAGCATTATTGATAAGTTCCTCTTGCTCCAAACCCTCTTCACTATACTGCCTACGCAGAACAAAAGTATAGTCACAACAACTAAATATGTACAAAGTATCAAATCCCATACACGCAACTTTTGGGTGGATTTCACACCTCGAATGCGCAGCAATATGACATCCACCCCCTCTAATCCTGCGCATCCTCCGGATGGGCCAACTACCCATGATCGTTATCATCAAGATCCACAAATAGATCAATCTCTTCATTGTGCATTTCCAGTATATCAACAAGATTATCTGTCATATCATCTGTCTCTTCCATTGGAGTTTCTTCTCGTTGCTCTTCTCTTGCAAATTCTTCCAATGCATAATCTTCATCATCTCTTTTCTTGAAAATCTTGATTCTTTTTCCTGCAATAGGCACTCTAAGCACTGTCCCATCCAATTTTGTCAGCTCATATGTTGCATTATCAAAGACATGTCTGAATATGTACGGCCCAAACCATCTTTTCACCATCTTCCGAAGTGCAATATGCTAATTTTCAAGGTTGCTATCAAAGACTAATACCCAATCTCCCTCTTCTATTGCTCTAGGCCGCAAGCGATGCCTGTTGTCAAACCTGTCTTTATTTCTTAGTCTAGCAACCTTCAACCTGTCAATAGCTAGCTGAATATCTTCTGGTCTTCTCTCCAACTATTGAATCCGAAGAGCTAAGAGCTCCTCTCTCGTCAAATCCTCCTGCCAAGGTAAAACTCACCAAGTCAAAGCACAAGTCTCAGTCGCGGCATAACCGGTTTCTGACCATACATCAACTCTGCAGGCATATATCCTGTAGTAACAAGAATTAGTGGCACCTTGAGGCAAGGTACACATCCTGACAAGCCCAATAGGAGTTCTCATGGTGGTTATGTCCCTGCTTTCCAAAGCTAGCTGAAACTTATCATATCCCGAATACAAATCACCTAAAGAATAGATGGCATGTCCAGCAAATGCTTCTGCAAACTCATCCACAACTGGACCTATACCAACATTCCTGATAGTTACTCTGTTTACTGGCTACATGTCCTGTATAAATCGGAGAGTACCATTCTTCTTTGGAACCGTAAACCACCTGTTTGAGTATGGTGCAGATGAAGGCTCAAGAATTCCCATCCTGATTTTCTCATTCAACAAATCAATCAGCTTTGGCAGGTGTGCCTTAGGCACTAGAATAGGTCGGAGGTTCCATGGAATATGAGCAATAGTAAAGATCACCATAGGAGCAACAATATCAGGATTCACACATCCAATCTCATGCGGGAAAAAAGCAAACCCCTTTCCAAGCATCTCCTGAAAGCATTGCTTCTCTGTAGGTAGCAAGAAATCACCATTTCCAATTTTCAGTTCAGTAAGAGTCTCTGCTGAAAATTTATGGCCTATATGCTTCGGATTCCTCAAAATTGGCTGTTTGGCAGCCCTTTCTATTTGTTGATCACTGTCAGGTGGAAGCGGTACAGCTACCGGCTTCACCTTCTTATCCACAGTCTTATATTTCATGTCAACCCTGGCTTCATTATGATCCTTTGCATGACTCAAATCTTGCTGTAAATCAGCAATTCTGCACTCCAATGGCTGAATATCCTCAGCCCTCTGCTCTATGGACTGCATAGGAAAAGCCCTAAACTCTGGATGCTGAAATATTTCAGCAGTAAACTCTATTGGCTGAAAATTTTCAGCCCTCTGTGTCTCTATAAGCTGATCATAATCAGCTGGAAACTCTGTTTACTGAATTTCTTCAGCACTCAACACTTTTTGCTGGATCACCTCAGCCTTTGATTCAATCTGTGAAACAAAATCTACAATTTCATGAAACATGTCCAGTGATTGCACTAATACATTACTGTGACAACTCTGCATATCAGTTTTCAGCATATCTTCCATCTCTTTCATCGTATCTGCACAAATTATACTATCATACATCCCATCTATGTGCTCATCCTCTAAAATTCCTGCATTTTTCAAATTTTTCTCCTTCTTGCATATGTACTGCCTGGCAGCTCTAGGCAACTTAGAAGTCTTCTGATAACTCATTGAACTGTTTGCTGAAATCCCAACAAAACTGGAGGAGAAAACACTACTGCCAGGAGGCGAGAACTCCAATCTCCTCTGCTCTGTACCACCGTCGTCTCGCAAAACGGCGGTACCTAATGAAAACCCGAATCCCTCACAGTGGGCAAAGGTGCATCTCTGAGAGTATCCCTGTTTCTAACATGGTTCACACACACAGTCATAAACTGAACTGCTCTCATGCCATCTTTACTGCGAATCTGTGCATAAGCAGATCCATCATCCATTACCTTTGTTTCCATACGCATCTTCGTGATGAATGGCTGTCTAAGAATTATGGGATAAGAGCATGAATCCTGCACAAAGAAATGGAAATCCTCCTCTACATCTCCAATAGAAACCCTGACACTGGGACAAGCAGCATACAAATCACCTGCAGTGTTGTTGGCGGCTCTCATACCCACCCATGCTCTACATCCATAGGCCATCTGTTACTCTCATAAACTCCACGAACTATGAGATTAATCTCTGAACCATGATCCACCAAAGCAACATAAGGCACTTGTTTCTCTCCAATTTTTACCATCGTCTCTGTAGTTGCCCTAGCCCAATGACTCCGCGAAAAGTGACTACGCGATATCAAGACAGGCTCATCAGTTTCAGCATAATGCATAGACTGAACCCTCTTCTCTATCTGTGGAAAAACAGAAGCATTCTCAACCATAACCTCATCCTCATCTTCACCCAACTCCCCAATCAAAACTCCTTGTGTATCAGTAGTAGGCAATGCATGTCTTTTCCTCTTCAGGACCTCTTAAAACTGATCTTGAAACTCTCTTTTCGAGATGCCCAAAACCTCAGAAATAGTGAAAGTCACCTCACTGCCAAGTATCTTGTCATTAAAGATTTTCTTCATGTCTGTAGATGTCTCAATATCAGACATCAATCTAAACCCTGGCTGCTTTCTCTCTAGGCTCTTGCCTCTTTTCTCTCTTTTGAGCATCTTCCATCTGTCGTTCTGGCCCTGGTCTCAAAGATGGTCCTGCAGTAGGTGGAGTAACAAACTCACCCCCTCTAGTCTTTTTAGCTGCACTTGGATTTTCTTCATCCCTCTTACGCTTCTCCTCAACAAGTACATCTGCTCCCTGAGACTTAGCCAAGTAGGCATAAATAGAGTACTTGTCAACAGGCGAATCCCAACCTATCTGAGATTTGATACTAGAGCCTGCACTAGTCAAAACAGTTTGCTGAATTTTTCCCTTGTTTGTAGTCTCCATAGCATAAGTCCATAATGCTGACTGATTCTCTAATCCCTTCTCAATCTGGACTCCATATGCAAAAGCATCTCCTCTAGCTGTCACATAAGAAGTACGTGCAGCCATGTCATCCACTAACTTCTTCATTCCGCCTTTCCCAAAGTTGGTAGCAAGTGGAGCTCCTGTTTCAGTCAACCAAATCTTACCATCTTGTCCCCAAAATACCAAATTCTTCCTCCTTGCATCCTGAAAAGATTCACAATCCCTGCAATGCTGATGATCCGTACTATCACACCAAATACATCTTCGATCTCTCCTAGGTGCACTAGGAGCACTCCTAGGAGCAGTAGGAGCACTAGAAGAAATAGTAGGCGCAGTCGAAGCAAACTGCTCTTTCAATTTTCCCACCAACTCCGCTTTAACTGACTCTAGTGTCAAATCCGTTATGCCTTTGATTATGTCATCAAGAGAGGTAGGCACCGACGGAGTGGATGGTTTTGGAGCAGAAGGAGCCGGCATCGGTCGTGGAACAGGAGGAATAGGAGGAGTGGAAACAGTAGGCACTGGCATAGGCCAAGAAACTGGCTGAGGAGGAGAAGAAATAAGAGGGATAGAAGCAGGCATAGGAGCAGAAGACGATGTCGGTGTCATAGAACCATTCTGTAGGCGGGTCTTCCATATCCTCCTCTTGATCAAAGTCGAGACTGCATCCTGGGCATCCTGCCAATCCGTTTTAAGTCCCATAGGCTTCATGCGATCCTCAAGAAGCTCTCCCAATTCTTCCTAAAGAATAGGATCTGCAGCTTACAAGAAAAGCTCAACTTTCTCAACATCCAATGCTCTTTGTTCAATGGCATTAAGCTGACTATACCTTTCTTCAAATTCTCGAATCAACTCTGAAGCAGCTAGACCTTTGTTTGGCATGTAGACCCACTCTCGGAATGACCGCTGTGTAGCCATCCCAAAGTCCTCAAGGAAATAATCTTCTTTCAGGGCCTTCATAAAATCTTGCCAATGTGAATTTTGAATAAAAAGATCAGTCACTTTTGCCCTCAAGGCGGGTGTGACAAGACAAAGGAAGTACTTACTCATAAGTCCAGCTGGAACTCCAAAAAACCCCATCTTGATCTCATATGTCTTCAAATATGCTGAAACATTACGGCCATCAAATAGCTTCTTCTCATTCTCAACTGCTTCAATCACCTTAGTCGCGCTATTTGCATTCTCCTGCTCTGAATATAGTTGCCTTTGCTGAGACAACTGTTGTTGATGCAATCGCTGCTGCTGCTGCATATACAATTGTGTCTGCTGATTTTGAAGCTGCATATACATGGACATATTCTGCAAAATCTGCTTTAGATCATCTGTTGAAGTACTTGACGCAGCAGTCATTGATGGAGATGAAGTAGAGGACGCACCTGGAATTGTAGAAGAGGCTGAAATAGATGCTGAAGTATCTCCTATCCTGAAATTTCTGCGACACTTTCACGTCGGGTTCACCAAAGATGTCGAAGGTTCGAAAGCAAAGTTGCGACCACAGAGGACCTTGACTAATTTCAGGATAGAAAATCAATCAGGCGAATAAGCAAGATGAGAAAATGATGCCAAGACTCTGTTTTATTTCTGCCAATAACAAATACAAGGTTCAAGATGAAGAAATCCGAATAGCCAGTATATCAATTCTACTATCCATACAGTACAACAGAGTCTGAAGCAGAGTTGTTAGAGCTACCATGTATTGACTTGCATGGACCATTCTAAAACCCAGAAAATCTTTGCGTTTCTTCTTGATTGTAACCTTCAAATTTGTATTTTACATCTCTCATACATGTAACCTTTGTCCTGGTATCGACCAGCAGATGGTATGTATTCACTTGACATTGTATAAATATTAACCCTTTCTAGCAGCAGTAAGCATCCATAGAAACATCTCTCTAATGCATGTATCTGTCAACATATCTTTCCCATGATCATACAATCACTTGCAGCCAGTTGGAGACAGATAGATTTTGAAGGGAGGGGCAAAGAGCTGAGTTTCATAAAGTATGTAGAGCACATAGAGACCCCCTAGTCTTCTTAGCCATGGCATATCACTTCGTAAATGACCTTACCAAGGGTAGAAGAATACAAAGCCTGCATAAAAGAGGTAGGATTTACGTTCTCTGGCCTAGCCTCGTGGATGAATGTGAAACCTGTAGATCTCCAAATTTCTTTCATCTGAGAAAGCTCTGCCCAGCCGGCCTGAACAAATGCCTCGACTATATTACCAATGTCTGAAGCTAGCGCCGATGTATCCATGAGCAAGAAGGTAAAAGCTTGTAAAACCTTGTCTGGAGCTGTTATGATGATGCATCGAGTCTAGCATTTGTTGAATCCAGCGAGTGTTAATGCACGTTGCTTGTATCGGTTAGAGCCTGCAAAAACTGTTATTAATGTTTCCCCCCTTTCTCCATGTGCAGCATCCGATACTGAGTAACGATTAATTTATTCCTGCTGAATTCGCGTGTATTTAGAGCTCTCGTCCTTGTCGATCCCCTTTCTCGACGTGTACTTGTGCTTCTTCGGCTTCTTGATACCATTTTTATGCGCCTTGTAAGATTGATTGTGTGCGGTGTGATTCTTCGACTTGGCCATAGTTGCTGTTTAACTGGCAAGCCTTGACGATAGCACCGCTTGGAAATTTTTTTCGACAAACACATGAACCCATGATAAAAAGATTAATTCGGTAGTTCATAGCAATAACGTTTTTCGCATACAACAATTTGTTGGGCAGCAAGGCATCTAGCCGTCAAAACTTATGCATTGCATCTTCAGTCCGTCTGCAATCTTGCAACTCAGCTTAGCTTCTATTCCTCCGACTCGGACTCCTTTTCTACCCTGTTGTGCTTCTTCGCATACCTCTGGTTGCAGAGGAACTTAGGATCCATCCCCCTTCAGCTCTTCCTCCCCTTCAGACTAAAAAAGCCGCCCCCAAATTGGCTTTCCTCCCCAGAAAAGCTTCCTTCCAGCCAATACAAAAGCAGGTTCCATTATTGTCTTTGTATCCAAACTATGCTCTAAACTAAAATACCAAAAAGTACTAAACCAAAAGGCACCCAAGGAAACCAAAACCCGACCATCTCCTTGGAGTTACAGTTAAGTGCACTTGAATCCCTTGTCTCATGACAATAATAGGTATTGCATTACCTTCATTCATCTGGCCCTCACTTGCAAGCCTTGGCAGAAGATGATCTCCACCTTCTACACTTCCAAATTTGAGAAGCTGATCTCCGAACATGAGGCCATCAAGTGCTGCAGGTGACCCTTCTTGGATCTCATCAAAAACAGCAAAAGGTATTGCAGGATGAGAACCCTCACCAAGGTTTGAGTGCTCCAAGGAGAGAGTATGTATGGCAGGGTTGGAGTATTCAGCTCTATGAACAGGACTCATTCTCTGATGTGTTGATTCTTCCACCTCAGTTGTTCTTTTCTGTGGTTCATCCTCCAAGTTCCCCCATTTAAACTTTGAAGTATCTATTAAATTAGCACCAAGCTGATATTCTGCTGCCTCTATCATAACCTCCCAAGCAATGGCATGAGGTCGTCTATGCTCAACCTTTACTTTGTGAATCCAAATGCAATGCTTACCCTATGATCAGTGCTATTGCTCTGCTCAACTGTCCTGTCTCAGCCACATCTCCCAAAGCTCCTGTGAACTGTTGATCAAAACCTCCTCGTCTAGGTTGACTGACCACTTGGCAAGACATGCCAACTAGAGCATTATTGATAAGTTCCTCTTGCTCCAAACCCTCTTCACTATACTGCCTACACAGAACAAAAGTATAATCACAACAACTAAATATGTACAAAGTATCAAATCCCATACACGCAACTTTTGGGTGGATTTCACACCTCGAATGCGCAGCAATACGACATCGTTCCATACTTAAATACAGGTGACTAGTAGCATAGAAGTTCTGGTGCTAGTCCCTAAAGCAACGCGACACGTAACGCTTAGTTAAAATTCATGAAAGGACTGTTTTGTGCACCCCACATGGTTGTTTTTAATCATAAAATGGTTGTGCACAATTTTCATACACCTTGCATCAAGCATGCCACGTGGTATCTCCTAGAATGCATTGCACTTGTTTGATAAACTTTGACCAATGTTGAGAGGACAGGAAACCTAAGCTGTAGGTTTAGACGGGTGCTTCCTTTGGGGAACGTTTTGTGAGGCAAATCAAAATATCCTGGAACGCTAAATTATGAAAGAGTGTATTTTATGCATTATGTTTTATATGTTGGAGCGACGCATCTTGGAGCTAATCCCCGAGGTGTAGGAGAGTTGTAGTGGAGCCATGGCAATCTACCGAGAGGTGCTTCCCTATGTGTGAATTTCGAGGCATTATGCCTATATGTTATGGGATCTCTCTCCGAGGAGAAGGGAAGGTGAACGTTGGACTACATATTGGAAAAAAATGCAAAATTGTCATAAGCATTTAGTGCAAAGTGAGTTTTAGATGCTCCTCGCCCAGGAGGCCGTGTGTTGGGATTGTCTTTCATATGCATGAGGTCCAACTATTGCCATAGCCAGTGCCGGCTCATTTTATGTCCCATCAGTGATGCGTTTGTCAGGAGTCTCCAACAAGTGGTGGTTTTTAAATCTAGGGTTTTTCGGGACCAAATAGTTGGTTTATGTCCTTTGACAAGGACCGTCAAGCCGACATTAGGGCCAAAAATGCTTCAGAAAATGCACTTTTGTTAATCACAGGATTAAGAAAAGGGCCAAAGAGAGTTTGCCACATGTGCAAGAATATGGTATTCTTGTCTCCTCTTTTTTGGAGATAGTAGAGTCCACTTCGTGATTCTCTCCTCCTTTTTAGCCAAAATCTCCAAAGTCTAGCATGTTTTGGTAGTCCCGAAGTCCTTATTTACTTTTAAAATCAGACAAATGACATAATAAAGTTTTTGTGAAGTTAATGATGATTTTTTTGAAAGTCGAGAACTTTTTGGCGCCCAATATATTTTCATTAGTCTTCTTAATATTCCTTTTTAGTTCATTCACCTTTCACGCTGAGCTTCTTTCTCTACTTTTTAGTTCATTCATCTTTCTCAATGAGCTTCTTTCTCTGTGATTTAATTTAAGTATGGCATCCAGAAGGCACTCTTCTCATTCTGTAAAATCTTGCACTATCTATCGCCACAGAGTTGATAATAAATTGGGAGCCAAAGATCTTTCGTATAAACGATTAGGTTGCCATGCTGCCCTCTTGCAAGGACTCTCACAAGGTGAAAAGAAAAAAACGAGAGAATATGAAACATCAGTGGAAGGGTTGTATCATTTCTTTCAAAATTATGCATGAAGGGTGGGTTATCAAACTGCAACATGTTTACATGGCGAAGGATATGCACTTGCCTCCAAACAAGCATGTTTTGCAGCAAACACATTGTAGGACTTGAGTTGATAACATATGTAATTTTTTTTCATTTAAGTAAGTACTAATAATGAATTCTTGGTTATAGATATATTTCTATCAACAAGTACTAAATGGCAACCTATGGAAATCTTAAGTGGAACCTTCCATGCGATTCATAAGGTGTTCGGAGACATTATCTATGCTGATCAGATTGTGGGTTCTTTTATTATGCATGTTTCGTGGTTTTGTGGAGGGGAGTCGGAATCAACTAGTGTGATTACCCTATCCAAAATCAACTCAATACATTGCTCCCTTATCCACCGCATATATGAGTTAGGATAATCTTAGCACTACAAGAAAAAATGTAACAAGTTGGTAAACTAAAAAAGGGTCCCTAAAAAAATCAACAATATGAAACTTGAGACTTATATTCACTCCATCTATATTGAGTATCTTTGAATCTATTGTCCTGCAGACATTTGAAAAGCACTCTCTTTCCACAAGTATATGTATGGCTTTGCGATGGTACTTCTTGTTAGAGAGATTTATATGGTTCTTTACGATGTCAAAGAGATCGTGCAAGAGCTGCAGAACACGGGGTTCAAGGTACAGCAAAGGAAGAGTCTAACAAGAAGAACTCAAATTTTTGATGTCAAAGGTCATTATATTGCTTGTCAAAATGAGTTACAAGAAATTCATGTTCAGAATAATCTGAAGTATCTCATAAACTGTTTACATTCAGGTTTTTGAAGACAGTTATGCTTTTAGCATATAGGCTTGCATTCAGAATTCAGCAAGTCTGTGTGGAGGAAGGATTCAGTTGTCTTTGTAATGTCAAAACTTAGAATCATCAAAAACAAACAGCTATGAGTTTGTCATCTTTCTCATCCTGTTTTATCATTGGCATAAGACCAATTTTTCTTGTTCAAAGGAAACATCCACTGAAGAATTCACCATTCAATCAACCTTGATGTTTGTTGTCTACAGCTACAGTAGTCCCCCAGGCATACAAGGAACATAAAATGTAGCCTTCGCATCATAGCCAGTGCCACCACCAGACTCTATTAAACCTGGCTATCTGAGCTGCATATACAGAACCACCACACAACGATTCACAAAAGCAAAATACTTCAGCCTCTTCTACCTCCAATAGAATAATCATACACGCCAACCACTGGATTCTACTCTTGGGCAGTCCATATCAAGATCAAGTAGTAGTACCATCACTGAAAGCTCTTTTGTTACAATACACACTTACAACTACCTCCTTTCTGTAGACACTGAAATCTGCTCTTGTAACAAGGCTACAAATTTACTTTAATTGTAGGCACACATTCACTCATCTGTCTGCTCCTGCATGTCAGAAGTCCAAAGCGTGAGGTTGTCCCGTAGAAGTTGCATGTTTAGCGTGCTGTCTTTATACGACTCCTCACCAAGGGTGTCAAGCTCTGATATTGCTTCATCAAAGGCCTGTTTTGCCATTGTACAAGCCCGAACTGGAGAGTTAAGAATCTCTTAATAGAAAACTGGAAAATTCAGAGCAAGCCCAAGACGGATCGGATGAGTAGGTGCTAGCTCTGCTGTTGCAAGTTCCTGAGTAGATTTGTAGGCAAGTAAGGTATTTTCTGCCGCTTCCTTACGCTCAGCACCCGTCTTGAACTCAGCAAGGTAACGATGATAGTCTCCCTTCATCTTCAGATAAAATACCTTCGATTCGGCAGCACTTGCAGTAGGAATTAGGTGACTATCCAAGAGCTCCAGGATGTTGCAGCAGATTTTGCTCAGCTCGGCAACCACCTTGGCCCTGTACTCCTTGATGAGAGCGACATGCTCTTCGTTGCCCTTGTTCTCTTCCTTCTGCTCGATCGAGGAAACGATGCGCCAAGAGGCCTGACGTGCTCCGATGACGTTTCTGATTTTCTGACAATCTCTCGCTGCATAGATTCACGACAGCTCTCCCTGCACCAGCTTCAACGGCTGGAAAAGCCTGTCTCCTGCTGAGCTAGCATGGAGATGGTCGAGGTTCATCCTCCCCTTGTGATCGGGCGGACCGAAGACGAATATTTACACCTTGACTACTACAACGATGGCGAATTCGGACGCAGCTATAGGGCTGGAGGGAGCTCGAGCAGCTGCCAAACGAGTCGCGGCTTGTACACAAGCATGGCTGATCCGCCGAGCTGCAATGGGAATCAGCAGATGGTCGAGTGTGAGAGGACGGAGGAGTAGGAGAAGCTCATATCCTCTTCCTTCTTAGTACCGTTCTCTCTAGACGGAGGAGCACGGAAGGAGAGAGATGGAGGGAGAGGGAGGCCCTGAGCAATCCTTTTCTCCATCAGAAGAATGCAAAGGCCACTGATTCATTGGGTGTGCCCCCCAGCGGAGACTCTTTCTGCCGCATGTAGATCCGTGATACACAGGTAGACCACACATCATCATCTCCAAAAACAGACTGAGCGAAAAAAAATGAGACAGAAAAAGCTTTCCCCCCCCATAGGCCGTCCGATCTTCCCTCCTTTCCCATTTGAATTCTCTCTCCCAATTAGTCTCTTTTCCCCTTCCTTTTCTCTTCTATCTTTAGTTTTTCTTTTTCTTGTTTTAGCATATCAAAATTAGGCAAGCGACCTTCCTCATTCCAGCACTTTTATAAAAGTCTGACATGAGCATAATTTTTGTCAAAGCCTTGTTGTGCTAGTAATATGTCACCATGCCTTTTGCATTAATTCTACATTGACATCCAAGCAACCAAGATTATTTGCAAGAGGCATATCTTGCAGCAACTCTGCTTCCTCCTTTAAATGTCCTTCTTGTAGCATATCTCCAAAACACTTGCACCAAGGCTGTCATTGCACATAGAGCTAGACCAAATAGCAGCAGGACAAAGATCCTTTGGCATCAGTTTTTCATATTTTTCTAATACACGCACATCATGCATCCAAACAAAATCATGCGCATGCACTAAGGGAATATATACATTGGATGCGGATTATTAAAATGCATCACACAAACAATGAATCACACGCAGAAATTAACACAAATGCACAACAAAAGAAATGGAGGTGTATACGACTCGGATGCGCAGCAACACGACATCCACCCCCTCTAAACCTGCGCATCCTTCGGATGTGCCAACTATCCAGGACCATTCAAGTCCACAAACAGGTCAAGTCCATCTTCTGATTCTAGTAGACCTGTTTCTCCATCGGCTTCATCATCTATATCTTCTGTCTCATCAGCTTGTCTTTCTCCTATCTGCTCTTCTTCTGTCAATGCTTCAAGTGCATATTCTTCATCCTCTCTTCTCTTGAAAATCTTGACTCGTTTTCCAGCAATAGGCACCCTCAATAATGTTCCATCTAATTCAGCCAGCTCATAGGTACCATTGTCAAAAACCTTTTTCACTTCATACGGTCCAAACCATCTTTGAACCATTTTTCTCATGCTACTATGCTGATTTTCTAGACTACTGTCGTAGACTAGAACCCAATCCCCTTCTTTTATGGCTCTAGGCCTCAAGCGATGCCTTAAATCAAACCTGTCCTTATTTCTGAGACGGGCTGCCTTCAAACGGTCAACAGCTAGCTGCACATCTTCTGTCCTTCTCTCTAGTTGACGAATCCGAAGGGCTATCAGCTCTTCCCTTGATAAATTCTCATGCCACGGAAGAACACTCCAAGTGAGAGCACAAATTTCAGTAGGCTTGACAGGTTTTTGCCCATACATCAACTCCGCAGGCATGTATCCAGTAGTCACACTATGTGTACAGCGATCAGCCCACAATGCAAAAGGTAGTAATCTCGGCCAATCTCCAATCCGACCTCTACAAGCTTTTGCCAATGCTTTAACTATTGGCGGATGTCCTCTTTCACTTTTGCCATTTCCCTCTGGACTATAGGCAGTAGTAAGAGCCAATTTAATCCCAAGCCGTGAGAAGAATTCTCTAGCTTCATCAGCATCTAGCTCTCCACGATCAGCTATAATTTTGCATATACATCCATACCTGCAAAATATTTCTTCCAACAAGAATTTACATACTGTAGTGGTGGTCTTCGTCCGCAACGGTCTACCTTCAACATAGTTTGTAAGATCCTCCCTAGCCAAGACAAGATATCTCATCTGCCAAAGTCCCACTGGCAAAGTAACCAAGTCTACCACCCACTTGTAATGCATACATAGTGGATAAGTCAGATGCAGCTCATCACGATGTCGCACTAAAGAGTAAAGCTGGCAGTCCCTGCAAGTTTCCATAAAATGAGAAACATCTTTATACATCCCTTTCCACCAGTATCTTTCTTTGATTTTCTCATAGGTAGCCCACACACCTCTATGTCCAGCCCATGAGCTCTCATGAAACTCTCGCATAATCTGTATCTGCATCGCTACATCACAAACTACTCTCAAGGGCAAGCCTCCTCTCTTCTTTGGATGCTTCCAAAGAAAACCATCTTTCAAGAAATACCCATAAGCCTTCCTTCTGATTTTCTTGAATTCATCATCTGTCCAATCAGCTCTTCGAGTCAATGAACTTAGATACTGTCCAATTTGCAGCCATTCATCAACATAAAGTTCTTCATTAAAGGCTTCAACAGTAGATACATGACAATCATGAATAAGGACAGAAGCAGCAAACTCTATCTCATCATCTTCTGCAAGCATTGACTCCTCATCCTCATATCTCGCTCTAGAAAGCATGTCAGCAATTGGATTATCTTTCCCTGCTATGTGTCGAAATTCTGGATTCAATGATTTGATATGGGAATCCACCGAAGCATCGCTATATCTGGAGTCGAGCAACTAGTAATCATGCCAAGCAAAGGCAAACAATCTGTTTCCACAATAACTGAAGCTCCAATAAAATATCCTTTGTCACACTTCAGTGCAGTGACTACTCCCCACAACTCTCTTTTAATCTGCGGATATCTCCTTTGTCGCTCATTAAGAACTTTAGCTCCAAAGCGGATAGCATACCTATTTACATCAGCATCATCCTGTCCCACAGCCCAACCTATGCCAATAGGGCTAGTATCAACTGTCAACATGATCGGCCGTCCACACTGATAATCCGCCTTGCGTTAAGTAGGAGCTGATTGCAACAGCTTCTTGAGCTTACGCATGGCTTTTGAATGCTTCTCATCCCAATGAAATTTCTGCCCCTTTCGAAGCAGCTGATAGAGAACATCTGCAATATGAGCAAAATGAGGAATCCAAATCATGTAAAATACACAAGCTCCCACAAATCTCCGCACCTCTGAAGTAGTCGAGCAATACTCTGCAATCCTGTTTATGGCATCCACCTTTGCAGGAGAAGGCTTTCTGCCATAGTATCCAACCATATGCCCAACTATGATGACTTCATTAACAGCAAAGACAGATTTCAGCCCTGAAAGTGTCAAATTTACCTCCTCTAATCGTGTCAAAATTTGCTCACAAGCAATCAAGTGATCAGCCACAAACTGTCTACATCCACGCAAATCAAGACTTTCATTATTTTCTTCTTCTGCACAACCCTTAATAGGCACATCATCTAGAAAAGGCATGGTATACTGCGGAATATAGTCTCGAAGAACTCTATGCATAGCATTCATCATATGAGCAACTGAGTTTGTAGCACCTTGAGGCAAGGTACACATCCTCACAAGACCAATAGGTGTCCGCATAGTAGTAATATCCCTGCTTTCCAAGGCAAGCTGAAACTGATCATAACCTGAATACAAGTCACCTAGTGAATAGATGGCTCGTCCTGCAAAAGCCTCAGCAAATTCATCCACAACTAGACCTGTACCCACATTCCTGATTGTCACTTTGTTCACGGGCTGCATATCCTGAATAAATCTCAAAGTACCATTCTTCTTTGGTACAGTAAACCACCTGTTAGAATAAGGTGCAGAAGAGGGTTCCAAAATCCCCATTTTAATCTTCTCATTCAGCAACTCTATCAGCTTTGGCAAGTGTGCTTTAGGCACAGGTATAGGACGTATATTCCATGGTACATGAGGAACAGTGAAGATGACCATAGGTGCAACCAATTCGGGACTAATGCAGCCAATTTCATGTGGAAAGAAAGCAAATGCCTTACCATGATGTCCAAGCATCTCTCTAAAACATTCTTTTTCCACTGGAAGCAAAAAATCATCATTTCCAATCTTCAATTCTGCAAGAGTTTCAGCTGTAAACTTATGTCCAATATTTGCAGGATCCCTCAACATAGGCTGCTTCATAGCTTTTTCAATCTGTTCATCACTATCAGAAGGAAGCGGGCCTGCAACCGGCTTAACCTTCTTATCAACTGTTTTATATTTTGTGTCAACCTTGGCATCATTCAAGCACTCTTTCCTTTGCTGCAATTTTTGCAAATTTTCAGCATCTTTCAACTCTGTTGGCTGAAAAATTTCAGCCTTTAGCTCTATGGACTGCATGGGTGCAGTCTGAAACTCTGTATGCAGAATTTTTTCTGCATTCAACTCTGTTGGCTGAATGAATTCAGCCCTCGGCTCTATGGACTGCATAGATGTATCCTGAAACTCTGTATGCAGAAATTTTTCTGCATTCAACTCTGTTGGCTGAATGGTTTCAGCCCTCCGCAATTCTATTAGCTGATCAAGATCAGCCATAAATTCAGTTTGCTGAGTTTTCTCAGCCTCTAACTCTGTTTGCAGCATAAAACCAGAAATTTCCTGAAACATATCCAAGGTTTGCACAGGTATGAACTTTGAACCCTTGCATACATCAGTTTTCAGCATTGCTCTCATCTCAAACAATGTATCTGCATAAGACATCCCTTCATACAATCCATCCACATGCTCTTCTGCTTGCAAAATACCTGCATTCTTCAACTCTTTCTCCTTACGACCAATGTACTGCCTGGTAGCTCTAGGCAAATCTGAAATTTTCTGATAACTCACTGAACTCTCTGAAGTAAACCCAACAAAGTTATTGGAGAAAGACTGGCTGCCAGGAGGCGAGATCTCCTCTTTTCTCCGCTCTATACCACTAGCGTCTCGCAAGACAGCGGTACCTAATGAAAATCCAACTCCTTCGCAGGTAGTGGTGCCTCACGCAAGGAGTCCCTGTTTCTCGGATGATTTACCCCAAGAGTCATAAACTGAACAGCTCGCATACCATCTTTACTGTGTATCCGCGCATAAGCTGATCCGTCATCCATCACTTTTGTTTCCATTCTTGCTTCTGTAATGAAAGGCTGTCCAAGAATAATCGGATAAGAGCATGAATCCTGAACAAAGCAATGATAATCCTCTTCAACATTACCAATAGAAATTCTGATACTCGGACAAGCAGCATACATATCACCAGAAGTATTGTTGGCGGCTCTCATGCGCCAGCCATGCTCTGCATCCATAGGCCACTTGCCACTCTCATAAACACCTCGAGCAATAAGATTAATCTCAGAACCATGATCAACTAAAGCGATCAAGGGAATTTGTTTCTCTCCAATCCTTACCACTGTCTCAGTGGTTGCTCTAGCCCAATGACTTCGTGAAAAATGGCTGCGAGGAATGAGAATAGGGGTCTCATCATCTTCATACTGCATAGGTTGCACTATTTTCTCCAATTGCGGATTAACAGAAGCATTTTCAACCATCACTACATCATCATGCTCTTTCCCAAGAGCTCCATGCCACAATCCCTGTAAAGCAGGTCCTTCCATCGCATGTCGTTTCCTCCGCAAAAGATCCTGCATCTGATCCTATATTTCTCTTCTAGCAATCCCAAGAGCCTCTCCAACAGTAAAAGTGACTTCACTATTCAAAATTCTTTCATGAAAAATCTTACTCATATCCGTTTGCATATCAAGGTCTGACAAGAGCTTGAATCCTGGCTCTTTTCTTGGTTGCCTCTTTTCTTTCTGCTTATCTCCCATTGGTTGATCAGAACCTGTTTGAGCTGGAGAATTTGACATAGGTGGAGCTGTAATAGGTGGTGAAACAAAGTCACCCCCTCTAGTCTTTTTGGAGGAGCTAGGACCTTCCTCATCTCTTCTTCTCTTTTCCTCAACCATGGCATCTAAACCCTGCGTTTTAGCCATATAAGCAAAAATAGAATACTTGTCAACAGGAGAATCCCATCCTGTTTCTCCTCGGATGCTAGAGCCCACACAAGTCATAATAGAAGTTTGAACTTTCCCTCTTCTCGCTATCTCCAAGGCAGAAGACCATAAGGCAGAGTCTCCATCAGATTTCTGCTCAAGCTGGACTCCAAAAGCTGAAGCATCTCCTCTAACACTCACATAAGCTGATCGCGCAGCCATATCATCAACAAGCTTCTTCATACCTCCCTTACCAAAGTTCGTGTCAAGAGGAGCGCCAGTCTCTGTCAGCCATATCTTTCCATCTTGTCCCCAGAACACTACATTCTTCTTACGTGCTTCCTGAAAAGCATCACAATCTCTGCAGTGTTGGTGCTCTGTACTATCACACCAAATACATCGTCGCCCTTTCCTTTGACCAGCTGGAAACGCAGTCACTGGAGCAGGTGCTACAGCAGGTACTGACATAAGTTGCTCCTTTAACTTACCAACTTCAGCTTTGACTGCTTCAATCGTCAAATCCGCCAAGCCTTTAATAACATCATCTACAGATAAGGGCACTGGAGCAGGAGAAACTGGTGGATTCATAACAGGAGGAGTAGGCTTAGGCAAAGAAGCAGCAGGGGTAGAAGAAGAAGTCTCCAAGGATTTTTCAGGAACTGATCTTGTGTTTCGATGCAATCTGACTCTCTTGCGCTGCTTCTTGACAAGAGCATTCACAGCATCAATGGCATGTCTCCACTCAGTCTTTAAACCTGAATCAGTAGCTTGATCTTCCAAAAGATCATCCAACTTTTCCTGTAAATCAGCATCTGCAGCTTGCAAAAATAACTCCACTTTCTGCATCTCCAAAGCTTGATGTTCAGTCCCATCCAGCTGATCATAACGGCTTTCAAACTCTCGCAGAAGAGCGGTAACAGAAAGTCCCTTATTAGGCATAGAAACCCATGCTAAAAAATTCCTGCGATTCATAAGACCTGTATCCTCCAGGAAATATTCATCTTTTAATGCCTTTTTAAATTCAGCCCAACCTGCATGTGCCTCTTGAATTTCTGCAATTCGACCTTCAAGAGCGCGCACCACGATCCGCAAGAAGTAGCGGCTCCAAACATCTTGAGAAACCCCAAAAAACTTCATCTTTTCTTCATACAAATGCAGGTAAGTTGACACTTGCTGGCCATTAAACTGCTTCATCTCCTGTTGGACAGCTTTCAAGGCATCCATAGCATCACTGTCTCATTTTGCATGAGCTTGTTGCTGCATATACATGGTAAATGACTGAAACAGGTTCTTCATGAAATTATCATCTGTCATCTCTTCTTGCGAGTCTCCCATCTTGCTGATGACGCAGCACTTTCACGTCGGGTTCACCAGAAATGTCAATGAGTTCGTGCAAGAGCTGCAGAACACGGGGTTCAAGGTACAGCAAAGGAAGAGTCTAACAAGAAGAACTCAAATTTTTGATGTCAAAGGTCATTATATTGCTTGTCAAAATGAGTTACAAGAAATTCATGTTTAGAATAATCTGAAGTATCTCATAAACTGTTTACATTCAGGTTTTTGAAGACAGTTATGCTTTTAGCATATAGGCTTGCATTCAGAATTCAGCAAGTCTGTGTGGAGGAAGGATTCAGTTGTCTTTGTAATGTCAAAACTTAGAATCATCAGAACAAACAGCTATGAGTTTGTCATCTTTCTCATCCTGTTTTATCATTGGCATAAGACCAATTTTTCTTGTTCAAAGGAAACATCCACTGAAGAATTCACCATTCAATCAACCTTGATGTTTGTTGTCTACAGCTACAGTAGTCCTCCAGGCATACAAGGAACAGAAAATGTAGCCTTCGCATCATAGCCAGTGCCACCACCAGACTCTATTAAACCTGGCTATCTGAGCTGCATATACAGAACCACCACACAACGATTCACAAAAGCAAAATACTTCAGCCTCTTCTACCTCCAATAGAATAATCATACACGCCAACCACTGGATTCTACTCTTGGGCAGTCCATATCAAGATCAAGTAGTAGTACCATCACTGAAAGCTCTTTTGTTACAATACACACTTACAACTACCTCCTTTCTGTAGACACTGAAATCTGCTCTTGTAACAAGGCTACAAATTTACTTTAATTGTAGGCACACATTCACTCATCTGTCTGCTCCTGCATGTCAGAAGTCCAAAGCGTGAGGTTGTCCCGTAGAAGTTGCATGTTTAGCGTGCTGTCTTTATACGACTCCTCACCAAGGGTGTCAAGCTCTGATATTGCTTCATCAAAGGCCTGTTTTGCCATTGTACAAGCCCGAACTGGAGAGTTAAGAATCTCTTAATAGAAAACTGAAAAATTCAGAGCAAGCCCAAGACGGATCGGATGAGTAGGTGCTAGCTCTGCTGTTGCAAGTTCCTGAGCAGATTTGTAGGCAAGTAAGGTATTTTCTGCCGCTTCCTTACGCTCAGCACCCGTCTTGAACTCAGCAAGGTAACGATGATAGTCTCCCTTCATCTTCAGATAAAATACCTTCGATTCGGCAGCACTTGCAGTAGGAATTAGGTGACTATCCAAGAGCTCCAGGATGTTGCAGCAGATTTTGCTCAGCTCGGCCACCACCTTGGCCCTGTACTCCTTGATGAGAGCGACATGCTCTTTGTTGCCCTTGTTCTCTTCCTTTTGCTCGATCGAGGAAACGATGCGCCAAGAGGCCTGACGTGCTCCGATGACGTTTCTGATTTTCTGACAATCTCTCGCTGCATAGATTCACGACAGCTCTCCCTGCACCAGCTTCAACGGCTGGAAAAGCCTGTCTCCTGCTGAGCTAGCATGGAGATGGTCGAGGTTCATCCTCCCCTTGTGATCGGGCGGGCCGAAGACGAATATTTACACCTTGACTACTACAACGATGGCGAATTCGGACGCAGCTATAGGGCTGGAGGGAGCTCGAGCAACTGCCAAACGAGTCGCGGCTTGTACACAAGCATGGCTGATCCGCCGAGCTGCAATGGGAATCAGCAGATGGTCGAGTGTGAGAGGACGGAGGAGTAGGAGAAGCTCATATCCTCTTCCTTCTTAGTACCGTTCTCTCTAGACGGAGGAGCACGGAAGGAGAGAGATGGAGGGAGAGGGAGGCCCTGAGCAATCCTTTTCTCCATCAGAAGAATGCAAAGGCCACTGATTCATTGGGTGTGCCCCCCAGCGGAGACTCTTTCTGCCGCGTGTAGATCCGTGATATTTAGGTAGACCACACATCATCATCTCCAAAAACAGACTGAGCGAAAAAAAATGAGACAGAAAAAGCTTTCCCCCCCCATAGGCCGTCCGATCTTCCCTCCTTTCCCATTTGAATTCTCTCTCCCAATTAGTCTCTTTTCCCCTTCCTTTTCTCTTCTATCTTTAGTTTTTCTTTTTCTTGTTTTAGCATATCAAAATTAGGCAAGCGACCTTCCTCATTCCAGCACTTTTATAAAAGTCTGACATGAGCATAATTTTTGTCAAAGCCTTGTTGTGCTAGTAATATGTCACCATGCCTTTTGCATTAATTCTACATTGACATCCAAGCAACCAAGATTATTTGCAAGAGGCATATCTTGCAGCAACTCTGCTTCCTCCTTTAAATGTCCTTCTTGTAGCATATCTCCAAAACACTTGCACCAAGGCTGTCATTGCACATAGAGCTAGACCAAATAGCAGCAGGACAAAGATCCTTTGGCATCAGTTTTTCATATTTTTCTAATACACGCACATCATGCATCCAAACAAAATCATGCGCATGCACTAAGGAAATATATACATTGGATGCAGATTATTAAAATGCATCACACAAACAATGAATCACACGCAGAAATTAACACAAATGCACAACAAAAGAAATGGAGGTGTATACGACTCGGATGCGCAGCAACACGACAACGATCAACAATATCCTCATATGTGGTGTCCAAGAAGGTAGTCACGAGCCTGCAGCACTGCAAATGGAAACCAAGCAGTATTCCATTCCACCCACATTCTTCCTTGGCCATGGATACCACTTAGAGAGTTCAGGAGGATAATTTCTCTGGTGAGTGTATCCGATGTAATGAAAAAAAAAAAGGCAGTTTGTAATGGAATCAAAAGCTTTGAAAGACATTGCTATATTTGAACCAAGTCTCGAAAACAATTCCATTGATAACAGTGGATCAACAATACACATAATTTTAGAGATTTATTGACTAAGAGATGCAATCAATGCCCTAAAGCTAATAGCAAAAATAAAGGCGTGTTATTTGCAATCAATAGCACAATCATTCTATATATGAAAATTTTTTAGAGTCAAAATGCCTTACCTTATGCAACAATAAACTACAGAATCTATTAATTAAATATCCTTTTTACAACTAGCATGGACTTGTCCTCATGAGATATGCTAAGATAGTCCTCTTCCTCAGAAGTGCAAGAAACATCGATAACCATTTGCCCACACACCTCACCCATTCTCTTATAATTAACAGGGCCAAGTACATCGATTTTTCTCTTGAAAATATCATCCTCACTACCTTATTCTGCTAATCATATTAAAATCTTTGTTCATTAGGGTGATCTTATGAGCATGAGCAGCAACAATGTAAGCATAATTCATAAAGTCAATAACAAAGTCTTCAACTGCCTTCTAAAGAGAAAGAATCGCGGCACTACCATTTCTTTTGCAGACCAGTTTTAGTCAACATTCTTCAAAATCTATCAGAAATATCCTTGATTTGTTGGCTGGTCAAGTACTCTAGGGGAGATTGGAACCTTGTCAGTTGTCTGCTTTGTCCTTGTCATTACTACTGCTTAAGAAAATAACAGGAAGAGTAATAAAAAACTATTCCCTGGTATGGTTGATACGACATGGAGAGGATAAGTTGATACGATGCGAGAGCAGCAAAGCCAAATCTTCACATGGTCCTTCCTATTCGCGTCCTATCGTGGAGCAGTTGATACGGCGCGAACATGGCAAAGCATAATGTTTGGTACTATACTTCTTGCTCCATATTGTGGATGACCTAGTATGGTGCGAGAGTGGCACAATGAGATCTCTGCAGGAGGAGTCCTCGCTCCGTATAGTGGAGGAGTAAACATGCGCGTGCAAAGTACAACCCCCCTGTAATGACTTATTTTTTTAAAGATCTTAAATTCATCAAAAAATTTCCAAAAAATTTCCATAAGGTTATTAGGATCTGAAAAAAAAATAATAATAAGATTTTTTTGAGCTCGTTTGCTATTTTAAAATTATTTTTTAGCAAAAAAGGGCCTAAAAATGACCAAAACAATCACAAAAAATAAGCCAAAAATAGCATATCATGATACAGCACGAAAAAGGGGTGTTTGATGACCTCAAACACCCCTTTTTGATGCGCCATATCAGGTAATCCAGGATATGGAGTAAGAAGTATAGTACCAAACATTATGCTTTGCCACGCTCGTGACGTATCAGCTGCTCCACGATACGGTGAGAATAGGAAGGACCTTGTGAAGATTTGGCTTTGCTCTTGCATCATATCAACTTATCCTCTCCATGTCGTATCGACCATACCAGCGATTTTTTTTTTTTACTCTTCCTGTCATTTTCTCAGGCACAAGAGTGATGACAAGGACAAAGCAGACAACTGCCAAGGTTCCAATCTCCCCTAGAGTACTTGATTAGCCAACAAATCAATCTCGATCCTCTTCTGCTCAAGGAAGTGAGCCTTCCAAGCCAAGGAGAAAGAATATATATTGCATTTTATTATAACTTTATTTATAAAGGCATCTTTTTGTGGATTAAGGGGGAGCATCTTGTCATGCTTTGTAATCGAATGTGGCATTGAGGGGGGTTTGGGGGGGGGGAGGGAAGGGGATGAGGTATTGAGAGTGTATACATGTGAATCTTCCTAATGCTATAGAGGATAAGACGAGCTGAGTGTGAATGGTCTTGAGGGAAAGGGGAAACCCTAACCCAAAAAAAGCACAAAGAAATCACAAAAAAGGCCATCATGGCTTATTTTTTGTGATTTTTTAATACTTTTTTTGGGGTTAGGGTTTCCCCTTCCCCTCAAGGCCACAAAAAAATAGGCCATCATGATATGGCATGAATGGGGGGGTTGGGTGATCATCACCCAACCCCCCTATTCATGGCATATCATGATGGCCTTTTTTAAATGATTTTTTGGGGTTAGGGTTTCCCCTTCCTCTCAAGACCATTCACACTCGGCTCCCCTTATCCCTTACAACATATAAGGAGGATCCTCTTCTCTTTTTTTTCTTAAAATAGCTTTAAAATAAGAACACATGAGCATTTTGGAAGCCTTGACAAAGTGGAAAGAGTGGGAGTTGGAGCAAACAAGGAAAAAGTTTGACCAATGGGAGGAAGAAAGCTTAGGGCTACTGTAGGACCTTGCTTGCAAACTTCCAGAGGCTAAGGATGACAAAGGTGTAGCAGAAGAAGAGAGAGCCCAGTTGGCCGAAACGATAATGAGAATTCAATAGAATAGTTTTATAAAGGTTCTCACAGAAGTCAACAACTCCAAAGAAGAGGACACAATGTAGGGATCGAAGAGAAAACTCAAAGTAGCTAAGGAATCCCTCCACAATACCTTGGGTTGACTACCATAACTACTAAAGTACGAGCCCACTCAAGATGAGATGGCCCAATGGCTTGAACATAGAGGCCTAACAACGAAGTAGCTAGTAAGATTGGAATTCATGATTCATAATGAGCTTGACCCTTCATTACCACTAGTTGATTACGACGTGGAAGATGCTCCCAAACCATCCCACACACAACAACATCTAGAGCACTCACTCAAAGAGTCATCCTCTTCAAGTGCAAATAGAGACCCAAAGTAGTGGGGCCAAGAATAGCTAGGTAAAGTGGAACTAAAGCTTAGGCCAAATCTACAACAGGTGCCAAATGTGTCCTTCCTTAGAGAATCACAAGAAGTCAACTTATATTGGGAAGAAGAGCTCTTAGCCCTAGAAAGAATGCAGTCATGGGATGCGTCGATGAACTTTTTTTCCAACAAAACAACAAATCTCAAGAAAACACTCTTGGTGAATGTCATGAACCAGGTGATTGAGATTGAGGTAGTATTAGGCTGGAGATGGATGGATCAAAAGCTACAAGATCCTGACTCATGTAGAGGAGAGGACACAAGGTATTGGAAGACTCCATCCCTTGTTTTTTGATATAAATGTGGGAATAGAGGGGTATGCTAGGCTTATACTTTGAGCTACATTGCTACCTACCTACTACTTGAACCTTTTGGAAGATATGAATGAAAGCTAGTTTACCAACTGTAATCATCCCCTCTTTCCCTCAACAATGGTTATTACATGCTTGTTGAGTAAAACATACATGATGAGCCATGTCTTCCTTGAGAAATCCATTAGGTCCCTACTTCCCTCAACCCAAGATTAAAGGAGAGGCAAGGAATAGTTGCCCAAGAAAAGAAAAGGAAATAAAACACACTTAGGGATTTCCATTTGGAAAATGGCCCATGTTCATGATCCATTAGCCCCTTTCTAACCTCCAAAACACCCTTCCCTCTTATTTCAACCCCACTTACCTTAACGTCATCCAGGGTCCTAAGAGTAGGACATCCCAAGAAATTACGAGACTCTTCACCTAGAACACCACTCACTTCACCCAAACCTTTAACCGATTGGGTCCTCAAGACCTAGGGAATCTGGGTTCACCTAGCACAAACTCATCTCCCATTCACATAGTTACCCAATTACACCCCGCTCACCGCACATAACTTTTTCCTATATGTATCTTGAAGAGTGAGAGAAACCACCAACAATCACCCCTTCATTCTTCATCACATGACCTCTTACCTTCCCTCTAATCATTCCATGAAAGTCCCAAGCACCTTCACTACTGCTAAGGGATTGCCACTTGCCTAGGAGGGTGGTAATATTAACCTTTTTTGCAAAAGAGCTACAAAAGTAGAAAGCAAGAATAAATAAGCGTATACAAATAAAAGCAACAAGTATCAGTATCATAATAAAAAGGTAACAACAATAATGAACAATCCCATGTGCATAAGCATAAAATTTATATAATAGTAGCATCCAAAATAATAAGAGTCCTTTATACCAAGTGCACTCCACTAATCAAACCAAATGTAACTGCATCTACAAAGCTTCATCTAATAAATTTCTCACATTAATTCCTTGCCATTTATTAGGAAAAATTTAAGGACAAAAAATAGCTAGTAATATTCTTTATGCAAAAACAAATTTATGATATAACTGTTGTCCCACTTCGAGACCATAACAACCCATATATCAATAGAAAGCTCTAGAAATGTAACGTGTCTACCTGTTATCTTCAAGACACGTCTTAGCAGTCCATCGGAAAGGATGTTTAGAAAGCTCCACCCGGCACTACCATGGAATGTCATGGGGTTTGAGATCTAGGACTTTCTGTGTCTGCCACGTAGTGGAAGTATTCCGGCCATTCCCACTTAGGACCCACCTGAATTAGGGTTTTCCCTATTGGTCATTTCCTAACGGCAACTAGCGTCGAACCCAAGCGAACTACTTTACGCAAAAACGCCAGGTCCAAAGCGGATTCACACTGCAGTTGGTTCAAGGAGAATGGGAAACGAGAGGGATGCGAAGCTCAACCTCTCTTCCATAAGGCATAGTCCCATTCCGTTCCCCTAAAACAACATAAATCGAGATCAGTTACTCTAGGTCAACTTTCTTGTTGTTCGTGTTCTTTGAATGATTTCCTGCTGTCCATCTTGATTGAGAAAAGTTCCCGGCCAACCGGGACCACCCATCCTTAGGACGGAGCTATGGCCACATCCACCGCACTTTTCTTAGGTTGTTTTAGTTATTTAATTACCTAACACACTTAGTTGGACATATATCAATCAGCTTCCTTAATTACCCCGTTAGGCACTGTTTCCTTCACGTAATCATAGCACTTGATATAGAAAAGCAATGTCAAATAATTTCCTTTTTAACAGGTTATCATATTTTATCTTTGAAATACATAAAGTCCAGCCCGTAGGCTTTATCCACAATCTACCCGAAGGCTATCCAGCAATCCAGAGGGATCACTAATCCAAGATTCTGCCCGTAAACTAGTATGCGGGCCTCAAGATCCAATCCCGAGTCACGTTAGCCTCCTTGGCAGAGCCCCCCTGGCACCCCTGGCACCCCTAGCAGAGCCCCCCTGGCGAGGGATTTACGGCCAGAGCCCCCCTGGCACCCAAGCGTCCTCCTGCTCCAAGTAGCACTTAACGGAGAGACCTCTCGTGGTGGGTTTGGTCCACCTTCCCGGCGCGGTTAATAACCCCCTTGGTTAGGGTTAGGTAGGTAGTTGGGGGTAACTAAAGCTGCCTCTCCCTTCAAGCCTTCAACCTGAAGCATTAAATATCCATTTATCCTTTAATTCTTTGATCAAACAAAGCAAAATAGTGCTCTTAAATCTATAACAAGCACAATTATTTCCATTGGTCGTTATTGTTGGCCAACTGCTAAGGAGTGAATCCTTCTTTCCGAATGCATCCAGCACTCGATCTGAGATCAATTGCGACTTGGTAAGATCCCCAAGGGTTTATCTGTTAACTCTAGATCCTGGGTTAGGGCGTATCCTATTAACCCGACTTGATCAATACCTTAAGTTCATATGTTATTCCAATTTATTGGTTGGTCCTTTGCTTCCAAGTAATTATCTTTACCCAAAAAAATACTATATTAGGACGGTTTATTCATCCTCTTGCAAGATAACTTGTGTAAGAATCTGCCAACCTCATTCCGAGGAATTGGCCATTCCCTTGTGATCCAATCACAAGATCATGCGACTCTGCAACTTGTTGCACAAGTGTCGCATCAAACTAGGGGAATATTCTATCCATCAATGGTGTCTTCTAATCACGGTGTCATGATTAGATATAACAATCCGTTCCTGATCGCATTAGGCCGACATTGTCGATCCTAGGGTTCCAAGTTTCATCTTTTTTTTAGCGAGAGATTCTTAGGAAAAAACCTCTTTTCTCGAAATACGTGCGACTAGGTAAATGTCTTCACCGTGCTAACCCTAGTCAGCTCCTTAGGATACGTTGCATTGAATTAACCCTTTTCTAAACGAGTACTCCAAGGTTTTAGGAGTTTAGGTTTATGACAATTTAATCTGTCTATTCTTGAAGATAGTTACGCTATCATTTCCATAACCCCATGACTCATTGTCTACACCTAAGTTGATTTTCAAACCCTAGCTTTTCGGTTTAAGATCAAGCATAGGTTAGGTTATAGCCTAATTCCAATTAATCATTCTATAACATGCGAACAAGATTCATGCTAAAACATGCAGCCTTTTACTACTTCCATTTTCGAATGAATTCGTCATATGTAGAACTTACATACTCTTTCGTTGATTTAAGTTTTTAGGCCACTCACATGGAGTAAAATCTTCTTCATGCAACCCTAGCAATTTCCTATGGTTTCTATCAACTTTCTTTAGGAATTATTTCGAAAAAGATATTCAATAATGCAATATGCGGTTAATTCCTTTCATGCTTAATCAAAGTGTACTTTCATAATTTTGTTTTGTAAATATGGACATTAATCTAAGTTCATTGCAATGCACAAAAACTACTTGCTAGAAATGCATATCAATCTTCTTCTCACTTTATTTTGTTCATTTTATTGAAATACTAATGGCCGAACTCTTCCGTCGTGAGCTAATTCTTTCAAAATTAACCAAAGTATTTAAGACGAAAAATGCATCCTATCTCCAAAAATCATCCACGCACGATTGAATTATAACAACGTAAAATAAAAATTAGGAAGGAAAACCTAGACTTGTGGTGAGATGTCCACGTGGATGCTAGGAGACGATCCTCCTGCGGTTGCACCTTGGGCTTTCTTAGGAGCCATCGCGCGAATGCGGCCTTTCCATCTTGGATGCAGATTTATGACTTGGCTGTCTCCTTTTGCACGGGAAGCTTCCCTTTGTGACAGCTTGCACCGTCTTTTGAAAACGGTTTTTGTAGAAGGTTTCCTCCTATAAATTTGAGTAGGGAATGCCCACGGAAAGGGTTTTTAAACTGCGGCCTAAAGTGGGCAAAAGGCTTGATTTCAACGGGGTAACTGGACTTTTAAACCCCACTTGCAAGGGCAATAAGAAGGCTCATGAAAAGGCCTTTAGATCCTGGGGAGGGGGTTTAAAGTCCTTCGAGGGTAAGGCTTATTAAAGCCACAAAAATGGGCTTTTTCATTTGATCCCAGGGTGGGGGCTTAGGATGCCCTAGGTGTGAAAAAAAAAGGGGGGAAAGGAAGGGGTGTATAACCTTGAAGAGGGGGTTTTAGGTGGGGGGAAAAGGGTATGAAAGGGCCCTTAGGAAGGAAATTTTGTAAGGGGAGAAAAGGGGCTTGAATGAGCCCTAAGGAAGAGATCTTGTGTGTGGGGAAAGAAAGGGCTTAAGTAGTCCATATGAGGGGGGCTTCTTAGGAGGCTTTTTAGAAGCTTCCCCCAATAAGCTTCTAAAGCTTCTCGGAGGCCCACATGGGAGGGAGGAAACGACTGCAGATGGTGAGCGGCAACTTTGTGACGGCTGATGGAGATTCATTATTTTCAGGTTTTAAAACTTGTTGTGGGTTTGCAAATCAGGGCCCATTTGATGCTCAGCCCACCACCACACTGCCATCTTCAACCTACCTTCAATTTGGAAGCAATTTGGTACCACGCCGAACGAGCATTCATCAACTGGGCTTCATTCTTCTTCACACGCAAGAACTGTCCCTTGCAGGAGAGAGAGGGAGGAGAGAGAAAGACTAAAAATGAGATTTTTAAATCCTCCATTAAAACGGGCAAGCTTGCAACCATCGTGTTCCTCTCTCTGCCTTGATCAAGAATCTCCCTCTCTCTTTCCAAACGGGTTTGAATCGGAGAGGCAACATGCAAAAATGATGAGGCGCATTGACGCTTCCCTCTATTCGATAGTTTTTGCATTAGTTTCAAGGCTTTTATTAAGCCTAAGGTTTAAAACATTAAAATAATCGGTTCTTCTTTTTGTGTTCACACTGTCCCGCAAGTGGGTTTTTCAATTTTGAAGTCCCAAACGAACTCCAATTTGCAATCCGATTGGATAGGCGGATTCATGGCGTTGAACTCCATCAACCTAGCCTCTCCCACGCACTTTATGGCTTCCCGATCTGGTAGCTGCTTTATAACGCCGAACCTTGCAGGGATTAAATGGAGGGTCAAACTACCTTTGATTGACAAATCGAGACTTGTGTTGGATTCCTAATGTCAAAATCCATCTAGGAAAACTCTAGCTTGGCTATCCACCACCATTTGATTTTTATTGAAGATTGGCTCTTTAACACCTCTTGAGCAGTTTTCGGCTCCAAAACGAGCTTCAATGCTTCAAGAACGGGTCCAAAAATCGAGCTCTCAAAAGATGACCAAGAGAACAACAAGGAGAAAAGGCCTACAAAAGGGGAAGAAGGACACCACCAAGAAATAGAGTGAAAAAGAAAAGACTCCCTCAAAAGAAAATGATGCATTGGAAATGTCCATAGGGGGTCTAGAAAAGCTAAAGTGAAAAGATAAGCCAAGGAAAAGAAAACAGAGGAGGGATATTTCTTGGTTGTATGAAACTCAATGAAGGAGACATGTAGAAGAGAAGAAACCCTAGTGGAAGCACCACCCAATACCAATCAACCAGTCAAGAAAAGTGGGAAGCATCACTAATGAAGAAGTGCACAAGTTGATTGAGGGTATGCAGAAAGTCCATCCATTATCACCACCACCACAGCCTAGCCAAGCACTCGAAATAACCACACTACCTATTGTCCCACTACCATTTCCACCGCTCTATAGATTGGAAGGAGATAGTTAGATCTCAAGTGATCGCTAGC
Source organism: Lygodium microphyllum (assembly GCF_053477565.2). Classification (NCBI taxonomy): domain Eukaryota; kingdom Viridiplantae; phylum Streptophyta; class Polypodiopsida; order Schizaeales; family Lygodiaceae; genus Lygodium; species Lygodium microphyllum. The sequence continues at coordinate 32,600,642 of NC_141155.1, forward strand.
AATGGGTGGAAGATATCTACTTACTTTTCTCAGGAAGTCCATCAATGGGATCTACCCTTCCAAGATCAAAGAGGATTGAAGTAGAAGAAGTTGAACCAAAAAGGAGGATGGAGAAGGTGCCATGGCTAGAGGAAACCTCATCTCAGGTTCCCTATATTACTTAGGGAGCTGGATAGGAATATGATGACCTTATTAAGATTTTGGAAGAGCAAAGGGACCAGTAGGAAGAACAATGAAAGCAAGTGGTATTAGCCTTGGAAAGAGAAAAGAAAGCCTATGTCACACTCTAGTGGCAATACACTAGGGAGATGTACACTCTCAGAACAAAGCTATCCACCATTTTTGGCAAAATTATGGATAATGACACGTATGAGTAGTTATCAGCATAGTATAGACAAGAGAAAGAGAGTATGGAAAAGGCATAAACCCTCCATGAGGAGACCTCAAAAATTATGGTAGAAGTGGAAGAGAGGCTGAAGGAGCAAGACAGGAAAATTGTACAATTATGACTAGATGATGAAGAAGTGAAGCAAATGAAAGAGAGAACCCTCAAATTGATAGAGTAGTGAAAGGAAGCCACCAAAGGACAGAAAGATCTCAAGAGGACTATAGCCATGCTAACCTAGGAGAAGGAGCACCTCCAATGGAGCAAGGAAGAACACATGAGTATTTCAGAAGCCTTGACAAAAAGGCAAGAGTGGGAGTTGGAGCTAGCAAGGAAAAAGTTGGACCAATGGGAGGAAAAAAGCTTAGGGCCTACGTAGGACCTTGCTTGCAAACTTCCAAAGGCTAAGCATGACAAAGGTGTAGCAGAAGAAGATAGAGCCCAACTGGCAGAAAAGATAATAAGAACTCAATAGAAGAGTTTTATAAAGGCTCTCACAAAAGTCACCAACTCTAAAGAAGAGGACACAATGGAGGGATTCAAGAGAAAAATCCAAGTAGCCAGGGAAGCCCTCCACAATACCTTGGGCTGACTACCCCAACTACTAAAGTGCAAGCCCACTCAAGGTGAAATGGCCCAGTGACTTGAACAAGGAGGCCTCACAATGGAGTAGCTAGTAAGATTGAAATTCATGATTCATAATGAGCCCGACCCTTCATTACCACTAGTGATTAGGACGTGGAAGATGCTCCCAAACCATCCCACACACAACAACAACTAGAGCGCTCACTCAAAGAGTCGTCTTCTTCAAGTGTAAAGAAAGACCCAAAGTAGTAAAGATCATTTCTGACTTCATTTTTTCTAGCTATTTGCCTTTATCCTAACTAGAAAGCCCAAAAAACAATCGTGTGATAAAAATATCTCAGGCTATTGCCTTAGCCATCTCCTCATTGCCTCTCGAATTTGTCTAAAGACAATCTGTTTCAATTTGTACAATCCTTGAAACCCTCTAGTAATATACATGCTGTTGTTTCAATGCAATGTTTCCTATCCAACAATATGTTATGAAAATGAACTCTATACTCAGTCACATATGACTCAAGAAAAAATGCAAGGTTAAATCTATGCTATGCAATCATACAAACAATGTCGTATGAAAAATATGGATGCATTGAAAATTTTGTGCCTAACCTTGTCTATGAATGCTCATGCATTAGGCAAGATGCAAACACAATTCCTCAACTAGCTACAAAAATCCTACGTATCTAATGTTTTTCTAGGAGTTTTTAGTTTATGGGAAAATGCTTGACAGTGTTATATTTCATAAGTTTGGGTCTTGGTATGCCAAACAACGCCCTGGTTATTCATGGTAGTGCTTCCAAATATCATGCAAATGGTCAAAATTATCCATTAGGTACTTCTATGCCTAGGCCTACATATCGCAGAATGCAGGAAGAGGTAGATCATGAAGAATCCATCTCTTCACATTAGAATAATATAAATGCTCACCCATCTAGCTTATGCTCCTTTATACCATTTGATTGTTCAGGAGATCAAACAAAAGAAGTAGACCTACCAAAACAATTGATCAAGTGATAAGAAAAGAATTCTTTTTAGCCTTTCCAAAAGAGACAACCTAAAACATAATGAAAATTATTATTTAACATTCTCATTTTAACAACTTTTGGCCTTTCTCAACCTCATTCGTTCAATGGGGAAAAAGATAGAACACAAGAACATGGCAAATGTATCTACATATTTTTTTTCACAATCGAGATATAGCTTGGGATTTTTTATATGCAAGCTACTAATAAAAACTCTCTTTTGGAGTAGGCTAACTCCAAATGGGGATCTTAAAGCTCTGAGTAAAGGGCTCTGTATGGGAAGTGGGCAAAGTCCATATTTATCTTCACTAAGATACACGTTTTTAGGCTTTTAAGGCGCTTATCTACTCAAAGTGATGCTCTAATATACTCACACATACAAGTGCTTTGAAGTATTCTTGAATTTATTCATTGATTCACCTTAATTAGAATATGCATACATACAGAGAGAGAGAGAGAGAGAGAGAGAGAGAGCGAGCGAGCGAGCAAGCGAGCTGGAAAGCCAATATCAACCAAGCGACACAAAAGTTAGAGCGGGAATTGTGTTACTGTGCATGCAGCGAACGAAAGGCAAGTTGGGAACCAAGGGGGCAGAGCAGAGATATAGAGCAAAACAGAGGGAGGATGGGACGCAATCTAAGCGGCGAGAAGACGACGGCGTGGTCCACCAGCACGTCGGAAGCCAAGCATATCTCAAAGAAATAGCATCGCATTCTTCTTAATACGTGTGGCGATTTGGAAGTGAAGGAGGTGGATGGTATTATATGGATCTCCCACATGGGATAAGCACGCCAACGCCACCTCTCCATGAGTAGCACATCGGTAGGCGGCGCTTCTTTCGTTCCTGGGTGTAGTGTGACGCCTGTAACCCGCGGACGGGGGACAGATCCGGTTGGAGTGGATGCAGATCGGCGAGCCATTGTTGAGCAGGAGAGAGGAGTTCTGGCTCTCTCTGCAGGAGGCGTCCGACTCCAAGTCCTGAGTTGGCCGGGTATTTACTCGCCCGGAGGGGCGGGGTGCCCGCTCCTTGAGCGAGGGGGGATCACGTGAGGCTGGGAACAGAGCAACGTCACCCCTCCCTCTGGACGGTGGAGGGATAACGCCACGCTCGATCTCCTCTCACTACCTACCACCGGTGCTCACTACCTACCACCGGTGCAAACCTCCAACCCTTCTTCTTTGGCTTTTGGCCCTTAATCCAAGGTGCAAACCTCCAACCCCTCTCATACTTGCTCTAATCCTACTCAATTCTTTCTCTCACACTCATACTCTTCCTTCTTCCCTTACTATTTCTCTCATGTATGTGGTATGATTATGCCTTGATCTTAGGTGTACATGACACATAAAGGGCCAAAGAATCCAAGATTCCTTAAGCAAGGAAGGACAAGAGTCAAAGAATCTAAGATCCCTTGAGTGCACTAAAATCAACAATCGTCTTTGTTTGCTAATAGAGGAGTTCAACAATGTGCACGCTCGATCTCCTCTCACTACCTACCACCGTTGCAAACTTCCAACCCTTCTCCTTTGGCTTTTGGCCCTTAATCCAAGGTGCAAACCTCCAACCCCTCTCATACTTGCTCTAATCCTACTCACTTCTTTCTCTCACACTCATACTCTTCCTTCTTCCCTTACTATTTCTCTCATGTATGTCGTATGATTATGCCTTGATCTTAGGTGTACATGATACATAAAGGGCCAAAGAATCCAAGATCCCTTAAGCAAGGAAGGACAAGAGTCAAAGAATCCAAGATGCCTTGAGTGCACTAAAATGAACAATCATGTTTGTTTGCTAATAGAGGAGTTCAACAATGTTCAACTTGGATATGTGATTTGAAGGTATTTTCTATATTATTTTAACATCTTGCAACCCATCGCAATCAATTTCCAATTAGTTTCAATCAAGAAGAAAGCAATGAAGAAATTAGCAAGAAAGACAATGAGTTAAATAATCAAGAAGATAAATTATGCAGCCAATTAGAAGATGACATTTTACGAATGACAAGTTCACGATCATATATGTATCAATATAGATGTTATTATGGGTTATTCTTTTGGTTCTATTAACTAACTTTGAAGAAGATGATGCAAGTAGCTGGTTGGACTCCAATGAAGAGGCCTTAGAATCACTTAAAGTATCACAATTTGAATTAAAGAATACACAATCTTTGCATGTATTTGTTCAAGATACAAATATTTGCAGTTCACAATATACTATTTCACATTATCTCAAATCGAAGGGTTAGAGCAAGTTTGTAGTATTATAAACCTTCAATTTTAGCACCTCTATGTATAGTTTTTCTGAATAGCAAAGTTTTAGTTCTTAGCAATGTTCACACTTGCACAAGTTGGTTGAAAGTCAAGAATGAGGTACATTCTATTAATTAACCTCCAATTAACGTAGTTCATTGGATTTCTTAAAAGCCTAAAGATGAAAGAAATGTAGTGAAAAGTGCAAAAAGTGAAGCTTATGGTATCTATTGGCTTCAAGAAGAGAGATAATTATTATAACAAGAAGTTTTTCAAGTGAGGAATGTAATGGATTTGCAAAATTTCTCATTGTTTTGAGGTTGTTAATGTTCTTGAGGAAGTTGTTTTTATAAAAGGATAGTATTTGTGCTCAATCAGTACTTTCCCATGTTTCAAGTTCTAGTTTTAATGAGTAGTTCTGAGTTTTAAGTTTGTCAATGAATTTGAAGAAAATGAAAGTATAAAAGTGTCTACCATTGCATCACAACATCATGAAAATCACGAATTACACGAACTTGTAAATAGACTTGAAGAGTAGCAATACAAGTGTTCTCAAATGGATTTGGGTAATTGCTAAAGGGGGATTCGTGGATGTATATGCACGATTTTTCTTACATAACTTCAATCTTTTAAATAAATCTAGCATGCAATTGATTGATAGGATCACACGTGACATCATTCCTCATATTTTAGATTTTTTAGGATAGCATATTAGTTTTCAATCTACAAATCTCACAAGATGATGTGCCAGATATTGTAGTCATTCCACAATTACAATAGATGATATAACGGCTCATTGGAAGACACATCAACTCATATTTGCTCATTGATGTTGACCCAAACTGATAATATCTCCATAGACCTTGGATAAGTGTCAAAATAAAGCATTCCTTCTATTTTCATGATCACATAATCAAGCAGTGATTAAGATTTTTGGTAATAATCATCATATCCTAGGATACGTAGTATCCTTTTAATGGATATACTATCTTAGCTAGGTATAGGTAGAATGGGCTTCAATTTTGGGGCTTATTACATATCACTCAGGTATACCATCTTAGCTAGCTATAGGCTTAATGAACTTCAATTGTGGGGCTCATCACAACAACCACTTAGGTATATGATACTAGTGTTAATTGCAAGAACAAGATAAAGAAAGAGGCCCACAAAATTTTAGAAAGCAAGTAATTTTGGTAAACAATTTATGCTATCATTTTATAAGAGTTGGTTGCCTCTTGTGAAAATTGTATTTGATAGCTACTGTCTCAATCATAACTTATATTAAGTTTATTTTCACATAAAGAATAATGTTTGATTGTATGTAAAAAGAGCCACGACTAGCTCGAAAGACTTGAGAGGGGATACAGTGACCAAGGGAAATGGAAAAATCCTAACCCTATTTTTCATATATTTAAAAGATGAGAAAGAATAGAACAAGCTATACATGTGTCTGAAAATACTCTATATTTTCCTTCTTTCTTTTCATTGTGAGAGAAAAAGACTTGGAGAGGTTTAAGAGAGATTGAGTGAGTGAGTGAGTGAGGGCGAGGGACCATGTAGGTGAAGCCTTCTTCTTCTTTGTCTTGAGCACTCTCTCAATCTTGTGCTCATGGTTCTTCGTTAGATGCTATGGCCATAGAGGGTTGAAAATGAAAAGATTGTATTCTTAGATTATGGAGCTTTGAACGAGCATCCTTCATTCTTGATAGAAGGCCATGTAAGATCACTACAAGCAGATCTTAGTGTTCATAATGCATGCAAGAGGCTAGCTAAGAGATAGCCATCTCCTTTTCATATTTAAACCTCCTAAATAAATAAGAGGGCATCCAAAGTCCAATCATTAAGCTCGTGTAGTGCAATATTTTAGGTCCATTGCTAGGACCCAATCACTTTGGCCACAAAGTTGCTTTCATGTATCACTTTGTGGATTAGAAGGGATATGTCCCACCTTGAAATGCACACAAATAGATAGTTTTCCACTTGTCCATTATCGACATTAAAAAAATTTAGATTTTATTATTGTTATTAGAGTAAGATATTTATGTGATCTTTTGTATGCTTGATAAGTGGTAAGCATAGAATATTCTATATATTGTTACAATTTTCTTCTTTTTGTAAAATGTAAAAACATGAAGGAAATATCAATGGATATTTGCTATACTTCCACATTATTTTTCCTTAAATCCTAATTGCTTACAAATCATATACTTTATGAATGTAAAGCATTTCCTTGCATACATTGCTACATAGCACGTGTATTCATGATGCCCGAGTGGCTGTGGAAATACCAAGATATACTAGGTTTGGGGTCATAGTGGGATAAAAGTGAGTTCTAGTGGAGATAAAGTGTTTCAATGATATATGAAAGAGACACACAGGTCAAATCCCTAACGAGTTCAAATCACTCATTCTGAGAGGCCATGACATTCCATCATTAGAGAGGTCCCTAAGTGATGTTTATGTGGTATATTAGATGTTAAGGAAAACTCTTACTTATAATTGGCGGCTAGACAATGTAGTATTCTAGCTTATGAGATGATTCTCTAGCCATTCTTCTAGTCCTATATGGTTGCAGGGCCATGGGGGGTTGCTGTTTGAAGTCTGATAGTGTGCTCGAGTGTGAGTGAGCCCTTTGTGGGGTCTATTTTAGGTTCAAACAATGCACATAAGTATGACTTTTAGTTTCCATAATGTACCCCTCACTCCATGAGGAGTCTTACTTTGGGTCTCTTAGAGAGATGATTAAACTTAATTTTTAAAATCCTATAGCTTTTACTTTGATCTCTTGATTTATACTAACCATGTAACTAATTACCAAAATATCATCTTAAAGGAAAAGATTGTAGTTATGAAACTACAAAATAATAGGGTTTACCATGGCTAGAACATTTGACAGAGCGGTCTCTATGTAATCCTTAGATTAAATGCTTGATTCTTTGAAGCCATTACTACATTCGATGTCCCTTCCCTCTTTGACTATCAACGGCTTTAAAAACTTGAGAGATTAAATATTATTGCTTGTGAGTAAGTTGTACCATGAGCATTAGGGGTGATTGTGAAGATCGGGTTCTCTCTCTTCTCATTCACACTTTCTTTCTTCTTCTCTCTCACACACACTCCCACTCACTTCTTTCTTCTCCCCTCTTTCTCTGCTTTCTCACACTCCCCTTTTCTCACTTCTTTCTTCTCTCTCCTTTATCTTTCTCTTCACATTCTCTCTTTCTTTCTCCTCTCCTCTCTCTCTCTTCTCTCTTCTATCTCTGTCTCCACCCCACATTCTTTCTTGATGCTTTCTCTCTCTCTCTCTCTCTCTCCCTCTCTTCCCACATTCTATTTTTCTTTCTCCTCTCCTCTCTCTCTCTCTCTTTCTTTCTCCTTTCTCTCTCTCTCATTCCTCTTTCTTTCTATTCAATTTTTTTCTTCTCCTCTATTATGTTTCTATCTCACACATTCCCTCCTTTGAATTTTTTCTTATTCTCTCACCTCTTTCTCTCTTTCATATTCTCTCTCCTCTTTCTCTCTCTTCACATTCTCTCTTCTTTTCCTCTTTCACATCCCTCTTTCTCTCCCTTCACATTTTGTATTTTTTTCTACTCTCTCTCATCTCTTTTTCTTTCTCCTCTCTCTCACTCTCCACATACATTCTCCTCTCTCTCTCTCTCTCTCTCTCTCTCTCTCTCTCTCTCTCTCTTTCATTAACTCCTTCACATTGTAACATTCTCCCACCTTCGTCTTCTTCTCTCTTCTCTCTCTCTCTCTCTATGTGTCTCTCTCTCTCTCTTTGTAATGAATGAAGCTCAAAGGAGAGAGGAGAGAGGAGAAGAGCTGGAGAGAGAAAGAGAGAAAGAAGAAGAGAAAAGAAGACTAGAAGAGGAGAGAGAAAGATAGAAAAGAGGAGAGAAGGAAGGAGGAAGCCATGGAAGTTGGAGACAAAGTTGAAGAGTATGTTCATGATGATTACTAGTTTCCCCAGTCTAGGACTCTTACACCTTATATACCGTAGTCACTGTGAGTGGGTGTCTAACCCCTAGTCAATGTGTATCTTGCTTGTTACAATCCATCCTCACCCTGAAGGTTTTTGCCCTAAAAAACAAGGAGAAGTAGACGGGAGTGATGGGTGGGCTAAGGGAGGGTTGCAAAGTACTACCCTAAGCCCTTTTACAATGAAAAATGTGTGGGTAAAGACTAGGGACAACATGTTGTCCAAGACCGGCCTGCTGAAGTAAATGGGTCATAACTTTTAACATGCTACTCCAAATGGGACGTACCACATGTCAAAACAGAGCTTATGATGAGTACTTTCAGCCTATGTGGGATGCACATGCTTGAGATTTGGATAAGTACAAAGCTATTCTAAAATAGTCTGCAATTAGGGGGTGGTAAAACGGGGCATGACCAGTTAGTCTTCAAGCCCTGTGGCCTCTTGGAGGTAGGGGAATTCATTGACAATGGTTGCCAGGATCCAAGAGCCTTCTTCCAAGGGTAGGCCTTTCCATTTGATGAGATTAAAGCTATCCTCACCTTCCACATATTTCAAATGAGAGAGAGAGAGAGAGAGAGAGAGAGAGAGAGAGAGAGTTTTGATTATTTAAGGGAAAAATGATTTTCTAGTTTCTTTTAGGATGGTCATCAGGCACCCAATTTGTTAGAGCCCCACAACCTCCCCTCCCCCCAATGAAGGCTTAAGCCTTATAAAAACCCATCTTTTTAAATGTATAGCAATATTATTATTTATTTATTTATATTAGTAATTTTATTATTTTTTCATTTTTAAATAATTTATATTAAAATAAAATAAATGAAATAATTGAGAAAATTAAAAAATATAATAAATTAATTAAATTAATTGAAAAAAATAAATGTAAAAATTAATAATAATATTAAAACACATAATAAGTTATGTTATATTGAAAAAACTAATAAATTTAGATATAAATAAATAAAATTTATTATAAATTAATTATGTTTAATTGAATAAATAAATAAATAAAATAATACTAATTTAAACTAATTTGAAATAAATAAAATTGAATTAGATTAAATCATGTAAATTAGAAATAAGGAAATAAGGTAAAAAGAATTCAATATAGGAAATGTAATTCACATAGGAAATTTCTTATTCACTAGTCATGTATGTTATATATTTGATGGGGCTAAGTTTGGAAGCCTACTTCTCTTAGTTTATAACAATCTAGAAGTATGCCTCATCTTTAGACACCAGGTAGTAGGTATTGAGGTTTTTCTACAAATTGAATCCCCTATTGGACACCCACTTCAAAGTGATGCAGCCCTTAGATCTCGAAGGTGCAATGCTACAAGAAAAGACACTTTATGAAGGCCTTCAATCTAGATCTAAAAGTGGAAGATATGGAGGAAAGGCCCTTTAGACAAGGGACTATGTGCTTTTATCAAATGAATGTAGTCCCAACAAAAAGTTGGCCCAAGAAAGGAAGCTAAAACCAACGTGCTTGCGAAATCTATGCCAACAAACATAAGCAATGATACTCAAAGGTGCTATCATCTTAATGAAATAAGAAACTTCAAAAAGTAATGCTCGATGCTAAATCAAACCTTTTGCCAAGTGTAGTTCCATGGGGAGAATAGAGGGACAATGGCTAAGGAAAAATTAAAAGGTTGCCCCAACTACTTATAAGGAAAAAGAAGAAGAGAAATAACACATGATGGAAACCAAAATGGAATGAGAAATAGTCCATGCTACCTTGAGTTTGAGAGGACCAAATCATCAGTTTTTAGTGATTCAAACACTTGTGAGCCATCAAGGGGTAAACCCTTCAAGGTTTTGATAGATTGTGTTACTAGCTATTGTTCTTTTATTTTTCCAAAATGTGCAAATAATCTAGGAATAAAATTGAACCTACATTTGAAGCTTTAGTGGAACTAATTAAAAGGAAAGAAGTCATATCTTCAAAATAGACAAGAAAAGTGGAATTTTATTTAAGTGAGAAGCCCACTAGCATGAGGTTTCACATCATGAACTTAGGTATGAACTTAGGTACTATCACTACCAAACTATTAGAAATGAAATGGTTAATCCCTAATGGTTCCCATATCCATTGCAAGAAAGGCCAAATCTTATTTTGAAGTTGGAAGTAAAATAAAGTAGCTACACAGGTGGAAGTTGGTCTACCAAAAATTCAATTGGCTAAAGCCTTAGGTATTGCACAAGGTCTAAGAAAAGAGTTACCTAGTGGTTTACATAAGTCATCTCAACAAGTTTAATAAAGATAAGGAGAATAAGAAGAAAAACCTTCTTAGATGAAGGAATATGCAAATATCTTCCTAGCAAAGTTGATGGAACTTCCTCCCAAGAGAGAAGCTAATAAGAAAATCAAGCTTATACTAGGAGCAAGAACAATGGCAAAAATACCTTATTGATCCATGAATCAATTGAGTTGAGAGAGAAAATAAGAAAATATTGGATCAAGGTTACATTTGGCATAGTAATTGACCATGGAAAGATGCATTCTTATTCCAAAAGAAGAAAGACAATACTCTTTGTCTTGGATCCACTATTGTGGGATGAACTAAGTGATAGTAAAAAATAAATACCCAATCCTAGTATTGATGAGCTTCTTGACAGACATCAAGGAGCAACAAAATTTTTCTCTAAATTTGATCTAAAGTGAGCCTACTACCATATTAGGATCAAACGAGAATATATCCCAAATACTAGCTTTAATACAAGGCATGGACACTATGAGTTTATTGCAATATCCTTTGGTTTGACTATGTTGAGAAATAAGGAAATAGCACAAGATTTATCCATGGTTGTATTAAGACTTGTAAGAAAAAAAGAAGATAAAAGAGAATAATGAAGATGAGGGGAGCATGTAGCTCCTGACCTTTGCTTACTCCATCTCTCAGACTCCCTCCACTTAAATTTGTCGGTTGGTATCAGAGTGGGTTCAAGAATCTACGGTTGTTGTTTTGATCACTGTACCAATCAATGGAAAAATAGGTGTGATAATGCAAAGGTGCTGATTGCAGGTCTACAAGCTTCTTAAATAAGGGAACAACTCTTAATGATACATTACACACCTCATCAGTTTTTGGCAGATCAGCACCAAATGGAGGGTGCTTCCCCCTCAATTCTTTATATGAACCCATGCCCAGGTGAGGTACAGCAAGTTGATTGAATCCCATTACAGTCTCTGCGTTCAAGCACGATTGGCGAATGCTAGCGTTTTTGCATTTTTTAAAACGGCTTAATTTAGGCCTCAAGTTCAGTTATATTGGTTACGTTCCTTGCCTCGGGCTTGCCTCACTGTCAACTTGATCTTTCTCAACGACGAAAGCAAGAACAATATAATCAAGCAAGCATAAAGTATGTATCACACGACATTGAAGGTGGATTGTGAAAGTAAGATGCAAATTCAGTAGTCTATTGTTTGGAAAGGAATTTTATATTGAAGCAGAGCTAATTTGAGATAGGGAGCTCCAAGCTCCAACGTGACAAGGCAAACTGAAGCTGTTATCTGAGATAAAGCTAGCCAGCTTGATTGGCAAGACTTTAGAAGGCACCTAGAAGTAAGAGTGACCTAAGAAGTGGACATTAAGCTAGCCAACAACCCCACCATGGCTGCATTGTTGTATGTGGTGGGTTCATTCTACATGGAGTTGTTGCAGCTATCGATGAGGCTGTCATTTTGAAATCGACTTAATCTGCAGTGAGCTATTGTTTTTGGTCAGAGAAAAACATAGGTCTGTGGCAACATACATATATGCTCAATGTTGAGCTATGGCAAATGTTGTAAGCTAGTTGGTTTGTTGTCCCAAGTGGCAAAAGCTAGTTATGTGTGAAAAATCATGGATACTCATTAGAAAGTCATGCTACAATCAAAAGTAACTGGTAGACAGCTACCCATCTGAGCAAACATACTACAACTCTACAGGTTATGGGGATGAGTTGCTGCAGGTGGCTTTATGGCTATTACATGCAACCGAGGAGGAGAGATTTCTGACAGTTTAATGGAATGGTGCATATGATAGTTTAACACATTTGTGATAGTCATATTGTTGGAAGCTATTTTTTACATGCATTTTTGGGCCTTTTTTTATGCTTTTTGGTCTCGGATTGGACCATTGATGTTCTGGATTGGGGCACGCTGCGGAATAACATTTGTGGACAATTTGTATTGTTGGTTTTTTTGAATTTGCAGTAGCCATCATGTCTAACACGACACAAACACTCAAATTGTAGGTGACAAATTGACCAAAGACAATTATAGTGTTTGTTCTTACAGGATGGATAATTTTTTGATGGGGGTAGAGGTCTATTTGACCTTATAATAGGTGATGATGAATATCCAGAAGTTCCCGAACATCCAACTGAAGAGAAAAAGAAAGCGTACAAGGATTGGATAGGGAAGAACAAGAAGGTATTGCAGTGGATCTCCATATGTATTTCACAAGCATTGATTCCTCATATAAAAAAGGCAAGTACTTGTAAGGAGGCATGGGAAATCATAGAAAAACTGTATGGAACATGTATAGAGGATCGTAAGATGCAACTCAAGTAGAGATTACATGGTGCATGGAGAGGCAATCGCAGTATCCGTGATTATGTGGCAGAAACCAAGCAAATTGTAGAAGACCTTGCATCCATTAATGCACCTATTGATGATGATGATTTAGTATCAGTGACACTAAATGGACTTGGACAAGCTTTCAAATCTTTGGATACCTCTATTTCAGTTAAAGGAGGCTCTATGCTTGACTTTAAGGAGCTTATTGGATTGCTACTTATAGAAGAAATCAAGTTGGGATTGATTGCATCTAGCAGTGGCAAAAATGCAAGTGGAGACAATGTTTTCTATCACCAGAGAGGTCATGGTAGCTCATATGGAGCTAGAGGCTCTTCACTTGGTCGTGGTAATTATGGTTTTTCTCATGGAAGAGGTAACTTTGGTCGTCATGACTTCATGCATAGAGGCTAGGTGAGATCTTTTCCTAGAGGTAGAGGACGGTCTAGTCCTTCACACAGAGAGATGGCACTTTGGTCATTTTGAGAGGGATTGTTATCATAAACAGAATGCCATGTCTAGGGGTCATGGAAGGACCCAAAATAGCCACTATGCAAGCACTTATGGTGGTACAAGTTATGGACCTAGAAGTGGATCCCCTAGAGGTCACCTATTTGCTACGGAGCATGTGCTTGAGAGCATGACTCACCCTCTTCGTGAGAATGACTCGTTTTTGGATTCATGAGATACAAGCCACATGAGTCATCATGCTGAGTGGTTTGATAGCAAGAAGCATATGTAGAATGAGGAATATGTTGCCATTGGTGATTATAGTTTACATAAAATTACTCATATTGGTAGTGTGCCACTTGTGACTAAAGATGGGATTGAGAATAAGCTTGCTGATGCACTTTATATGCCCACAATTAATAAGAACTTAGCATGAGTTGGGTCAAATGACAAATCAAGGATTGCATGTGAGATTCAATAAATTTGGATGTTTCATTGAGGACTTCCATAATGACCTAGCAAGGTGATTGCTCATGGTAGAAAGAAAGGGAGATTATTTTCTTTGGATGCAAGTACTCCAATGATTCAAAACTCTATGTATGTTGAGAGAGGACATGGGCAAGATAAGGATGTGGAATATGGCATGGAAGGATTGGTCATGTCAATTTGCAAAGATTGAAGCAAATGCAATGAAGATAGACAGTTCGTGATCTACCACATTTTGGATATGTGAGTTTTGATCATGTATGTGAGGCTTGTCAATTTGACAAGCAATCCAAATTGTCATTTCCAAAGAGGGGGAGAATAAGTAGTTATCCTTTGGAAATGATACACTCAGATATTTGGGGCCCATGTCAGAATGTTTCCATGAGTGGAAGATGTAGATTCTATATCCCCTTCATTGATGATTTTAGCAGAATGACTTGGGTGTACTTTATGCAGCATAAAAGTGAAGCATTTGAATTTTTTTTGGAATTTAAATCTATGGCTGAAAAGTAATTTGGATGCTTCATAGAATGTTTGAGGTCAAATAATGGTGGATAGTACATGCCCTATGAGTTTTTTAACTTCTTGAGAGATCATGGTATCAAAAGGAAATTGACATGTAGGTACACACCTCAGCAAAATGGTGTGTCTGAAAGGAAGAATTGAATCATTACAGAGGTTGCAAGGGAAATGATGAACCAAATGAACATGCCATTGTCATATTGGGCAGAAGCAGTGCATACTACAGTTCACATTATGAATAGAACACCTACAGCCTTGACTCATAATATGTCACCATATGAGAAAATGTATGGCAAGACACCCAGTGTTGCATACCTTAGACTCTTTGGATGTGTGTGTTATGTTCATGGTTCGGATGATTTGAGAAAGAAGATGGAATCAAAGGCTTTAAAATGCATTTTTCTTGGATATCCTGATGAGAAGAAGGGATACAAATTCTATGATCTTGTGAGTAAGGAAGTATACATAAGCAGGGATGCCAGATTCAATGAATATGAATCATGGCACAAGCCCAAAATTCGCAGTGTATGTTGATTCCTATGAAAGCACTGATGATGATGGCTATGGAAGGAAAATTTCAGCAATAACAAGGTTGAAAATCAGCATGTGGAAGATGCTTCAGGACCTCAAGAGAATGTGGAAAGCAGTCACAATTACAGTCCATGGAGTGGTAGATTGAGAAGTGCAAAAAGGAGTGCAAAAGTTGCAAAAGGAAAGAGACCTATGGCTAAAAGTTCAGAAGATAAATCTGTAGATGATGAGTATGGCATTCCGCATGTTAAAACAAATGACACTAGAAGTGCAGGAGAGTATGTTCCACCACACAATAGATCGAGACACATGGTAATGCACCTCAATTGAGAAGGTCAGAAAAGGTAAGGTATCCAGTTGATAGATTGACTTATAATGGGTTCACGAAGATGCATTATGCATAGATGGTTTCTTATGTACAACATGTGGAGCCTACTTGCTTTGAACAAGTAGTAGAGAGCAAAGAGCGGAGACAAGTAATGGATGAAGAGATGGATGCACTAAGGAAAAACAAGACTTGGGATTTGGTGAAATTACCTCATGGCAAGAAACCCATTGGATGTAAATGGGTTTATAAGGTCAAATGTAAGTCGGATGGATCCCTTGAGAGGTATAAAGCAAGGCTGATTGCAAAAGGATATGCACAAACTTATGGTTTGGATTATTAAGAAACATTCAGTCCAGTAGCTAAAATGACGATTCGGTCATTGCTTTGGCTTCTATCTATGGTTGGAATATGTTTTATATGGGTGTGAGAAATGCATTTTTGAATGGTAATTGAGAAGAGGAAGTGTACATGGATTAGCTAGAGGGCTATGTAGATCCAAAATTCCCACATTATGTATGCAGGTTGAAGAAGGCTTTATATGGATTGAAGCAAGCATCAAGAGCATGGTGTGATAGAATCATCAAATTCTTATGCAGTATGGGATTTTAGCAGAACAAAGCTAATTATTCACTTTATGTGAGGCATACAAAAGATGGTATGGTTTTTGTTGTCATCTACGTTGATGACCTCATTATTACAGGTACATTTGAGAAGGAGATTGTTGAAGTCAAGCATGGGTTACATAAAGAGTTTGATACAAATGACCTTGGTTTGTTGAGATACTTCTTGGGTATTGAGGTTATTCACACCCATCATGGTATATGGCTGATACAAAAGCAATATGCATTGTGAAAGGTGAGAAGGATCGAAGCTTGCACTTGAGAGCTATGGTGGGAGAGCAAGAGCAAGAAAGAGAGAGGCAAGAAATGGGAACTCCGACAGTCACAATGTGTGATTGGGCCTTCCTTTATTCAAACTGTCACTAAAAGAATAAAGAATAAAGTGATAGTGAAGGGCGCCTGCCACTTGTAGTGTGCAGTGGCGGTGACTATCAGTGTAGTAATATACGGGCGGCTAGGCGGAGGCACCTTTACCCCCAACAACCTCCCACTTAAAGGCAAATCTGCCCTAGTGAGGAGTGAAAAGAAAAAGAAAAAAGACAGTACAACATGTACACATGCACAACAGGATGAGGAAAGACATCATCTCATGCCACGCCCATCAACCTCCTGAGAAAGGCAAAGCACTCTGTAGAGAGGCTTTTCGTGAGCAGATCTATAGGATTCTGGTCAGTCGAGATCTTGACAAGATCAATAGACTTTTCCTCAATGACTCCACGTATGAAGTGATACCTCACCTCAATGTGCTTCGTCTTCGCATGGAAGACCAAATTCTTGACTAACTGAATAGTACTCATAGAATCCGAATGTAGTGTAGGGATATTAGTATCAATACCTAGGTCAGCAACCAAATGACCCAACCAAATGGCCTCCTTGCAAGCCTCAGTGGCTGCAACATACTCGGCCTCTATAGTAGAAAGGGCCATGTATTTCTGCACCCTGGACATCCAAGAAACAGCACCTTCAACATTGGTGAATACATAGCCAAAAGTGGATTTCCTACTATCTGCATGTCCTGCATAATCAGAGTCAGTGCACCCCACGACTCCTGTATCTTGGCTGCCATAGCATATGCACATATCTGCAGTGCCCTTCAGGTACCTCATGATACCCTTCACGGCATCCCAATGATTCTTGCCAGGTGTAGCCATATAGCATGCCACAACACCAACTGCAAAGGTAATATCTGGACGAGTGGCTATCATGACATACATAAGACTACCCACTGCGGATGCATAGGGAATCTTGGCCATCTCGGCCCTCTGCTCATCTATCTGTGGACAATCAGCCTGTGATACCTTCACATAAGAATGCAATGGACAGCCAATAGGATTTACGTCCTGCATGCGGAAGCGCTAAAAGACTTTATGAATATACTCCCTCTCTGACAAGTAGAGGAGTCCTTGATGCCTATCGCGTCTAATGTGCATACCAAGTATGTGAGCAACATGTCCTAGATCTTTTATCTCAAAGCTCTTCTTGAGCTGAGCCTTAAGAGCATCTAGCTCATCATGAGCTTTCCCTGCTATCAACATATCATCCACGTAGAGGACCAAAATCAATAAAGAACCATCACGGGCTTTCTTCATATAAAGACACGGATCCATAGCACTAATGTTGTAGCCCTATGATGACTGAACAAAGGCATCAAACTTATGATACCACTCCCTAGATGCTTGCTTCAAGCCATAAAGACTTTTCTTCAATTTGCACACTAGGTGCTCCGTGCCAGGTTCTACAAAGCCCTTAGGCTGCTCCATTTAAATTTCATCATGCAAGTCCCCATGTAAGAAAGCCCTCTTGACATCCATTTGGTATAAATCCAAGTCAAGCTGAGCAACCAAAGCCAAGACTAAGCGCAGGGTGGTCATCTTAACCATAGGAGAAAAGACCTCATCAAAGTCCACACCATTCTCTTGTTTAAAATCCTTTGCTACCAATCTAGCCTTGTATGCCAGCTTGGGGTGTTGAGGGGTACTTTTCAGCTTGTACACCCACTTGCATGGAAAAGCCTTCTTGCCTATAGGAAAGGAAACTAAATCCTAAGTGTCATTCTTATGCAAAGAGTCTATCTCAAACTGCATAGCCCTCTCCTAGGAGTGATTGTCATCCCTGCGCATAGCCTCATCATAAGTGAAAGGCTCTCCTGCATCTGTAACCAAGACATAATGCATCAAGGGCTGAAATCTATCAGGTGGATGTCTGTCTCTAGTAGACCGTCTCATGGCAGGCTTTGCTACTTGCCGAGCTGCCTGTCCAACACCCTTACCATGAGCATCTGCTGCAGTTGTAGGCTGTCCAACTGGCTGTGCGAGAGCTCTCGGCTCCTCCTGAAATATGACTCTGCAGATCTCAACAACTCTCTCAGGCTGCCTATGCATCTTGTCTTCATGGAAGACTACATCATGACTGTGGATGACTTTCCGCGCCTGCAGATCCCAAAGACGGTAACCCATCTTACCTACATCCCCATAACCAAGGAAAATGCATTTGACACTCTTAGGATCCAGCTTACTTCTCTTGTCCCTGGGAACATGGCAAAATGCCTCACATCCAGAGACACAGAGATGCGCATAAGAGGGAGGTTTTCCAGTCCATACCTCCTCAGCAACCTAAAAATCCAAACCACGAGAAGGTGATCTATTTATGATATGCACAGTTGTACTATTTTTCACGACCCAAAAGCTCTGTGGTAGGCCTGCGTGGCTAAGCATACTACGTACATGCTCCTGGATGGTTCTATTCATCCGCTCAGCCAAACAATTCTGTGCGGGGTGTAGGGGGTTGTCAACTGACGCTTTATACCCCTCTCATCACATACTGCTCAAAAGCACGTGAGACATACTAACCCCCATTATCTGTCCTTAGGCATTTTATCCTATACCAAGACTGGTTCTCAACCAATGCAAGCCATCTTTGAAACACACCCAGGACATCGGATTTCAGCTTAATGGGATAAGCCCAAACATTCTGTGAAAAATCATCTATGAAAGTAACAAAATACTTGGCACCATCCATAGGCTGACAAGGCATGGGCCCATAGACATCCGAATGTATCAATGCCAAGGGCTCACTCATGCGTGGCCTACCAGAATTTTTATGCATAGACCTAGTCTGCCTGCCATAAAGACAATGCTCATATGAATCAAAATATGCATAATCAAGGGGTGGTAAGTACTACAAACTAGAAAGAATTTTCATTCCCTTCAAAGACATATGGCCCAAACGGGCATGCCAAAGAGATACATGTGGGATAGAACTCACAGACAAAACATGATCAAGGGAAGAAGCTGATACAATCAAGGGATAGAGGCTGCTAGCCTTGGCACCTCTTGCAATCACAATTTTACCACAAGTGATCTTCCATGTAGAGTCTCCAAAAGATACATGATAACCTGCGTCATCAAGTTGTCCAGCTGACATGAGACTGCGTGTCAAAGCAAGTACATGACATACATCCTACATAACAAAATTGTTGCTAGAAGGAGACTGTAGTCTAACATCACCAATGCCCACAATATCAAGAGAGCTGTCATCACCCAAGCGCACAAGACCCAAAACAGTATGGTATGAATGAAACCACTCTCGGCAAGGTCTCACATGAAAGGACGCACCTGAGTCCAAGAGTCAACAATGTGCATACATAGAGTGTATCTCTGTCATCTGCGAAGCACTAGAAGAAGCTGCAATGATATAATCATCATCATCAACATCCTCAGGCTGCATAACATTGATCTCTTCAATTTTAACACTGGACTTTGCAGGCACTATGCTACAATCAGAAGACTTATCCTGCACTTTGTCTTTCCCCTTATCTTTGTGCCTTTCATTGTGCAGTTCATGGCATTGTGGCCTAATATGGCCCTTTTTCCCACAATGGTGACAAGTAACATCTGCATTCCTGCCATGGGATTTGCTACGTGACTTCCCACGAGACTTGGACCGAGATTTCTGAGAATCCCGTCCATGGCCATTGCCATTGCCACTGCCACTGCCATGCTTTCCATATCCATCATTCCTGCCTCTAACTGTCATAGCATGCGACATAGGACAGGCATCCAAATTCTTACAGTTAACCTCTTCCTGCAGAAGAGCACTCTCAACATCAGATAATTTCAAGGTAGCAGTAGAGGCACATAATGTAGTGCGGAATACATCCCATGACTCATTAAAAGTACTGAGCAAGAAAAGAGGAGTGACATCCTCTGCAAAAGTGATGTCCTGCGAAGTCAAGCTCTTGAGTATAGCATGGAACTGGCTCAAGTGAGTAGACATACTCACATTCTCCTTCATGCGCAAATCCATAAGCTACTTCAGCCAATACATCTGACTCACTGGACTTTTCTTGTCATAGAGATTCTTGATTTTATCCCACAACTGCCATGCACTTTGTTCTTTCTCAAATACATTGTAATTAACCTGTTTTGTGAAAGATAATACAATAGTGGACTTGCATAACTCATCAAGCTCAAGCCATTCCTCATCTGGCATAGTTACAGGCGGATGCCCGCTCAACCTCAAAGGTTTGATCTGCGATTTCTACACCAACACCTGCCAAATCTAGCTCTTCCAATAAGAGTAATTCATACCATCAAGCTTAGTGATGTTGAAAATAGCATGTTCAGTGGACGAACTCGCCATAATGCAGGCTGGAAGATTGTAGATAGTTCAAAACTACTTGCTGTTTACTGTAGAAAAGGACAAAAAAATCACCAAAATCAAGAGAAAATGGCAAGAAAAGTGTAACTAAAGCTGCTGCCCACCAAGTACTAAAGAAAATACATCATTTCAGAATATTTCAGTATGAAGAATCCATGTCAGTCCATACATATATGCTTGGTGTAATAAATTACAGATTTCAGTAAATGAGAGCTAACAGTGCCAAAATCAGATCCCAGGTCAATCAGATACTGCCAAAACCAAAGTCGGCATCATACGGGCATAACATAGGCATATGACAGCCGATAAGCATGAATCCAACACCCAAACATGTCATACAAACATCTGCCAGTGAGTAGGCACACCCCCAGTCAACAGGGCAAAGTGTTCTTGCCACTACCAAGACTTAACACAAGTAGGTGTCAGCTCACAAAGAGAGGGACCCAAAGCAAAGAGTCATCTCATAAGCATCAAAGGAACCAAGACATATGAACCATGCATTATCCTGAAGGGTAAAAGATCCCAAATAGTCTCAAAAACTCAAAGAGCATAGACCGCTTGCTCAATGCCTGTCAAGCATCCAAAGATGCTCCCACTGGCACAAAAGCCATAAATATCAAGCAACAAAGCTTGAACAAATCATGTACAAGCACCAGTGACAAGTGTCCAAGATCAAGCATCAGTGGTACATCCCAAACATGTAGGTGGTAGAGCATTCGTATGTAGCATCCATAAGCATGTAAGACATCAAGTACATCCCAAGATACAACTCTGGCAAGCCAATAAATAGCTCAAGTAAACTTTGGGAATCCAAGGTCAAGCCAGGACGGAGCTCCAGTAGCAATAGGCTCCAAACAATGTAACTAGCATGTAGTAATGGCATAGGCTAAGCATGTCAAGACCGGCCAGACATAAGAAACATACATGCCATAAGTACATCCAGGATGAAGCATCCAAATGATTTGCAAAGTGAGCTCAAGCTCAATCAACAATCCCGAATCAAAACCAAGCTCTATGTCGAGCCCCAAGTGTCAATACATCACCATATATGCCCGAAACATAGCCCAAAAAGCATAGGCATAAGCATACATGAGTAAAATGACTTCAATCCAACTGTGTACAGCAGTGATTTACTGTTCAAAACTGAGAATTTCAGCACCAAAATCATCTCCAAATGGTTGCCAAACAATAGGCATACATTCCCGTAACATCCAGGCATCAAACATGACCAATCGAGCATCAAATGACAATGCCAAACAAGTTGTAGCATCAAATGTCAGAGTAACACTGTCATAAACTGACTATGGACTATTATGATAGTCCCAAAAAAGTGTTAAATCAGTCCAAATGCTATGCCAACACATCAACCATCAAAACCAAGCATCAAAGCATGTTCATATGCCCGAAATGGAGCCTTTCCAAGTGCCAATGGAGGGGGAGAGCTGCTGTTGTGACTGTCAATGCTGAAGACACATATGGGAGGGCTGCGTGATTGCACCAATTGTAAATGCTGGTCCTAGGGCTGCAAAAAATGGTAGCCAAGCTTCGAAGGGGTCCGGTTAAAGCCAAGAAAGGCCTCAAACAAGCTCCAGCAAGGGGAGAGCAGCCCACATATGAAATGAGAGCTAGAAGTGTAATGGCTGCCCTATTTCAAGAGGGCTGAAAACTGAGGTAAACCCTATAAAGAGTGAAGAAATACCTCTCTGTGAATGCCCTGAGGGTGCCCAAAGGGGTCGGGAAGGTGCTCGGGAAGCCAAGGAGTGACGAGAGCTCGAAGGAGTCGGATATGGCTGCCGAGAAGGAGATCCAATGCGACTGGAGAGTCGATGGAAAGTTGAGAATGCCATGAACCAAGCTCAAGAGTCGGAAAGTTGAGCTCTGTTACCACTTGAAAGGTGAGAAGGATCGAAGCTTGCACTCGAGAGCTATGGCGGGAGAGCAAGAGCAAGAAAGAGAGAGGCAAGAAATTGGAACTCCAACAGTCACAATGTGTGACCGGGCCTTCCTTTATTCAAATTGTCACTAAAAGAATAAAGAATAAAGTGATGGTGACAGGCGCATGCCACCTGCAATGTGTAGTGGTGGTGACTGTCAATGTAGTAATACACTGACGGCTAGGCAGAGGCGCCTTTACCCCCAACACATTGGAGATGTTGGAAAAATATGGCATGATAGGATGCAAACCGGTTGATACACCATTGAATCAAAATGTTAAGTTAATGGATAATGGATCTTATGTTGAGGATGTCACTATGTTTAGAAAGCTGGTTGGTAGTCTTTTATACTTGACCATTACAAGACCAGACTTGAGTTATGTTGTTGGATTGATAAGTAAGTTTATGTAGAAACCATGCAAATCACATTTGGATGTAGTGAGAAGAGTTCTTAGGTATGTGAAGAAGATAGTTGGCTATGGGTTGTTTTATGAAAAAGGAATCAAGCCTACTTTTTTTGGATACTCAGATGCAGACTAGGCAAGTAGCTCTTTGGATAGAAGATCTACTAGTGGCTATGCATTCTCATTTGAATTAGCCATGAAAGGTTGGAGCAGTAAGAAACAACCTATAGTTGCTCTATCAAGCACTTAAGCAGAGTATAGAGGCATTGCATTGGCATCATGTGAGCACACATGGCTAAGAGTGATATTATATGACATGGGGATAGAGATTGATGATGGAGTCATTATGTATTGTGACAATGTTAGTAGCATTATGTTGGCAAAGAACCTAGTCTACCATGAAAGGACAAAACACATAGAAGTGCACTATCACTTCATTCGAGAAAAAGTCATTGATGGAGAGATTGATTTGGTCCATGTGAAAAAAAATGACCAAGTTGCTAATATCTTTACCAAAGCATTAGGTAAAGATAGGTTTGAGTATTTTAGGAGTGCACTTGGAGTATTAATTTGCAAGCTCATTCTGAGCTTGAGGGGGAGTTTTGAGAGATAAGGAAATAGCACAATATTTTTCTATGGTTGTATTGAGACTTGTAAGAAAAAAAAAGATAAAAGAGAATAATGAAGATGAGGTGAGCATGTAGCTCCTAACCTTGGCTTACATCTATCCGACTCCCTCCACTTAAATTTGTCAGACTAATGGTCCACCTACCTTTAATAACCTGTTGTGAAACATTGTCAAGCCTTATCTTAATGAGTTCATCCCCATTTTCTTTGATGACATCCCAACCTATTTGAGAGGAGAACTTGGAGACCATGAAAAACAACACAAAATTGTGCTTAAAACATTGAGAATACATAAGCGCTATGCCAAGAAGAGCAATTATGTGTTCTTTAAGAAGCAAATAGAATACATTGGATTCATAGTATTTGAGAAGGCAATTATAGTAGACTGGAGCAAGATCAAGGTCATACAGGAATATCCACCTCTTGAAAAATGGACCAAGTGCACTCCAAGTTAATACTCCAAGTGCACTTGGTCCACTTAATGTTCAGGAGGAAAGTGGTATTAGCCTTGGAAAGGGAAAAATGTTGGAGTATTAATTTATCTTTATCAAGTGCACTCCTGAAAAATGGACCAAGTGCACTCCAAGTTAATACTCCAGGTGCACTTGGTCCACTTAATGTTCATATCAACTTAAAGATAGGAGTATTTTAGGAGTGCACTTGGAGTATATTTTTCGTTTCCTATTTTTTGTATAGGAGTATTTTAGGAGGAATACACATGAAGTGTATATTTCTAGGTGCACTTGGTAAAGATAAGTTTGAGTATTTTAGGAGTGCACTTGGAGTATTAAAGCATTATTTCAGAGCTGCGGCTCTTGATCATAAGAGTCTTAAATGAGCTAGATCTAAACACAAGAAAATGAAGGTGGACCAAAGACGTATAGGAATATGACCTTAAGATCAATATGTTGGAAAAAAAATAGAGAAGCATCCAAGGATCCTACATACCAATAGTTACAAAGAGATGTCCAAGTTAAGTAGCAAATCCCTAAGTTACGACTTAAGTATCAAGAATTTTTCATCAAGGAAGAACTTGTCTACTTCAAGACAAGGCAGTGTATTCTTAGAAAGTGAAGAACTAAATAAGAAGATTATTCAGCAAGGCCATGAATATTCCCCATTTTAAGACACCTTGGCAATGGCAAAGGGCTCAATGGTGTAAGGAAGAGTTATGGAAATTTTAAGTCCTTATAGCATGTAAAGAAAGAGTATTCCTTAATAACATTTGAATGCACATTATATGGATAATTTCTTATAAGTGGACCCCCCAAGAACTCAACGCTTTAGTTGTCAGCAAAAGCAAAAGCTAAAAGGCTCAAAATGCCTCGAGAGCTGCATTTTCTCCACATTCCTCAAATGAAATGGGATTTCATCAGTATCAATTTTGTGATCACAATTTCAATAGTGCCAGGAGGTTATGACTCAATCCCAATAGTTATGAATATTGTGACAAAGGTCAGCCACATCATTTCTTTGAAGACTACCTTCAAAGCATTTGACATTGCTAGGTTGTTCAAAAATGAGATTTTCAAGTCGCACATGCTGCCAAGAAGGATTATCAATGACACGGACTCAAGAACTGTCTCTAAAATCTAGACATGTCTCTTTCAAGCCATCAACAAACAACTCTATTTTAGTAGTGCTTATCATTCTCAAATTGATGAGAGTAGAGTGAAAGGGTTAATTAAGTGCTAGAAAAAATTTTAAGAGCCTATTGTAGTAGGTAACTCAAGAGATGGATTAATTATTTACCTTGGTAGAATTTTTCTAAAATGTATCCTACCAAAAAAGTATTGGTATGACCCCTTTTCACACATTGTATAGGTAAGATTGCTTGTCCCCTCTTAATCTCTCTGATCTAACCATAAGGATCATGTACTTTGGAGTATCCTCAAGAGTTGAAAAATTCTATCCCTTGGGAAATTCAAAAAAAACTTGGTCCAAATATTGATAGAAATGATTAGAAATTTCACCTCATCTCAAAGTTCATAGTATTTCATGTAAGATTTCTTGTTCCCTATCTCTTGGGAAATTCAAAAAACTTGGTCCAAGATATTATGGGCCCTATAAGATTGTTAAAAATATTGGTAGAAATGATTAGAACTTTCACCTCATCTCAAAGTTCATAGTTTTTCATGTAAGCCTTCTAAAGCCTTATTTCTTCAACTTTCATCGTGTCCTAGATGATGGAAAAATTATAATGCCAACTTAGGGGATCTGGAAAGTTCAACTTGATAGAATCTTGGAGATGAAGGAGAAACCTCTTAGGAACGGTACTCTTCAGAAGTACCTTATCTAATGGAAAGAGTACTTTTGTGAAGAGGAGACTACACGGATCAAGGATCTATCCTCAAGAGAGACCACCTTGAGTATCTCTTGAGGTGAGGACATATCAATTTCTTAAGAAAAAAAGGATGTAATGACACCGTCTTATCAATGAATAATTGTTTTTCCTCTCATGTTTTGTCCCCCCTCCCTAACAATTATATTTCCCCCCAGTTATGCCAAGAAGATTTCTTCCTAAAACATGCATCACTTCTTTCCCATGTGTAATTCTGAATGTCATAATTAAGTTCCTCCAAGAACTACATGTGAATTTCTACAAGGATCATGCATGAATAAATTTATGCAGGGACCCACGTGAACAAGGAGTTAATAACATAAGGTTTTAAAATAAAACCTTAGGGAGAGGATAATAAGGGGAGAAAAAAGACAAACCACACACAATCCTTTCACATAGAGCTTCTCTCTCCCAACTTGCATGAATGTCACACGTGCCTGCCTAACAATTCCTTGGCAGCACGTTTAGTGGTCTATTAGGGAACTATCCTAAACGGCTTGGCCTCGTACTCGCAAGAATGCACGAGGTCTATCATCTAGGTTTTCAAGAGTCCACCCCATAACAAAAGATACCAGTTGTTCCCACAACGATCAACGTGCAAGCTCAAAGTCCTAATTTGATAATCTAGGTCTCGATACATTAGCTAGCTCTATCAGAGGTGTCACACAAGGCTTCTTGTCCAACTGGAGAGATCATATTTACCCTTGTTCATGGAGTGCAACATTGTTTTCCAATAACTCATTAGGATTTAGGGAACCTTAACGAAGTTCTGGCATAATCGCCACACATTTCCCCTAATATAATTTATGATAAAGGTTTTGGGACCTAACCCTAGGTAAGTCAATGCTCTGCTCTACCTAATTTTTCCTAATTAACATTTCGTTCAATCTCTTGAGAGAAGCTCCTAGCTTACTAGGACTACCCATGTGTAGGACAGATCTGCTAGGGATCTCACCCACCCACTTCCCACAATGGTTGTCTTAAGTTTTCTAATTACCTTTCACATTAAGTTATGACATATTAAAGTAGCTTCGTTAATTAACCGATTATCACATATTCATTCGCATAATTTTTAGGGCACAACACAAAGACAGAGAAAATAGTCTTTTGGAAAAACATATTTTGCAAAGTTATTTTCAATGATTTTTCTCTTTTGCCTACACAGAAGATAAACCATTGTTCACCAAAAAATCCCTTCTAACTATGCAGAGAAAAGAAAATCTCCAAGATTTTCGTCCCTTTACAAGTATGGGGGACTCCAGGATCCCATCCTGATTCGTGTGAGGGTCAGGTAGCTCCTGGGAGTGATCGAGAGATTGTTGAGATATCGAGCTCCACTCGTGATACGCTAGGGTGACCGTTGTATATTTATGTCACCGACTTGTCAGTTGCAGACGCGGTTGGTACACCGCCCATGAATAATAGCTACATGATAGCTATCCTTATCTATTCTAGTTCGTGGCTCAGTTAGTATGCCACCTTAGTTAGTTGAGTTTGGTTTGAGACCCATATATAGGGTTCTTCTATTTCTTTGTACTTGATTTCTTTTGGCTTACACAACTAAGAAGAGGAAAACTGTTTTCAGCCTCCACCCTTGTGTGTGTCTTCCCCCATTGTGCAAGCAAGAAAGCTTCAAGCGAGACTCCTTCCTTCTCTCCCACAATCTTGACATGGTATCAGAGCCTTGTTCGTGGTAAGGAGCTCAAGAAAGCAAGCCAAGCTCGCGGTGGTCTGGTAAGAGGAGCAGTGTTGCTTTCATTTCCTGTTTTGGGAGCAGATCTCTGCAGGTAGCACAGCCGGAAATTGCAGGAGTGCATTGTCTCAGGTTGAGACGCCCTTCGCGGTGAAGCAAGAGGGCAGTATATGCTGCGGGAAAGGGCTTTAGCCCTTGGCGACCTTGTTTTTTTTATTTGAGGCCATTTCGGGGCCTGTTTTGCAGACGGAAGTTTTCTGCACGCACTCAAGAAAAGGCTCAGTTTTATGCTGTGCGACCACTGTTCTACAGGTCGGTGAAAAGTTACTATAGAAATTGCATCGTATGCTTGTGCGCAGAGACATTGGGAGTTTCAGAATCATCCTTGGTTCCTGTTTATGCAAAATCGTCACTAGGAAGTGACTGTGTGGTCAAATACCACTTTCGCCAGTTTTGCAGATTTGCCCTTGTGAGGGTGAAGCTGTGTTTTTTGCAGTGACAGAATTTCTTGCAGTATTCTGTAATGGCGTCTGATTCTCTTTCACAGATTGTCACTGAAAAGCTTGACAAGAACAACTTCCAGGCATGGAAGTTTAGAATGACGAATTTCCTTATGGAAAAAGGATATTGGGAATTTGTTGCAGGAAATGAAGAAGAACCAGTTCTTCCTGATGTTCCCAATCCACAACAAATGCAGGCATTTAAAACATGGCATGAGAGAGCCAGGAAAGTTATGTATTGGCTGTCTATCAGTATTTCAGACTCTATGATTGTGCATATTCAGGATGCAAGTACGCCAAAGGAGGCATGGGATACTTTGTCAAAAATATATAGCACAAATACGCAAGCCAGGAAAATGCAGCTCAAGCAAGAGTTGCATAATGTGCAAAGAGAAAGTATGAGCATCAACGACTACCACATGAAGGTGAAGAAGATTGCAGATGCACTTGCTTCCATTGGGTCGCCAGTGGAAGATGATGATTTAGTTTCCGTGACCTTGAATGGTCTAGGAAAGGATTATGCACAGTTTCGAACATCCATTTCAGTTCGTGAAAGATTTCCTGATTTTGAGGAGTTGATTGCTCTTCTAATTTCTGAGGAACAGAGAAATGGTGGTGCATCTTCTTCAGGAGGAACTTCAAAAGAAGCTGTCTTCTACTCAAATGCTGGAAGAGGTAGAGGCAGAGGTAGAGGAGGCCGATTTGGAGGCCGTGGCAGAAATCAGAATATGCAGCAAACTCAAGAAAACCAGTCCTATGGAGGAGGACGTGGTAACTCTAGAGGCAGGGGGAGCCAAAGAGGTCGTGGTGGATGGCAAAGAGGCCAAAATGCAAACAGTAATGTTGAATGCTACTACTGTGGTAAAATGGGTCATATGGCTAAAGACTCCTATAAAAAGCAGAATGACATCATGAATGGAAAACTGCAACAAGGGAATTATGCATCTTCTAGTAGACAGGGTGATGACAGAAATGAGCATTTGTTCATGGTGCAGCACATGAACAATTCTATGACAAGTGCAGAAGAAAGCAATGATGTATGGTATGTTGACTCAGGTGCATCAAACCACATGACAGGTCATGCAGAATGGATGGAGGATGCAAAGAAAATGGAAAAACCAGGATTTGTGGAGATTGGTGATGATACTGCACATCCTATTGTGCAGATTGGAAAAATTCCCTTGTTTATGCAGGGTGGGAAAAAGAAATACCTGTCCGATGTATTTCATGTCCCGAATATCACCAAGAATCTGGTTTCAGTTGGTCAAATGGTTGAACAGGGCTTGCAGGTCAGATTTAATCCTCATGGATGCTTTGTTGAGGATATGAAAAATAAAGGTCGCTTGATAGCAAAAGGAAAGAAGAAGGGCAGAATGTTTACATTGGATGCAGACATGTCTGAATTGAGTGCAGCAATGTTTGCACATGGGACCGGTGTAGTTGCAGATATTGATATCTGGCATAAACGCATTGGTCATGTTAATGTACAGCGACTTAAATCAATGCAGGCCCAAAATATTGTTGCAGGATTGCCCAAATTCAAGGTTGCAGAAATGCATAAGGTATGTGAAGCCTGTCAGTTTGGAAAACAGGCAAGGAAACCATTTCCTAGACATGTTCAAGAGAGTGAGAAGCCATTGGAATTAATTCACTCTGATGTGTGGACAACTAAAGCTGCATCTCTTGGAGGCTGTCATTATTTTGTCAGTTTTATTGATGACTATAGCAGAAAAGTTTGGGTGTATTTTATGAAAAAGAAAAGTGAAGTTTTTGGGCATTTCAAAACTCTTAAAGCTATGGTTGAAAAAGAAACAGGCTTGCAGATAAAATGCCTAAGGTCAGATGGAGGGGGAGAGTACCTCTCAAATGAGTTTGCAAAGTTCTTGCAGGAGCATGGCATAAAGCAGCAATATTCATGCAGTTATACCCCACAACAAAATGGAATTGCAGAAAGGAAAAACAGGCATATTGGAGAGGTATCTCGTGCCATGCTCAATGAAAAAGACTTGCCAGATTTTTATTGGGCTGAAGCAGTTGCTACAACAGTCTACATAATGAACAGGACTCCCACTGCAGCAATACATGGAATGACTCCAGAGGAGAGGTATACTGGTAGGAAACCAGATATTTCTCATTTGAAAATTTTTGGTTGCATTGCCTATGTACATGTGCCAGATGAGCTGAGATCCAAGTTGGATCCAAAAGCTGAGAAGTGCATCTTTATTGGTTACTCTCTGCAGCAAAAAGGGTATAGATGCTATAACCCTTCTACTCGTAAGTTTACAGTGAGCAGAGATGTTGTTTTTGATGAGATGAGTAGCTGGTATAAACCAGTAAATGTGATTGATGATGAAGATGCACAAAATGGTAATGCTACACAGAATTCACAGCAGCAGTCACAAAATATTAGTGGACCTGGAGCGTCCTCTAGCAGTGGTTCACATTCTTCGCCATGGACAGGCAGATTGAGATCAGGAGAATCTTCTCAAAGCAATGCAGATAGTGGTATGCAGGTATCACGAAAAGGAAAAGAGAAGGTTGATCAGCCCATGTTTGATGTGAATGCAGGTCACTCTTATGTGGATGGTGAATCCAGTGGCTCAGAACAGAGCATTGATGATGAGTTGGGTATTCCTTCTATTGTTACACCTGGAGTAAGGAAGACCAGGGATGTTTTGAGAGCAGCTGGGAGTGAACCTACTTTGCGCAGGTCTACAAGAGCTAGGTATCCTGTGGATAGGCTGAAATATGATGGATTTACCGCCATTCACTATGCATATATGGTCAAAGTGATACAGGAACCAGAACCCACATCTTTTGAGCAAGCCATGGGAAAAGAAAAATGGGAGAAAGCCATGGATGAAGAAATGGATGCCTTGGAAGCAAATGCTACATGGGAGTTAGTACCTTTGCCTAAAGGTAAGAATGCAATTGGCTGTAAGTGGGTTTATAAGGTGAAGCACAATGCTGATGGTTCTGTGAACAGATACAAGGCAAGATTAGTAGTCAAGGGGTATGCACAAACATATGGCATTGACTATGAAGAAACATTTAGTCCGGTTGCAAGGATGGCAACCGTAAGAGCAGTCATTGCTATGGCTGCATCAAAGGGATGGTCTTTACATCAGATGGATGTAAAGAATGCCTTCTTGCATGGTGATTTGCAAGAAGAGGTCTATATGGAGCAGCCACCAGGTTATGTGCATGCTGTTCATCCTGAGTTTGTTTGCAGGTTGAAGAAAGCCTTGTATGGCTTGAAGCAAGCACCTAGAGCATGGTCTGACAAGATAGGACAGTATCTTGTCACTATTGGCTTTCAGATTTCCAAGGCAGATTTCTCACTTTATGTGAGAAAAACAGAGAAAGGTATTATGCTGCTTGTCATTTATGTTGATGATTTGATTATGACAGGTGACAGTGATGAAGATATCCTTCATGTGAAAATGCTATTGAAACAGAAGTTTGAGATGAAGGATTTGGGAGAGCTGCGTTATTTCTTGGGCATTGAGGTGATTAGATCACCAAGTGGGATACAGCTCTTGCAGAGGCAGTATGGATTGGACATGCTGTCCAAATATGGGATGACAGGCTGTAAGCCTATTTCAGTTCCTTTGGAGCAAAATGTGAAGCTGAGTGCAGATGCAGGTGAGCTTCTAGAAGACCCTACTATGTACAGACGCATAGTAGGAAGTTTGATTTATATGACTATTACCAGGCCAGATTTGAGCTATGCTGTTGGATTGGTAAGTCAGTTTATGCAGGCTCCAAGGAAACCACATTTGGATGCGGCTAGACGCATACTTAGGTATGTGAAGTCCACATTGCAGTATGGACTATTTTATGAGACTGGGGTTCAGATACAGTTGCATGGATACACTGATGCTGATTGGGCTGGTAGTATTTCTGATAGACGATCTACCAGTGGATATGTATTCTCTTTTGGGAGTGCTGCAGTCACTTGGAGCAGCAAGAAACAGCCTACAGTTGCCTTGTCGAGCACAGAGGCTGAGTACAGGGGTGCAGCAATGGCTGCATGTGAGGTAGCTTGGTTGCATAAGCTACTTTATGATATGCATCAGTCTACAGATGGGCCAGTTGTCATTTATTGTGACAACATGAGTAGTATACACTTGGCAAATAACCCAGTCTATCATGCTAGAACAAAGCACATTGAGGTGCATTATCACTATGTGCGAGAGAGGGTTTTACTAGGTCTTATTGATCTAGTTTATGTCAGCACAGAGGATCAGGTAGC
Organism: Lygodium microphyllum; assembly: GCF_053477565.2. Taxonomy (NCBI): domain Eukaryota; kingdom Viridiplantae; phylum Streptophyta; class Polypodiopsida; order Schizaeales; family Lygodiaceae; genus Lygodium; species Lygodium microphyllum. Next base: position 32,632,771 of record NC_141155.1, read on the forward strand.
TGACATATTCACGAAGGCATTGGGCGCAGAGAAGCTGCGCAAGTTCAGAGACCTGCTTGGTGTGCAGGAATTGGGATTGAGCTCGAGGGGGAGTGTTGAGATATCGAGCTCCACTCGTGATACGCCAGGGTGACCGTTGTATATTTATGTCACCGACTTGTCAGTTGCAGACGCGGTTGGTACACCGCCCATGAATAATAGCTACATGATAGCTATCCTTATCTATTCTAGTTCGTGGCTCAGTTAGTATGCCACCTTAGTTAGTTGAGTTTGGTTTGAGACCCATATATAGGGTTCTTCTATTTCTTTGTACTTGAGTTCTTTTGGCTTACACAACTAAGAAGAGGAAAACTGTTTTCAGCCTCCACCCTTGTGTGTGTCTTCCCCCATTGTGCAAGCAAGAAAGCTTCAAGCGAGACTCCTTCCTTCTCTCCCACAATCTTGACAGAGATTTAAGGGCAGAGCCCCTTGGCACTCCCATCTCCTCTTGCCTAACAAATTCTTTACTGAGTGACCTCTCGCCATTGGGGCCAGTCCAAAGCTCCTTGCAATGGTACAAAATAATCCCCCTTGGAGCAGGGTTCCGCATCTAGCCATGGGGAAGGCATAACATGATATTTTCTCTTATTATCCTGATTATATATTTACAATCAGATCTAACTACTACGAGCACAATTAATCTTTCCTATGCAACCATCAATGTGCAAATTTTATTTAAAAAAAGAAAAAACAACAAGTGTTTTTATCATAAGAAGCAGCCCCACCCAAATCTAGGGTTTCTCTTTTAAGGTCCCACCTTATTCTTAGGGTTTTGCTTCCTAGTTGCAACTCTTTTTTTGGGATCTGCAAGTTATTTCGTGAATCCAATGTTTATTTTTTCCTTATGAAAAATTTGGTATTTTCGCCCTAAAAGATAATATGGGCATTTATACCTATGGCAAGTAATTCATGCATTGCCCTGCCTTTAACTAGATTTCAAATGCTTTTCCAAGTCTGTTTAGACTTTAGAATTTGTATCAACAAATTCTTATCAATGTTCAACAAGTCCTACAGACTTTTGATTTTTTTTTAAATTTCCTGATACTGATAGTTTGAGGGTTATCAAGTATTTCATACTTGTTTTTGCTTCAACATTCTTGATATTTTAGGTTAGGTTTTCTCACTGATTCATACATGGTCAACCCATGATATTAACACTTTTGTTAATATAATCATTAATATTAACATTACGTGTGTTTTCAGTAAGAAAATAAGTTTTATTTTATTCTACTCATATTCTATGGTTTAATCGATGATGTCCAACCATTTGCCGAACTTTTAATGTTATCTAGAGAGATCAATTTTCATTTAGTTATGTCATAAGTGCAATTTTGATTGTTTTTCTAAAAACTTTATCGTAGGCAATGTGAAAATCATAAGTGTAATTTTTCTTTCATCTTTCAAACATCAAATTATATTACTATGCACCTAATTTATGTGCACCTAGTATATTTTTTCCTATATAATTTTCTATTTATTTAATGCATTTATTATTTCATGATATTATCAAAATTATTTTTTATAAATCATTATAAAATTTATATGCATCTATTTATCATTACCAAAATAAAATAGAGATAGTCACTTTAAGGAAGAAATTATAAAATATTCACTTCTCTAACAACGTCTATCTTTTTTTTTGTTATTATAATCACATGAGTCATTTAAAAAATAATAATAATATCATGAAATAAACCATAATTAAGATATTTTCTTAATGACAGATATATAATCATTTTCCAAGCGAAATAGTATTTTCACTGAATAGCTAATTATTATATTACTTGGATTATTTTCCTAAGTGGTAGTTCATATGCATTTTCTTTGGAATGTGTTTATAATCATTTAAAGCTAAATATAGCGATGAGCTTATTAAACATTAATGTTTCCCAAACTGGCAAGATGTTATCTTTCTCAAGTTTGCTGAAATGGGGGTTTTGCCCATTCCTACTGCGTCATTTTCTCCTTCAGCCGTGTTTCTTGCTTGTCTTGCTTCAAATGGGATTTTTTAATTTCTGCGACCTCGCGGAGCCATGGATGTCAAGAGAAATTGAGGTGGTAGTTTAGGGAGAGTTTTTGGCCATGGATGTCAAGAGAAATTGAGGTGGTAGTTTAGGGAGCCATGGATGTCAAGAGAAATTGAGTTGGTAGTTTAGGAAGAGTTTTTGGCCATCTAGAAAAAAATTTCTAGTATTTCACTTAGTAGTATGGTCGTATGGAATGAAGGCGTAATAGGGGGTAGAGAAAATGAAAATTAGGTAGAAGGGGGGTATTTTCCACTTTCAAGCTCAAAGCTTCAATGGATAAGAGAAGTAGAGAAAATCTATACCATGAGGAGGTATTTCTTCTTACTTTCTTTATGAAGGAGAGGGGGTGTATTTATAGGCATGAGGGGGAGCATGTAGTCAATTGATTCTTTTGGCTACTTGTCAAGAGCTAAGTGAGCTTTATTAAAAATACATTTTGATTGCCTACTTGTTGGATGGTGGCATGGGGATGATTATTTTATGCTTTCTCTCCCTCCAAGTGTAAAAAATATCATGAATTTTGGCCTATTTTTTCAAAAACCTATCTGTTCCCTTCAAAATGACTTCGTCTGGTTGTTATTGGCCAAGTTACCTCATGACTTATCTAGTTTATAAAGTCATGTCATACTCTTTGATACTTAACTTACTCAATATCATGCTCGTTCTTGCGTGTTCTACATTTATCCATTAAGGCTTTTGCAAATTATTTTGCGGTTATGAAATCAATACTATCCTCGACGCATTAAATGGAATCGGGAATGCTAAATATAATGCCAGAAAAATTATGATCAAGCTGTCGTAATATTATTTATGAGGCGTCTTTGCTCTTTGTTTGCTGGGAATATTGAAGCATCTTCTTGTGTCGGATTTCAGAATCATTTGAATGCAAGACTCAATATTAAGAAAATTACATGCAGTTACTTATGTGATAGCTTGATAATTAATTTTTAAAACATCTCAAGCCCGAATTCTTTTGTTGATATGAAGCACTATGGCATGAATATTACATCCTCTCCTCCTTAGAGGAATCAAGATGTCCTCTTCTCGAAAAGAACTAGGAAAACTGTTTTCTAGAGCTATCTCTTCTATCCAAGTGGCATCCTTCTCAAGATAGTCTTTTAACTAGATAAGATACTCTCTAATGGTTCTCTTTCTCAGAGGTTTCTCTTTTACATCTAGAATCTTATCAAGTTGGAGCTCAAGGGCTCCTTGACTAGGCATTACAATTTGCTAGTCATCAAGAATATGATCTTGATTTGCCACATAAGCTTTCATAAGACTAACGTGAAATACATTGAGGACTTTCACATGATCACGAAGTTGTAGTTTGTAGGCATTAGCTCCTAGGCATTTGAGAACCTTGTATGGTCCACAATACATTGGACTCAACTTTTTAAACTTTCCTAATGACAAAGAACTCTTCTTTGGGTGTACATGAATGAAAACCACGTCTCCCTCTTAGAAGATATTATGCTCTTGTCGTCCTAGATCAGCATAAGATTTTTGGCGATCTTTGGCAGCTTGGATGTCTTGTTTAATAGTTTTGACTAGATCATCCATGTCTTTTAGAATTTTCTTGGAAGCCCCAATCTTTAGAGTTGGATCAGAGAAATTCAATGGCATCAAACAATCTTGCCCATACAATGCTTAAAATGGAGTCATTTGAATACTCTAGTTATATGACACATTGTAGGAAAATTCTATTAAGGGAAAACATTGTATCCACCTTGTCAAATCTTCTAGAACAGTAAGCTCTCAGTATATCTTCAATGACATGATTAACCCGCTCTGTTTGACATCAGTTTGGGGATGGTAAGTTGTTCTAAAGAAAAGATGGGTTTCAATTGCTTCAAATAGGCTTCTCCAGAAATGTGACGTAACCAGAGAGTCATGATTACTAACGATCCATTTAGGAAATCCATAAAGCCTAAAATTTTCTTTCACAAACAGTTGTGCAATATCTGAAGCTTTGTAGTTGGTCTTGACTGGGATAAGACGAGTGACCTTTGTCAGCATATCCACAATCTCCATGATTGAATCATACCTCCTTGAACAAAAGGTAAGCCAACTACAAAATCCATATTGACGAACTCCCATTTCATCTATGAAATGTCAAGTGGCTGGAGCTTGCCTGGCACTTTGACATGCTCAACTTTCACATGTGCTTGCAATTTAGGCATTCAATAATATAGCCCTTATAGCGACGTTTAAAGCGACGAAAATACAAACAACAAAATTTGCCCCCGTCGTCGCAAAAAGCGTCGTTATTGACGACGCCATAAAATCGTCGCTATATGCGTCGCTATTTGCGATGCATATAGCGACGGTTGCAGAGAATTTGCGACGCTCATAGCGACGCCAATAGCGACACGTGCAGTAAATTTGCGACGCAAATAGCGACGGTAACAGAGAAAAAAAAAATTGTAGCTGCCCTGCCACATATAGCACTGTGTGCTGTATGAGAGCCATACAAAATAGTTTCTGCATTGCTGCATACAAAGTGTTTGCAAACAAAAAGAATGTATACTGAAATCATAAAACTGATACATGAAATAAATACATGATCGCATAAAATGCGATTGGTACAATCATGAAATGATATCACTAATACATAGAAAATGTCTACATAGATCGGGCGACTAAAAACTAAAGGTGTGTGAGCTCTAAGGATCCAAGGGCGAGCTACAAATCCTCGTCCCCCGAAAGCTCATCCCGCTGCAAAGAAGCATCAAACAGATTCTGCAGAAAAAGAAACAACATATCAATCCACCATACAATAATGCATTCAAATATCTCATGGTAACTACGGACAAGAAAGATGAGTGACTTACAGGGGCGCCGCGTCTATACAATCAGTCGATCAATGCCCTGAAACCGTGCCTCTCTGCATATCGAGTCTCAAGGCCTTGCGGATCGCGATTTGTAACGGAGTGCTGCAAAGAAAACAAAATGCTAACTATTAGAAACATGATTGTCAGTACAAAGAATATCTCAAAAAAACAAATAAGCAAAACAAAAGAGAAACTTACAAAGTCCTCCAAATATGTCCTGTGGCCGCCACTCCCAAGATGATGCACCGATCCGGCCTCGATTCGTGCCATTGGGCACAATGCCTCCTCTAAAACCCTAAGAGGTCCTCTAGTAGTCAATCAAAGAGTCCCCACACAACATTATCCAATCTTTCCTTAATAAACAATGAGCTTAGTTGGACACATGAATTTTGGTTCTACGTCACAAGGGTAGCATGCGATGGTAATCCCTTACATCAAATTTCTTCAAGACAAACAAAGTTTTAGCCCTTTTAATCCAAAATAGAAATTGAATAAGATGTATACATGCACCCCATGACGATAACTTTAGGCGCGTGATATTTAATAAGGCCAATAATGGATTATATGTTGGAGTTTTTTCTTTTTAGTAGAAATATACATGTTTCTAAAAATGTGCATTGAATTCATTTTAGCTTAGTCTAGTATAATATTTTGTTAGATGTAAATAGTACTCGGGTCCTCTTCTTTAGACTTCAAACATAGTAATCCGTAGGTTTTTTTAATAATAAACCTTATATTAATAACAATCCAATAATTTTACATTGATTGAACTCTTACCTTGCAATGTGAATCCTAAGAATATTAATTTAAACCTAAATTTTAGTTATTATTTTTTATAACTTCCAATAGACTATTAAATTTATATGTTTATATTAGATAGGTTTTGTTTTTTCATGTCCTTAATGGATCCCAAATAACTTTCCTCACTATATTATTGTTGATAGAGATACATCATTGGCTGGTACCTTTGCATACATGGATCCAGAATACATGTGCATAGGATGCATTGGGCCCTTCTGTGATGTCTTTTCTTTAAGGATTGTGATCCTTTGAATTCTCATAGGCAATCAGGCTATTGGTTTGGTAGACATGGTTTAAGCAGCTATTAATGACAAAAGGCTTGAAGAAATCCTTGACACATCTGCTGGAGAGTGGTTGCTCCTTGAAACTTTGGAATAAGCAAACTTGGTTGTGAAATGTGCAAAACCAAGATAAAGAGACCATGACTTTTATTTTTTCCTCCACTCCACCTCCTCCTTCCCATCCCTATCTCTCACACCAAACTCAGGTAAATACACAATAAGGCCTTAGGCCCCTTACATACAATGTGGGCGAGGAGCCACCTAAATAGGAGGTGGATGACTAGACATTTACACATATGCAAGTCTATTTATGAGCTTTCCTTTAGTTTTTCCTCTTAGAACCAGTCATAATAGTGCAGGGAAGGTATTTGGCCTATATTCCTTAAACTATTGGTATGCATCTAACAAAGAATGGTAGGAAATGTTTATCCTCTTTGGGCAGCTGATATTCCCCATATGGCTTGAAAAAAAATTGTGCTCTTTCTATAAGGGTTGTAATTGGAGTTTGTAGAACATGCTATGGTAGGGTGGTTGCTTGATAGCGCATCCCTCAAACCCAAATCCAAAGGACCAGTTTTTATTCGAGTGAAAAAGTCCAAATTCCAAAAATATATAAAAAAGTAAAGTTCATCTTTTGCATCCCTAGGGTAGACAATCATTTTGTGAATTAGTCTTGTAATCTCAAGTAACAATAATAGAATGAAAAGCAATCAATAGTTAGCTCAAAATCCTTATGTAATCAACCATAAGTTGTAGGAGTTGATATGGTATCTTCTCTCTATTTTCAATTCTACTCAACCATCTATTTGTCTAAATTCACCATATAACACACAAGCATTGTCTCTAGCATATCAAGGCACAATCATTTTATATGTTTCACCTCAATTTACATTAAAGAAAAATGTTGAATTGAAGTACCATATTGACTTTGGTTAAAAAGTAATTTAGGTTCGGGCCTCCCTTCCTCTCTCACCTTGGCAATTTATAAAGAAACACAATTAAATTAACATAGTCCTTGATATTGTTGCACTAGCATATATTAGAATATGCTTGTGAACACTCACCAACTATCTAGGTTTTTGGAAATATGAATACCAATTCATGACCAATATATGGTAACTAGTTTTTTCTAGATATGATTGGATGAAAATATGAATGTGTATGGATGGTCAATTAGGAATAACTTGTCTTTGATTGAACAACCAAACTATTAATATATAGATATGACAACTAGAGTGTATCCACAACTAAATACTATGTGTTGAGGCACACACACACACACACACACACACACACACACAGAAGTTTGCAAGACATCCATTAGAGGATTTTTTTCCCATCATTAGTCATCCAGTGGAGTGGATGATGCAATCAAAAGCCTCTATTCCTCCTCTCCTTTAGTCCTTCTAGATGGTTGCAATTATGGCTACATATATAACAACCTGCAATTTTCGTGCATGAGAAAGCAGCGAGAATGACGGTGTAGATACCACTATCTGGTCTCAAACCTTGGGTGAATAATTCTTCAAAGCATTCTTTGAAAAGCTCACTCATCCCATGTTGAGGACACTCCATGGTTTTTGGAAAAACTAATGGAATTGTTAATTTGTGATGAAAGTTCAAAGGCATATCTGCCATCTTATCCTAGGCCTCGACCCATTTTGCAACTTCTAGGACCACTGCCATACATACACAAGTGTTTTAACTACTTTGAGAATTTGAATACTTATTATTTGGCTCAAATAAGAGAACATTTGCCTAGTAGAGGACATCTAAGTTAAGTTTCTTCATCTTCACTTTTACAAGCCATGCTTTAATGAATTGCCCATGCATGTGAGGACTCTATTCTCTTTGAACATGCCAAAAAAAAAAGCCACATGTGCTTTTCGTGCAAGTGTAGGAACATCAATTCCCCCCCTTCTTTCCAAGAGGTGGTGCGATCAATCAAGTTATTGACTTCTAGCATCTTTCACCCACTAGTTGGTTGGAAAGTTGCAAACTTTCTTTGAAATCTTGCCCAACTACTTCCACTAAAGTTTGGCACTATTGTTAAAAAAATTATCATAGAAGTGAGAATCACCCCAATGGGCATCCCAAATACCTAAACCCTTGCTCCAATTCCACTACTTTGAAGATTGGCTCCCTTAGCCACTTTTCTAAATCTTTCAATCCTAGGCAAATAAAGTTGTTTTTTCTCACACTAGTCACCACCCTAGAGATTTCTGAAAAACTTTCATACATTTTCATAAATACATCTACTAATTGCTTCTCTACTTGCAAAATGTTGGAGTTATTGCTACCAAATAATTGGGAGACCAAGTGTTTTCTTTTTGGTATAGGAAGCCCCTTGGTTACTCCATGTTGCACTTTCAAATCCAAATTCCTAAGCAACAGGTTGGTGATTATGGCAAAGAGTAATGGGGCAATGGGACACCCTTTCCCATCAACCTCTTTACCTCAGATGGAGTTAGGCATAGACCATTTACAAATACATCCTAAAGAGATTGAAATATCTCTACAAAAATACCATGATTCCTCTTCCATCATCTATGGTAGTGATGATCTTTTGCTGCTTCTTTTGCTCCATCAATTTATAAAATTAATTACTTGGAGCCTCACCCATAAGATACCATTGCCCTTAAACTAAATTTTCACAACTTCAACTTTATGTTTTTGCAGATCCTCAATTGAATGCTCCACTTCTTTGAGAAGTTGATAAAACTTCCCATCACCAAAACATTTAGCAAGAGCCATAATAATATACTCCCTACATTCTACTAGCATACAACCCTCTTTGAAGTCTATCTTGATCTTTGCCATACATCTTGGCAATGTCAATGATGATAGCTATGGATCTCATCTAGTTCTAGATTGGGTTAGCCATTAGATTGTTGGTTTGTTTCCAAGAATCCTTCAATTATGGTTTGAATCCTTCCCTTTATAGAGAGGAGGTTCTGAACCTAAATAGAGACTAGGTTCCATCTCTTTCTCCAACTAAATTGATCCTTCTTAGATGGACTTCCTAGGAACCTCACATTCCAAGAGATCATCGAGAGCCAACTAATTAACATTGTATCTTTGTTTGAGCCTCCATACTCGTGAATAGAAAAATATTCTTGTCAATGAAACATTTGCAAGTAAGTTGTTAAAGGGAAAGCTTTTCCTTCTCACCTCCATTAAAGGCCAAAGACTTTGGTGGTTGAATTTCTTTATTTTCATCTTGCTTTAACTTTGACATCTCTAGGATTGACTGATAATTGGGTTCCTCCTTTTGAGGGTTGTTTGCTTTCTTAGATTTAGCCTTCTCAATCTATGAGATTTTTACTTTTTGCTTCTTTTGTGACTATGTTGCATGAAGTTCTTCCTTATCTTCAATCTTTTCTCCTTGGGTGCTTCTTAGCTCCATGCCTTTTTGGGCATTCCTTTGCAAAGCACCCACGTTCTTTGCATAGAAGCATGTAACCAAGAAGAGAGAGAATTCTACATTGACCAGCAACTCAATCCCATTAGCATCATAAAGCTAGAGCATCTCAAGGATCTTCTTCTTCTTATCCCAAATTATGAAAGGCCGCTTGCTCCACTAGCTGATGTTGGTTGTAAGAACATAAAGCGCTCTATCTAAAGCTTCTACTAGCACATTAACCTCCCCATCTAGCAAGGGAGGAAGTCCATGAAAACTAGCCCATATTGGGCATTCAATTTGCAATACCTCATTAGGAATAAAATCGGCATTCCCTGTGACCAAGTAAACAAGGTTCCCTTTCAGCCAAACAACTGAACCCAAAACCCAATTTAATTTTTCTTTAGATGAAAGCAAGACCAAAAAGAAACCTATTGACAAGCACAACAATGTTAGCACTAGTTTGACCCAAAGGTGAACCAAAACCATCTAGCAAACTCATCCTCAAGGGGGACCTTCCCTTAAAATACATGTACATGTCACATAGAGAATCCTTAGCATAGCTTTACCGAATGCATGGCAACAAGAATACTACTCATGCACACATCACTTGCTTTCCAAATTCCATTGTGACTCTCTTCTTCTCACTGAAAGATTTCTAGTCATCCCACACTTTCTTCTCTAGCTCTTCCATGTTCGTGCTAGCAATGACAACATTAGCATAATCCATCTGCATCCTATCATATTTCTTCTATTGCTTTATGTTTGTGCTCTATGTTCCATCATCTCTTACTCCTCACGCACCCCCCTGAACATGCGATATGCATGAAAGAGGGATTGTATAAGCCACATGTCAGTAGGAAATGTTGCTTTTAGTGCACTTAATATAGCTGCCCTAGTTAATAGACTATGTGCCATGATCATCTACTAAGAACTCCCCTCTTTAAGTTTCCACATACTCATGAGGTTCGATGCCATTTATTTAAGGAAAAAGCTATTATGATTTCAAGAGTTTCTATTTTGCTAATGGATGGGTGTGCTTCTAGTTTGTAAGGGGCTCAAATAACTTTTGATAACTGTTTGCGATGTATTGATGCTAGGTATATTCCACACTTGGAGGGGAATTTTAGGGTAATTTCAAGATTTATAGCCATGTCATTGAGTTGAATTGAATGAGACTCTTCTTTGGTTTAATGTGACAATGAAATATTTATATTGTTAAGCAAAATATAATTTTTACTTTTGTTTGTTGATATGTAAACTATTTGTGCTATTTGTGTAGGAATTAAAATTTATCAAAATGCATGAGTGTATCTTAGAGCTCATGTATATTTTGGATACATACAAACATATCCATTATAAGTGTGTATCCACATTGTCTTATTTGAGATTGTCTACATGGTTGATGGTTAAGCCTATCGATTGTGGTGTGTATTACTTAGCATGAATACGTTGGATATTATATACAAAACAAATTTGGTTTCATGTGCATAAACATTATACTATTCATAGCTTCATAATTTTTTCGCGTAAACATGCTATACTAGACATTATATACAAATTCATCTCCCTTTACCACATAGAGACTTATTTTACTAGGTATAGCTTCACATTTATCTAGTAAAATGAAAAACCTAGTTCCAATTTTAAAAACCCTAGTTACCAACTAGAAATATTTCAGCATTTACTAGATACAATTCTATTTACCATCTAGTTCAGTGTGTAAAGTTCCTTGTGTTTGAAGAGCAGGAGCCACCCAAAGCTGCTCCTCAAATAAGAGCAAGATTGCTAAGGATGCCATGGCAACCGAACTAGTAGGGTATCCAACCCGTTACATGTGAAGTTTTTAAGAAATAGGGTATTAGTGAGAGGTTAGAACCCCACCTAACTCTATCAGTAACTCTAACCCCTCTTAGTGGGGTGAGGGATTACCTAAGAAAGAAAGTGTATGTGTTAGAAACAACGTGGTCACTTAATCATTATTAATGATTACACATGAAAAAGATTCCTTGATGTATGTATGAACTATGAAAATCTTATTACTTGTTTCCTCTATCTATGTGTTGATTGCTATACACACATATCGACATAAAAGAATTGTATTGTTTATTATTTCTTTTAGAATTTGGATAAAAAAGGGTAATGTTTTTTTTTGCGTGCACTATATGCATTTTCATACACATGTGTGTAGTTGTGTGAGCATAAGGCTCTTTCCCCTCACACACTTGGCCATCCAACCTACAGGATTAGTATGGGTGGCGAGGTTAGTGGACATTGAGTGTACCATAACTATATCATATGACCAAAACCACATGAGGTATGCGACAATCACAGAATGATGAGTATAATTAGATTATGTACCTCGTGTGAGTTTGAATTGGTTGTATATGTGTAGGTTTAACCATGCATTGATTTTTATTGATTCTCTAAGTAAGATTTTTAATTTGGGCACCCCATTGCAACTTTCACCACACATAGCATCGAGTATATACAAGGAGCCTTATCTCCCCCTTTGCAACCCAAGTCCATCCTAGTAGGATGAAAGGATACTAGGAAGTGAGGTAAGGAGAGGAACACCTTGTGTGTGGCACCATGTGTGCTACTAGATGCACATCATGCATCCACGCCACACAAAAGTATAACATTAACTTCACTATCTATACTTGGTAACTTGTGCATCTAACATTGCAATATGCATTCATAAAGCAATTATCAAAAAACTAGTAGGAAACTCAAAAATAATGACATGAGAACTTGAAAAATAATAATATAAGAATATAAGAGTTGGAGAATATGTTGAGAAAGAGTAGAAATAGAGATATGAATCATGGCATGCATTGTCATATTGTATTACTAAGAAACAAACTCCAACATACAACTAGTCATGATCAAGAATGATGATCCATACATGAGAGAAACACACAGTACCTTGTCAGGTCACATTTGACAACTACATACAAAGTGCACTTCATGAGGCATACAACTTCATAAGACATTTAAGGATTGTTGTACACAAAAAATAGTAATGACTAAGGCTTTGAACCATGCTAAGGACAAATATAATGTGTGAGGCTGGCTAAGACCTGTCAGAGCCCATCATTGGACCTAAACCCTTACATGTCATATCATAGTGTCAAATGCCTTATCCAAAATTGACATATTAAATGAGAAAATTTATGTCTTACTCATAGCCTTGCATTATGAAGTTACAAAAGAGAAACGATAAATAGAGCTACTCTAGTAGGATACTTATAGCCCTCTACTATAGTTGCATTATCCACTTATGAGATGTAACGTGTCCACTAGTATCATCCAGGACACGTCTTAGCAGTCCATTGGAAAGGATGTCTAGAAAGCTCCGCCCAACACTCCCACGGAATGTTACGGGATTTGCAATCTAGGGCTTTTCGTGTCTGCCACGTAGTGGAAGTATTCCGGCCATTCCCACTTAGGATCGACCTGGATTAGGGTTTTCCTGATTGGTCATTTCCTAAGAGCAACTAGCGTCAGACCCAAGCGAACTACTTTACGCAGAAATGCCAGATCCCGAAGCGGATTCACGCTCCACTTGGTTCAAGGAGAATGGGAAATGAGAGGGATGCAAAGCTCAACCTCTCTGCCATAAGGCATAGTCCCATTCCATTCCCCTAAAACAACGTAAATCGGGATAAGACATATCTCTAGGTCAACGCTTTTGTTGTTCGTGTCCTTTGACAATCATTCCGCTGTTCCTCGTGATTTGAGAAAAGTTCCCGGCCAATCGGGACCACCCATCCGTAGGACGGACCCATGGCCCATCCTCCGCACTTTCCTCGGGTTGTTTTAGTTATGTAATTATCTAACACATTAGTTGGACATGTAACATCCAGCTTCTTTAATTAACCCGTTAAGCACTGGTTCTTTCACGTAATCTTATCACTCGACATAGAAAAACAATATCAGACAAGTCCTTTATTAACAGGTCATCATATTTATCTTTGAAATACAAAGAGTTCTGCCCGTAGGCTTATTCACAATCCACCCCAAGGCTATCTAGCAATTTACAAGGATCACTATTCCAAGTTTCTGCCCGTAAACTAGTATGCGAGCCTCGAGATCCAATCCCGAGTCACATTAGCCTCTTGTGCAAGACCCGGAAGGCGAGGGATTTATGGCCAGATCCCCCCTGGCACCCAAGCGTTCTCCTGCTCCAAGTAGCGCTCATCGGAGAGACCTCTCGCGGCGGGTTCGGTCCACATTCCCGGTGCGGTCAATAACCCCCTTGGTTGGGGTTAGACAGGCAGTCGGGGGTAACTGAAGCTGCCTCTCCCTTCAGGCCTTCAACCTGAAGTATAGATATTCATTTATTTTGTAATTCATTGGTCAAACAAGTCAAATAGTGCTCTAAAATCTCTAGCAAGCACAAACATTTCCATTGATCGATTTTGTTGTTGGCAAACTACTAAGGAATGAATCCTTCCTTTCGAATGCATCCAGCACTCGATCCGAGGTGTCTTGCAATTTGGCAAGATCCCTTATATTCTGGATTAGGGTGTACCCTATTAACCCAACTTGGTCAAACCTTAAAGTTCATTGGATACTTCAGTTTCTAGTTTTTAATCTCCAATTAATCTTCCTTACTCAGAAGGATATGAAAGTATACATCCTCTTGCAAGATAACTTGCGTAAGGATCCGCCATCCTTGTTGTGAGAATTTGGCCTTTCTTCTTGTGATTCAATCACAAGACCATATGACTCCATACTTGCTACGCAAGTCCCACATCGTACTATGCGATAATGGAGTCATGAAACAATCTGTTTCAGTTTCTTTAAGCTGACGTTGTTAGACCTAGGGCTTCCTAGCTTTATTTTTTTGTAAGAAACTCAGGGACAAACCCTAATTCCTTTTACGTTTACAATTTACTGACTCTACAATCAGGGAATGTAAGCAAGTATTAAAGGTATAAACATTTCTTGGATTTTAACTCATTCCCAATGAATATTTTGCAGCATAGGTATTTCTAAGTCTATATTAATTTGGTTAACTTTACAAGGTAATATCGAGATTACCTCCGCATGATTTGTTATCTACAAGTCAAATGACTTTTCAATCCTGTACTTTATCGATTTGAGATTAGGTTAATCTCAACTAATCTTCCCTTTTATTTGCGAACAAAACTCATGCTAAATAAGCAACCTTTTCCTTGCTAAGTTATGTAGTTAGCAACGATAATTTTCTAGAGTTTATGCATCGTAAGAATCCTTTCATGATTTGCACCTTCCATGATGATTCGTTGTAAAAAGAATAGGGGTTAATAGTGCGAGATGCAGTTTTATACCTTTAGGCTTAATCGAAGTATACTACTTTAATGGGTAAATAATCTTGCTCATAATTCATTTCAATGCATAAAGCTATTTGGAAAAAAATACGTTTATACTTTATTTATTTTGCATGTTCCATTAGATGTATTTTGTCGTGAATGACTAGGACAAGATATATCCTCTTTCTAACAACTAACCTTGCATGATTAAATTACAACGATATAAAATAAAAATTAAGAAGGAAAAACCTAGGTTTGGGGTGAGATATCCACATGGATACCGGGAGATGACCCTTCCGCGACTGCGCCTTGGACTTTCTTAGGAGGCATCGCAATTGTAGTCCTTCGGACGTGGAAACAACTTTATACTTCCTTTTTGGAATTCCACCATTGCTCCCTTGCACTTCAATTCTCTTCTTCTCTTTTTTGAGTAGGGACAAAACCCAAGTCCCAAGGGTATTTTGGAAAGGGCAAGGAATGGCTAAGGGGTTTAACCACGAGGAGGGGGGTAGTAAGGCCTTTTCTAAGCCTAGTACTTTTGGGGGGAAAAGGGTCTTGTAAAGTCCAAAAAAAAGAAGTTATAGGGGATTAAAGCACGGGAGGGAAAATGATTCCGAAACCAAGCGTAAGGGCTAAAGGAAAATTAAGAACACTAGGAGGGGGGTTTCAAAATACCATGGAAAGACCTTATAGGAGTTTAAAAAAATAGGGGGGGGATGAAAGGGAACACAAGGGTTTTTTTTTTTGCCCAAGACAAAAGATTATTGATGTAAGCACCAGGGGGTTAATAAGACCTTTGAGGGCCTTAGATCTCCTGGGGGAAAATAAGGACTTAAAAAGTGAAAAACACGGGGGGGGTGAAAGGCACGAGAAGGGGGGGTGAAAAGGGCCTTAAGAGATTAAAATCCGAGGGGGATTCTAAAGGGAAGGCTTACAAGCCCATAAGAAAAAGGCTTAACGGTCTTAAAAACCCGGGGGAAATAAATGGGGGCTTAAGGGTCTTAAAAACCCGAGGGGGGCAGGGAATAAAAGGGAACACGAGGGGGGTGAAAGGGGGCGTAACTAGCCCCCTTAAGAAGCTTCTCTTAAGAAGCTTCTATGCTTCAATGTGGCAGGGGGCATTTCAACGCCGCATTGGCAATGGGCAGGCGGCGCTGCGAATGAGGTCAACGACTGCAGGCGGCGGCACTGCTGTGTCAGCTGCAGCTCTCTCCCTTCACAGGGCACGTTCCGATTTATCACCGCCTTTCCCTTCCTCCTCACCCCACTGCAGCGATTGGCAGCGTCGTCTTCTCCCTCCTACTTGGCCTTCCCTTAGGTAAGGGTTTTTATAGGGAGAGGGAAGGGAATCCTCCCTTCCTCCGTGTCATTGTGCATGGTGGTGGAAGGTGCCGAGCTCCACCAAAGAGCTTAGTCCTTCATTCTATTTCCCTCCCCTTACAGCACGACAGTCGGTTTTTGGGGAGGGAAAATAAAAAAAATTTTGCATTATCGTAGGCATTTCTCAAAATTATCCATTTGAAAGGGGTTAGTTCATGCGAAGGGAAATGCAGAACTTTACAAGAGATAGTGAAGAAAAAATCAAGGCATACATATCATAATATGATGGAGATACAAAATCTGAGTGGGCTACCAAAACATCTCATGATCTAGTTTTCTCATGAGCATCATGAGACTAACTAGTAGACATCACATAAGATTGTTCATGCACAACATGATCATGTGATGTGAAAGGTACAACTTCCATTTGCTGAATTTTTTCTAGAGTAAGTTATTTTATCTTAACTTGTTGACTAATATCCTGCAAAACTTTAATAATATCAGATCTTATGGCATCAACTTCAGATAATTGATTTTCAACTTTGTTTTGAGACTTCAAACCATGAGATATTCTTTCTATAATAATGACAATCCACTAATCATACATAACCTTGACTAAAGCATTCTTCAACATGGTAGCATCAATCTGCATAAACAATGATTTATTAAGATCTACATTCAAATCTAGTAACATCCAAAGCTCTTTATCAATGTCTTGACTTTTTTGTAAAGTATTAATAGTTACTTGCTCCAAACAACTCCTTTTCTGCATCACGTCACGACTTTCTTGTATCACATTAACTATCACATACAATAGTGAACCTACCTGCTTGTAGCAGTTTACTTGCTGCTTGTAGTGGTGATCTTATATTCTATTGCAATAACCTTGTTTCTTGCAATGTTATTGCAATTTTTCATAGTAAGGTTGCAATTGCCTTCATTAGATTGCAATTTTCTATAGGATCAATAACATTTGTTTTGTCCATTCAAGACAAATAAATACTACTAATAGCATTAAGGTATTCCGCAAAGCTGACAAATGACCATAATGTCCATAGAATTCTACACTACTACTACTACTTCAAGCACTATAGTAGTGACTTGCATAAAACTAATTCCACTTACTTTCTAAACCTGTGAATCCTTCTCTAGCTCATGATAATCAACTTGAATGAGTATTTGCAGCCTAAATCCATTAATTCCAAGTTTAATAATGTCTCCTTACATTATAGCTAGAATGAAAGTGGCTGCAACTACTAACATGTGATGAGCCATAGTTCTATAGTACAAGTATTTTATTGAAATATGTTGGGCCTAAAAACTCATCATATACAATGACATCCATAATATATAATAAAGGATGAAGTTATAGAACCATAACAAAATAAATGGTGTTAACCGTCAGACGAACAAGGTGGAAAATATGGAAAAGCTAAAGCAGAAGACAAAGGCCAAGGCAAAGTGAAACGAAAGACGAAGGCACGCCAAGAAAAATCTGGAAACACAAGAAGCATAGAAAAGTCCTAAATAAGGGAAAAAGGTGCACAAGGAAAAGCACAAGTCAATACTTTTATAAAAGAGCGCAAGTGCATCATGATTTAATTTAAGGAGCTTCGGGCTCTCACCCGTGCAATTTGTAAATGTAGAAGGGCGGTGGAAAGGAAGCTAGGAAGATAGAAGGACAATGGGAAAAAGGGCCTAGGCCATAGCCGGCCATGTAAAAAAGGGCATAAGGGGATGACCGCCCAAAATGGATTTAGGGTTTCTTATATAAAGTTGAAAAGTGAATGAGAAGCTCATTCTTGTGTGTGGCCAAAGGTGGCTCTCCTCTTTTTATTCTTCTATTTGTTCTTTCTTGCTTGAGCTTGTGCTTGAGAAAGGGAGTGTGAGAGTGTGAGGAAGTGAGTGTGTCAGGGTGAGGGACCAAATAGGAGAAGTGCTCCATCTTCTCCTCTCCTCTTCTCTTCTCTTCTCTTCTCTTCTCTTGCTCACGGCAATGGAGCTTGGAGCTTGAGGATGGAGCTTGCTTGAAGCTTGCACTTGGATCGTGGAGCTACCAAAGTGCACGGGAGAGGAGGTAACTCGACCGGTATAGAGGTAAGCTCACTACATCCGTAGATATGGATGGTGCGTCGCTATGTGAGAGGTAGCCATTAGTGCTCAGCTTGGAACGCTTGAAACAATAAGCAGTCCATGGGTCTTGGCGGTTGAGTGAAAGCTCCCACATTTTGGTTCCATTGCAGGGACCAACGAATTCAAGCCTTGAGTGCTTGCGTGCTTTGAATCGAGCATTGAAGTAGGGTTTTCCCCAAACCGGTGCTTGAGGTGGATAGGTAGGAAGCAAGGGAGTTTGAAGAGGTATTCAATCTTTTTAGCAAGTAGGTTTTTGCTATTTTGGACTTGGGGAAGTATGATGGAGTAGTGTAGGTATTTTCCTTATGACATTTTCTTCCATTTAGAAAGGATAGGAGCAAAACATTGAAGCAAACAGTAGGGTTTTTTGTTGCTATATAATAGGTTGAAAGAGAGAAAAAAAGAGCAAAAAATGAAAATTTGGGTTAAATGTTATTAAGGGAATCAAGACTAAGGTTAGTATAGGCCTAGGCAGGGTAATAAGGGACCAGGAGTGGCAAGAAAGGTGACATTGTGCATTACAGGGTTTCAAGAGAGCAGGAGAGAGGAAAAAAGCTTCATTGCATGGATCCACTTAGATCTGGCCATCCAGGAGTTATTTGCATGGCCCAGGTAATTCCACACCTTCCCCTACATGAGTAGGTTGGATCTGGAGGTGCTCAGCAGGTAGCAAGCCCTCGATCACTCGGGCGATGAATTCTTTGAAGTCCGGCAAAACTCGTGTCGCGCTCGGCCTATCCGAGTGATGATGATTCTAGACCGAGACCCAAAAATGGCCCTCGGCTCGGTACCGCTCGGCCCACCTAACTCGGACCACTCAACTCGGACACCCACTGCCTGTCCGAATCGACCATTCGGACCAAATTTGAGATTCGGCCCTCGGCCCTGTTGACTCAGCCCGACCCCACTCGCACAAGTTAACATTCAGCCTATCCGAACTCACCACTTCGCTCTCGGCCCACCTGACTCAGCCCTCGGACACCACACTCGGACTGGTTGAATTTGTCATTCGAACCAGTTACATTCGGCCCTTTCTCATTCGGCCCTCGACCCTCGAACGGGCTGAATTGGGCATTTGGCCCCTGTAATTTAGACTTGTTGGGCCGAATTTGGTTTTTTTCAAATTTTAACATGTAGACCCTAAAACTGATTGAGAGACCATATAGAGCCGAAACCATATCATAGATCGACCACTAGGCTGAAATCCAGAGCAAGTAGTTCAAAAATTTGGCTACAGATGGTCCTTCAAATTGTGCATGGCATTTACCAGGGGGGGACTGCTCCCCCCCAGACCCCCATAGAGGGGGCTCTTCCCCCTCCGCACCTCCCCCAAGTAGGTTGGAGAGAAAATGCGCACCGTGATGATAGGTCCTCCAAATTAGACCCTAGTGTAGTAATGGCTCTACACGAGCATGGATTCTCACTTACAAAAGAGCAACCAAAATCCCATACCCAAATAGAGACAAAGAGAGATCCTAGAACCTCGATGGGCCAATCTAGCCAACAAGGGCAAAAAGGCCACACTACAAAAATATGTATGTGTTGCATTCGGACTACATCTAGTCAAAGCGGAAAGCAACAACATCAAGCTACAACAGCAAGGATGACTAGATATGACAGTCCTAACGATAGATGCACCTTGAATAGCACTGCACAGGTGATCTAAGACATCAGTGGAGAATCCACATCTGGTCATGCAGTTGGGGACCCAAGGGTATTTGTTAGAAGGCTTAAATTTATGAGCGAAGACTCGCAAGATGAAGACATAGTACCGCTTGCTTATCTTAGGGTCAAACTCACCGCGAAAAGAGAGCACACTATCGATGCTCTGATTGATGAATGGGCAGATTTTAATATCTTGACCTATGAAGCATGGACCCTACTAGGCCAACCAAAGCTCACACCGACTAATGCAACTCTTAGCCCTTACAAGGGACACCCACAAGCACTCCTAGGGAAGTGCAAAATCATTGCGACAATTGAAACTGAAAGTTTGCCTATCCTATTTCATGTTCCTCCAAATAGTGCTAATTCCAGGAAGGAAACCCTCCTAGGAAGACCCTTCAAAAGGGCGACCAAGTGTGAGGCCGACTATGTGGCACAGAGGATGCACCTGAGCGGGTGTGAGGATAGCCACAACCTTTAACGAGGGTGACCTCATCGAACCTCTAGGGAAAGGCAAGGAGGGTGCTGACATAATAGTCAAGCCTACTAACGAGAGCAAGGACTTGTTGGAAGAGTTGATACAAGCACATGTCGAACAACAAGAACCAGTGAGTGAGGCCATGCTTGAAACAAGAAGGTCAGGAGACAATGCCAAGGATGGGCCTTGGACTTACAAATATTGTAGAAGACCCCAAAAGAAGCCCATGCCTTATAGACGAAGGCATCAAATGGAGGGTTAGCACAACGCCGTGATGGATATCCAAAGTGTTGCTATGCGCTCAAGGGTATTATGCAGGTAACAGATGGATTTTGGTGCCCAAACCCCCTACTAAACCTCCTTTCTCAAATGAAGGCCATATCGTATCAAGAGCAAAGAAGCATAGGAGAATATCTAAACGAAAAACCAAGTCTCGAGCAAAAAGATTGGAGTGACCGAGCCCCTCACGGTCGAAATCAAGAAACCAAATGAGACTAATCGGAGGGTAGATCCTCACCCTAGTGTGCTTGACAAGTAAATATTAGATGTAATCATTGAGGATACGAAAAAGCCACTAATGCCCAAGGAGCCTTTGATTCCCGAAGAGGATAACAGGTATCATAGGCACAACATTGCTCATGGCAAGGCTAAATGCTCAACAAAGCAAATGGTAAAATCATCTAATAGCCACGAGAAAATCTTCTAGGCAGTGTTGGAGCCACTTAGGAGTCCCAAGTCTCCTATTCCCTCTTTCCCTAAACGGACACAGGAAGCACAACAACAGTTATCAAGTGCAGCTGCTCAATCCCAATCTCTATCTCCATCTAAGTTTCCAAATGTCCAAGAGGTGGGAAATGACACCATCCATTGTCAGAAAGTTTAATGTTCATAATATAAATCATGGAATTCTTATGAACACAGAAGAACTTTACTAGGATTTCTATTAGGAATTTTCATACATAACTCAGTCATTGTTACCCAAAAACCAACTTAGATATCACTTAGTTACATAAGTTCTTTTGTATTTGTCATACAATTTTCAGTTATACCATGTATATTGATAAAAAATTAAGTCTATGGGAGCCCACAACTTGATCAACTAGAAGTAATTGATAGTTTGCAGGCTAAGTCACATTGGTTCAAGTGGAAAATTTGGTTAGAAATCAAGAAAAGTGCCAAAAGTCCACTAGGTTCATGTGGGACCTGAAATAATGGACTAAATTCACCTGTAAGTGACCTAAGTGGTCAAAATGATAAATGGGAGCTGAGCAGGATGCAGCCCGTATTTTTCAGTGCAAAAAGCGGGCCTACATACCTGTGGAAACTAGAGAAGGAGTTGTGGGCTATGGTGCATGCTCCAAAGCATGCAAACTCAAGACAAACTGAAGCTGAAGAAGGAGTTACAAACAAGAAAGGTGAGAGCTCTTCTTACCCGTCCATTTTTTATGATGAAAATGATTGGTATGGCAGTCCATAAAAGGGGGAAACCTGAGAAAAAGTATTCAGCCTGCTCTTATGCACGTCTTCTCTCATTATTTTACCTTATTCATGGTCCAATAAAGCCCGTCTTGTACCCAAGTACTTGAGTGACTTTGGGGCAAGCAAAGAGGAGGATTCTGAAGGTGTATGGGCTATTATGGACTGAAAAAACCAACCATAATTAGGGCAGCCCACTGTTCTTATTCATTTTGATGAGTAAATAAGTGATCTATGTGGTTGTAATAGAGGAAATTGACCTCTTAACATCAGGGCTTTACTTGTGAATGATTAGAGGATCTTATTCTTGAGATTATGTACACTTTTGGAGCTTGATTATGGGCTGGAAATTACTATTTTTAAATAGGACTGAAGTTAAACTTATGCTTTTCATGAGCTTTTGAGCTTTGTCTTGAATGTACTTGTATCTACCATCAAAATACTTGTTTCTTGGAGTTGTTATCCATCCATGTTCATGAAATGAAAACCATTTGAGCTTACATTTGGAATATGAATTTGGTTTAAATCTAAGATTATCCCTAATGTAAAGACTTATTATTCCCATATGCATTTGAAGTGATTAAGACAAAGTCATTCATTCCATTCATGTATGCTAAATAAACAAAAAAAGCTTGATATCTTCTTCTTCAACTAAGTCATTTCTAAAACCCAAATCTTGTCAAACCCCTATCTTTCCCCCTTCTCCAATCCTTGAATCCCACACTGTTCTTCTGCTCTAAACCCCGGTGGTAGACCTTCAACCCCCAACATGACGACAGTGGCGAACCCGACGTGAAGGTCAGTCGCGGAAGAAGAAGTACAATGGGAGAATCATCAAGTTCAGGAGGAGATGCCTTGCAACAGTTGGTTCGTCTAATGCAAGAAAGCCAACAACAACAATTGCAATTTTAGCAGCAGTTGCAATTGCAACAACAATGGAGACAAGAAGAAGAGTGGAATGATGCCACTGCCATTAAAGCTTTTGGGTAGGAGCTCAAGTAATTTAATGGGAAAAATGTGCTCTCTTTTATCCGCCTCTATACTGACAAGATGGTCTTCTTTGGAGTTCCTTATCATGCATGGAGCCGATATTTTGCCCGTTTGGCCGTGCATGGCCTCCAAGACTGAATTCATGGTCTTTTCCAAAAAGATGTGGGATGGTCCACATTCAAGAAGGCTCTTCGAGAAGAATTTTTTCTTGAAGATTCTGGCCTCATGACGAAGAAAGTCTTCACTGAATCGGTCAAAAGGCCCAATAAGGGACTAACCGCCACTTCTTTTCACCGCGAATTTGAAAGAAAATTTGCTCAACTAGATCCTAATTATCAGCAGGGTATGGAAAGCCAGAAGATTGAATTATTTCTAAAGGCAGGAGATCCTTTCCTTCAAGAGAAGCTAACTGATCGACTTGAAGATCCTGACTCTGAGACAGGATTGAAGACTGCTTGGAGTGATGTCACTAGAGCAATTAATATGATTGCTCAAAGAGAGAGGATGAGCCTAAGATGGGAATCTACCTTTGCACCAACTGAATCCATGAAGGAGCCTGTTCCTATATCTCGACCTCCTGTCTCTATGGCCGAGCAACCAAGAAATCCTGTTGTTCCATCACCAAAGAAGGATGTCATGGACGAGCTAATTAAGAGCATGCAAAATCTCCATCTTAATCTAACGGAGATTAATTCCAAGGTGGAAAGGCTTGATGTGAAAGTGGAAGAAAGAGGACGGACAACTGCCCAAAGACCCGTACGAGAAGGCTTCAAAAGATGTTGTATCTGGTGTGATAGCCTATAGCATGATAAGAGGGAGTGCGGTGCACTCCGTGAAGCTGAAGCACAAAAATTAGTCTTTTGGAAGGATTGTAAAATTCATGCAACCGAAATCGGGCTTCCTCTTGAACCAAATTTCGGTAACGGTGGCATGAAGAAAAGACTGGAGGATTTGGCAATAAGAACAACCGATGCAGCTGTTCATGCAGCAACCTATGGGCTGCAAATTGAGCCAACTAATGAAATTGTCAAAGCATGTAAAACTGATGCAAAATTGATGGGACCTAAAATGGGCCGGCATTGGCTATGGCACTAGCCAAACCTCATGCTCATAACAGACAAACACACCCTCACGGCCTCGTAGACCAGGAGCGTCTATCTACTGCTAAAGGACAAACTGTCCTAAAGCCTAATCTATGCGTTTATAGTTTAGTCGTTTTGTAGTCCAACGTTTCCCTTTCTATAAACTCCACAGAGGGATAACCCTTACACATTGGCAATAAATACCATGATAATCACATACATGGGAGGCAACCGCTCGGTAGAAACACCGCGGCCCCACTGTAGCTCTCCTACATCACAAGGATTGGCCCCTTGATGCGTTGCTCAACATATAAAACAAACAAACAAACTCCACTCTTCATTTCGAATCTAGGAGATATACCATGTTTCCTCACCAAATGATCCCACAAGAAATGAACATCTATCCTATAGCTTAGGATGCCTTTTCACACTCAACGTGGGTCATTGTCATTGAAAACAGGTGCTATGCAT
Source organism: Lygodium microphyllum (assembly GCF_053477565.2). Classification (NCBI taxonomy): domain Eukaryota; kingdom Viridiplantae; phylum Streptophyta; class Polypodiopsida; order Schizaeales; family Lygodiaceae; genus Lygodium; species Lygodium microphyllum. The sequence continues at coordinate 32,657,065 of NC_141155.1, forward strand.
CCAGGTTTTTATTCCGATACCATGATCAAGCATGTACATGCAAAGGTGAATGATTCTAAAGTGCTCAAATATCATTTTAAATCAGAAACATGTGCTTGTGCACAACCAGGCTTTTGAAATGCATTTACTAACCCGTTGCAGCGATGAAAGGATAGCACCGAGATAACTCTCATGCTACTATCCTCTTAATTAACATACCACGAAACTCTATGACATGATATGCATCAGAAAAGCAACAACAATTAGCATGCAAATCACACCATTCAAACATCCCAACCCCCTACGTTTAGGTATTGCTTTCGTTGCACAGGTGTAGAGGTTCATTTTGATGTATTTTGATGTAGAAAAGCGGTAAATCACAAACTTTGACAGAGCGATAGGGCAAAATGAGGCTAAACCTCATGCTCTGCCACTACCACACATTCACAAACAATTCTCATATTTTTTCTTATTTTTTCAAGACGTATTTCTATTTTTTTCCTTATTTTTTCCATTTTCTTGATTTATTTTGCAATAAAATATATTATTTTTTTGTTTTTCTTATTCCACTCACTTCAGCATACTATCATTCAATTTATCTTCCATATTCCCCCCATGGGAACATATTTTTCCCACCTGAAACCGAAAAACTAACATTTTGCCGCTTAAAAACCGCATTTCGAGTTTTCGAGAATTAAATAAAGCATGTAAATCATTGGAAAACCAAAATTTTCTTATGAACAATAATTATCATAATGAAACAGCACACACACAAATTTTCATCCAATAAGAGCATAATTATCATCATAAACTATAAAAAATCCTTCATTTTCTTCATAACAATAATCATACCGTGTTTTTACGTAACCTGAGACACCTTGAATGCATGCACAATCAGTAGACAGAGCCTCCATTGCTCTCAATCCAATACTGTACTTCAATCTTCAGCATCTCCATCAATCTACGTTTTTCTCCATCTCCTTCTCTCTCCACGTTTTTTTTCATGTGATGCATAAAATTTGGGGGGGTCCAAGCTCCCAAAGGGCACCACCCCTTTTGGTCACAAACTTGTCCACCTCTTCGAATCTTGACCATTTTGTGGCCATTTCCCCGTTCGGCATCCAATTCGAGCTCTGAAAAATCCTGGGCATCTGGCTTGACATCCCGCACTGACTGGCAGCTCTTGACATCCCGCACGGTAGTCAGAAAAATTATTAAAAATCCACAAGTGTCGCTCGGGTGCCTTTTAAAAGTCGTCTTTTACTTTGGTGCTTAAAATCCTCCTAGATACAACCGCCGCCTTCGATGTTAAATATTTTTCCCTTAAATTTTGGATTTTTTGGCAAATTTTAGGCACATCCCGAGCTCAAAACTCTGCTCTCAAAAATCTAAAGTGTGGATGCAGGCCTTAGATGGCATGGAGCAAGGCAAGGCAACCAAAGATGATTTAACTACTGCCAGTCAATGCATCCGAGGAAGAACCGGATGGACCGAGCCAGTTGATTCATTTTCAGCTTTTGCTCGGTTAGCTGAAATTAATAATCATAAAGCTATGGTAGAAGAAAAGAGAAGAAGAGATGAAGATGTTGTCGGTCCCTCCTCTTTGGGGCCAACTAAACATGTGACAAGAAGTAAGCTGGATCAACAAAAGGCTGCTAAAAATCCACCACTGCCAAAGCTTGATATGGGAGATGCCCCTCAAGCAAAGAAGACGGAAGGAAAAAGAAAAGGCAAAGATCCCGGCTACAAGTTGCAGTCTGACATAGAGATTGCGACGAATCTTAAGCGGATCCTAGAAGAAAGGATTCTTGGAAGTAGAATTGAATTTACATTAGGTGAAATTCTCAGAATTGCAAAATGAGGATTTCATGATGTAATAATTGATGTAATTAAACGAAAAAGAAAATATGTTGGTGAGGAAACTGAAGATTCAGTGCATGCTTTTTTGCAAGCACTACATGTGTATTTGCAGGAAGAAGAGAAATTGAAAACTCAAGGAATTCGATTGGAGGCAATCAAAGAATTGATTGCAGCCATAGAAGCCAAAGATGAAGACATCCATGAAGCAGAAATTGAAGAAGCTATTGCAGAAAATGTTACGGTGGGGTCTTCTCAATCCAAAGTGCAACCCATGCATAAGAAAGAAGCTCATCTTCACAACATGCAAGAAGAAAGTAATGCTCACTTTATTCCTAGTAGTCACTACTCCCGTACCCATTGGGCAAGGGCGACCACCGAAACTGTTGTTAAGATTGGAGAAAAAGAGACTCCATGCATTGGCCTTATAGACCATGACTCGGAAATCAATGTCATGTCAAGAAGTCTCTATGAGAATGGCGGATGGCCCATAGATGTGGACCCAGGATGGCGCATGAAAGCCACCAATAACTCCTCTGGTGATCTCTATGTGGCATGCCCTTATGTACAAGTTACTATTGGTAATGTAAAAGATGAATTTCATTTCTTTGTTCAAGATTCCTGTAGCTATCCTATCCTTCTTGGACAACCTTTTATTTCTGAGTCTTGTTTAGAGACAAAGTCCCTTGATGATGGTTCATCATATGCTCAGATAAGAAGTAAGGATAATGACAAAGCTGTCCAATTTTTGACTGTATGTGAAATCATCACCAGAATAGAGATCGATTGAGAGATCATCTTGTACCTCCTAATGCCCAAGAATTTAAGGGTTTTCAGGTAGCACTGCTATAAGTGGAGGCTATGGCGGCGCTTCATGTCATAAAAAATTGCCTCCACATATAAAGGGGGCAATGCCAACAGCTAACTTGCAGGTTTTTACGGCCAACAGTGTGGGCTGTTATAAACAATTTTCAGCCATGAATAGGGCTGAAAGAAAGCAATTATGTCATGTGGAATGAGAGCTGAAGCAAATTGATGTTTTGGCTAAAGATGAAGAAATTTCAGGGCTATTTCATGGTCTGATTTATAATGATACATTGGCTGAAATATATGCAACTGTTCATGCAGAAAATCAAGTTGGAAATCAGTCCATACAGGTATGCACATTGGATATGTATGACATAATTCAAGAATTTGCAAATCAAAAAGCTTTTGGATAGTCAAACAAGGATGAGGTAAGAGTAGAAACAAAGTATAAGACAACTGATAAGAAGGTCAAGCTGGTGGCTACTCCTCTACCTCCCGAAAGTGAAGGACAGGCAAAAAGGGCATCCCAACAGCCAAGCCTTCGTGATCCCAAAGATATTGGTCACCAATTTACAGCTGAAAGTTTACAAGAGCTCAAAATTGGTGAAGACTCTTTTCTCTTGCTAGCTGAAAAGCAAAGCTTCATGCAAATGTTAAATAAACATGGAAAAGATTTTTCATTTCAGCCACATGAAATTGGATGTGTGGATCCAAGAGTTGTGGCACCAATGGTGATTTTCACGGTCCCATACGTTCCTTGGAATCTTAAACCAATTCCAGTACCAAGGGCTCATTTGCCTAAGTTACTGGAGCTTATGAATGAAAAGATAAAAATGCGAATATTGGAGCCATCTTCAGCTCCATATTCCAACCGATGGTTTACCGTGCCTAAGAAGAATGGATCTTTGTGATTCATTCAAGATTTATAGCTTGTCAATAAAGTCACTATTAGAAATGTTGGTTTGGTGCCAATTGTTGATGAACTTGCTGAGGCTTTTGTAGGTAGAGCAATTGATTCCATGGGAGATTTATATTCGAGCTATGACCAATTTCAGCTTGCTTTGGAGAGCCGAGACATTACCACAATGAAGACGCCTCTTGGTTTAGTCTGCATGTGTACTCTATCTCAAGGAGCTACAAATTCAGTAGCTCACATGATGAATGCCATGCATAAAGTATTGAGAGATTATATTTCCCAAATAACTCTTCCTTTCCTTGATGATGTACTGATGAAAGGATGTGAAGTTCATGAGAAGAATGAAAAACTCAATGAACTTGGATGTCGCAAGTTTGTTTCCGATCATATTAATGATTGTGCTTAAATCTTGTCTAAATTGGAAGAAGTTCATCTTACTCTTTCAGGTGCTAAATCTATTTTTGGAGTTGAAGAAGTTCTTGTGGTAGGGCATATGTGTGGTCCATATGGCCGAAAGCCTTCTCCAACCAAGATTGATGTAATTAGCAAAATGTGGGAAATATGCACAAATGTTTCGGAGGTGAGAAGATTTCTTGGAGCATGTGTCTTCTACCTTATTTGGATCCCACATTTCGCTCATGTTCCTGAAAATCTTTATCAACTGCTAAGAAAAGGCCAAAGGTTTATATGCGAAATAGAGCATACTCAAGCTATTCGAAAATTGAAGAAATTGCTGATTTCTGCCCCCACCTTAAAGAGGACTAATTACTCTAATGGTCAGCCTATCATACTCACAGTGGACACAAGTCCTATTGGAATAGGATGGGCAGTCAGTCAGGCCAACCATGAAGGCAATAGATATGCAATTCGCTTTGGAGCGAAGGTTCTTAATGAACGACAAAGAAGATATGCTCAAATTAAAAGAGAACTTTGGGGAGTGGTAACTGCATTGAAATGTGACCGGGAGTACTTCATGGGCGCACATGTAATAGTTGAAACAGATTGTCTTCCACTCTTGGGCATGATTTCCAATTGCTCTACTCCCAACATAGCTATGCTAAGATGGATATTCTATATTAAATCCTTAAGTCCTGATTTGAAACATATTGCAGGAAGAGATAATCCAATGGCTGACATGCTTTCGCGTGCCAGATATAAGGATGAAGAAGAGATGATGGATAAGGAAGAATCACAGTCTATATTTGCTAAAAATGATGCTATAATTGCAGGTTCGGATCTGAAAACAGCAAGTACAGTTGTACCTAATGATGGTTCAGCTGTCAAAAATGTAGATACAACATTAATTACAACAAGTACAACAGGTTCAGCTGCTAAAACAAAATTTACCACAGCAAAGAAAGAAGAAACAACCATAGAAGGAGAGTGGGCAGCTGAAAGACAATGTTTTGTTATGGTTTGTTCGTACTTTAAAGAAGAATATTATGCAAGTGATTGGCTAAAAATTGGCAAATTTCTGAGCACTATGACAAAGAAGAAAGATTGGACTAATGAAGAGTTCAAGAGAACCAAGAGAAAAGCCTATGGCTTTTTTCTAAAAGATGGTTACCTTTGGAGGCCTACGAAAAAGAAAGGAAAGGCGCCTGTTCGTGTCTTAGGAGACAAGAAGACTCAAAGAGAGGTTATGCAAGAATTCCATGAAAGCCTATTGGCTGGTCATAGAGGCATATGGAGCACTTTTGCCAAAATAAAAGAGAAATTTTGGTGGCAAAACATGTATAAAGACATTGAACATTTTGTTGAGTCTTGTCATGTTTGTCAAATGTACTCTATGGTTAAGCATAGAGATGGGCTTTAGCCTACCTTTCCTTTATCCATTCACTATAGATGGGTTATTGATTTAGTAACCATGCCTACAAGAATTTGGAACATGAGATATCTAGTACTTGCTAGAGAAGATCTCACAAATCAAGTGGAAGGAAAAGCCTTAACAACAAAGCCTACTCAAGCCGTTTATAGATTTTTACTTGAAGAAGTATTTTGCAGATATGGTTGTGTTGCCAAAGTAACTACTGATAGAGGAGAATTGGATGCCAATGAGGCTCGCCATTTCTTTGCTCAATTGGGAATCAAGCTATCTCTTACATCAGCCTAGAATCGTGAAGGCAATGGTAAGAGTGAAAGAGGTCATCAACCAATTCTCAAAGCATTGGCAAAATCTTGTAGAGGAAAGATGAGAGAATGGCCTAGAATGCTTCCATTCGCATTATGGGCTGATAGAACTACCCATAGTGTAGTAACAGGTTATATGCCAGCTGAACTAATATATGGGCAGCCACATGTTATGCCTATTGAGGAGTCTATTGTCACATGGAGTATCTTGCCTTGGGATGAAGGCATAGAGAAGAGTTGCTGATTTTGCGCATAAGGCAGCTTGAAAGAAGGCTAGAAGATGTCAAGATAGCCATTGAAAGGCTGAAGGCAGCAAGATTGAAGAATAAGAAGAGGTTTGACAAGCATCATCGACTCCGTCCAAGAGCTATTCAAGAAAATGATTGGGTACTTGTCTATGACAACAGCCTGGACAATCAATATAGTGCTTATAGGAAGTTAGCCAAGCGATGGTTTGGACTATATGTGGTGAAAGTAGTACATGATAATGCTACTTATACTTTGGCCGAAATGGATGGGACCATGGTCAAGGTACCAATAGCCAAAAAACGTATCAAGCTCTTTAAACGAAGAGAGTCTTCTACTTATGAGCTTGATGAGTTGTATATGAGCCATCTACTTGAAGACAAGCAAGATGAAGAAGACTTAGAGGATGAAGATGAAGATTATATGTCAGAAGAAGACCCTCCTTAACCTGTAATCTTGTGAAATGGCACATGCCGGAGGACGTGCAGGTTAGGAGGGGTGAATGTCAGAAAGTTTTTTGTTCATAATATAAATCATGGAATTCTTATGAACACAGAAGGACTTTACTAGGATTTATATGAGGAATTTTCATACATAACTCAGTCATTGTTACCCAACAACCAACTTAGATATCAGTTAGTTACATAAGTTATTTTGTATTTGTCATACAATTTTTAGTTGTACCATGTATATTGATAAAAAATTAAGTCTATGGGAACCCACAACTTGATTAGTTGGAAGTAATTGACAGTTCGCAGGCTAAGTCACATTGGTTCAAGTGGAAAATTTGGTTAGAAATCAAGAAAAGTGCCAAAACTCCACTAGGTTCATGTGGGACTTGAAATAATGGACTAAAATGACCTGTAAGTGACCTAAGTGGTCAAAATCATAAGTGGGAGCTGAGCAGGATGGAACCCGTTTTTTTCGGTGCAAAAAGCATGCCTGCGTACCTGTGGCATTTGGAGAAGGAGCTGTGGGCTATGGTGCATGCTCCAAAGCATACAAACTCAAGACAAACTAGAGTTGACGAAGGAGTTACAAACAAGGAAGGTGAGAGCTCTTCTTACCTGTCCATTTGGTATGAGGAAAATGAATGGTATGATACTCCATAAAAGGGAAAAACCTGAGAAAAAGTATTTAGCTTGCTCTTATGTACATCTTCTCTCATTCTTTTACCTTATTCATGGTCCAATGAAGCCCGTATTGTATCCAAGTACTTGAGTGACTTTGGGGCAAGCAAAGGGGAGGATTCTGAAGGTGTATGGGCTGTTATGGACTGAAAAAACTAGTCATAAATAGGGTAGCCCACTGTTCTTGTCCATTTTGATGAGTAAATAAGTGATCTATGTGGTTGTAATAGAGGAAATTGACCTCTTAACATCAGGGCTTTACTTGTGAATGATTAGAGGAGCTTATTCTTGAGATTATGTACACTTTTGGGGCTTCATTATGGGCTGGAAATTACTGTTTTAAAATAGGACTGAAGTTAAACTTATGCTTTATCAGTGCATTTCATGAGCTTTTGAGCTATGTCTTGAATGTACTTGTATCTACCATCAAAATACTTGTTTCTTGGAGTTGTTATCCATCCATGTTCATGAAATGAAAACCATTTGAGCTTACATTTGGAATATGCATTTGGTTTAAATCTAAGATTATCCCTAATATAAAGAGTTTTTATCTCATATGCATTTGAAGTGATTAAGACAAAGTCATTCATTCCATTCGTGTATGCTAAATAAATAGAAAAAGCTTGATATCTTCTTCTTCAACTAAGTCATTTCTAAAACCCAAATCTTGTCCAACCCCAATCTTTCCCCCTTCTCCAATCCTTGAATCCCACACTCTTCTTCTGCTCGAAACCACAGTGGTAGACTTTCAACCCCCAGCACGACAACACCGTAGCTCTCGGCCCAAGGATATGCCTGTGCAACCTAATGTGACTAGATCAACTCATGCTCGATCCACACAAGTGAATGCTCAAAGGGCAACAAAAGACGCGACCACTTCTGATCGCCCTAGGGACTTGACACCACAATCCACCAAGAGTAGCTAGCCCAATGCACTAGCCACTACTACTTCCAATCACGGATCACAGTAGTCACAACCCTTGGCCGTGACAACGACCTCTGCAGAACGTGTCCTTAGCAGTTCACCTATGGAGGGGGTGCCGCAACCAGCATCCTTGACAACTCCAACACTTCCAAAGCAACTAAAGGCTAGTCTTGAGGAGAAACCTCTTAAAGATGTGGCCAAGGAGATGGTGCATCTGACCAATCAACCTAGCAAGGCTGTTCAGCAAGTCACAGCAACGTCCCATGAGGGCACACTAGAGAAGGGAAAGCTGAGGCCCAACCAAGCACACTAATGGTTAACCTAGTTCAGGGTCCTGAGTCCTTAAGTTATGCACCTTCACTGACAAAGAAAAAGAGGAGAAAACAACAAAAACAATAGCAGTTACAGGTGGTTGTGGACCCCAAGAACATTGAGAACAAGAGCATTGGAGAGCTGAGGAATAAAGCATCGAGTCCATCCACCAAGGAACCCATTGATGTCTCTCCTAAGAGCGGTGAAACCTTAGACACATTCGTGTGTCCTAAAAATCAAAGCAACCATTACCATCAACGATTGCTTGCAATACTCAATCCACTGACAACAGAACTCACATTGACCAATCAAGAGTGGATATAACATTGTCACAATAGGGTGACAAATCTATATCAATCACATCCAAGGGGAACCATGATACAATAGCAACAAAACCTAAGGAAAAATGCACAAACCCGGAGAGCATAAGCAATCCTAGCGTTGACCAATCTTGCTCATCTAGACCTGAGCCCCCAGCTATGCTAAAGCCTAGGGAAACTCCTAGAATCTTTCATGAGATAGCAAACAAGCAAGCCCTCGTTGAACATATAAGTGTCGCTGAATGCTTAATTGAGTTGGATGCTAAACTCAAAGTATTCACACATGTCTACGTCCTTGCGGACATGGGTGCATTCCCTAAGGAGCAGCTTGAAGAATACTTGCCATTTTCCCTATCCTGGGAAGAGCAAGAACATCTTGATGAGCACTATGACAGGCTCCTGCATGAATGCATGCGACTCACCTCTAACGAGGAAGCTGACGAACTACGCTTAACTGCAACATTCAATGATGTGCTTTGCCAACCAAGTCTCTTAGAGATAGAGAAACTAAAGCGACAATTGGAGGGTCGAAGTCAATTCAAAAAATAGTGGGTTGAAAACCGTGTTGCAATGGCCGAACTAGAAGCCCAAATTTTGATAGTCTCAAAGGAGTGATTGGCCAAATGGTGGTCTCAAAGAGACCCAACCTATGTGGCACCAACTTTCTTTCGAGTGCTAACTGCCATTCAAGGTATGGACTTAGCTGGAACTTGCCAAGAGAACTCTTTGGCTGATAAGGTTCTCATTGAGAAAGAGTTACATGCTGCCAGTTGACTTTGACAAGGTACCATGCTACTCGATTTTGCAAAATATCTATCATTATTGAGTGTGATGCCACGAGTACTGGATGCATGTGTCATACTCCAGTACAATCCGGAGTTCTACAATTGGTTTTTATCCTCGTGAAGTGACATGGATTCGTAAATATGTATATAAATAAACAATGAATTTTGCGACCCTGTATAGATAATATCAACACACACAAGCAATGATAGTGAAGCGTAGGAAGAAGAGTTTGGTTTGAGAGGCTGAGCTTGTCAGGTCCTCCTTTCACCACACATTTAGAAGTCGTGTGACCATTCCCGCCTCCAGGTGGAGGGCATGCAACCCTCATTACTGCCATAGGAAGCCCTGACCCACATCTCTGATGTGTAGACAGGGCACCGTCCCTTTCTATACACCTTTCCCCTTTCCGGTCTATCCTTCCGGGGATGAGCCCTGCCCCACTCCATGACAACCAATCCACACAACTTAGCATAAGCCAAGATCTGCTGGCTAGAGGCAAAACAAACATCATCATGGGGACCATCCCTCTACAACAAACACTGCACGCCTCACCTCTCCCCTCCTCGTCATATGCACTTGATAATCCACTGTATAATCCCTTCCATGTGAATAGTTTTATCCTGTCTCATGGCCTAATCTTTGGTTTGCATTTTTCAGGTCCCCCTATGGTAGCAGTCATGGACCACATAGTGCAACTGGCATGCAAGGAAGCTCTCGGCCCCGTCGAAAAAGCATAAGGCACTAGCGCCCCCACCAGAAGGTTAAGTTCCTACTCTAAAGAGGTACGCGCCAAAAAGAGGCCCCAAACGACACCGCCCAAGACACAAGCCGAAAACCCCCCAAGCCAAGAGAAGAAGGGCTCAAGGTAGCACACGGAGTGTGGCAACACCAGCCATGTAGGCTCCCACTAGACGCTTGGGCATCAGGTGCTCGAAAGAGGAGAGGACAGCTCGAGACAAGCAGGAATTCAATGAATTATTTAAAAGCATTTTGGAAACAGTTGCGGCTAAGGACTACACCATCGGGGTCCCGGCCGACATTTTCCCCACCCAGCCTCACAGGAGCCCCTCACACCAGCATAGCCTTAGTCGCCCGATCACCCGGACTCGCCCCACCTCGTACAAATAGAGTGGCCCCTATGATATATAAGCTGCTTAAAAAAGGCCATCCTTCCATAAATTTTTGTCTTTAAATGGTTAAAGGGGTAGGCTCCCCACCTGTATACACTTTCCTTACCTAATGCTAATATATGCCATGTCTTTAACAAGCACCAGAATATGCATCATAGTCAGCATCATAGGATTTTGATAAAGTAATATCTTGACGTGATTGCATCTGTTCGTTATACTTGATGCATGCGACTTGCATATACTCTCATGAAGTGACAAGTGGATGTAGGACGACGTAGGTCTTCGTGTGAACGTATACAATGCCCAAGTCACCGCAAAACCACAAAGATCTGTGACAAAGCCACATTGCCGAAATCCAAAATCGCCCTTGCGAGCACCCACATTGCATGGCCCAAAGCACGATCTTAACCACTTCCTCTTTCTAGGTTGCACTCTATGCCAGGCACTCATGACAGCTCTTATCTCAATTGTACCAATATCACACGTTCCAAAGAGGGTTGCAAAATCTCAAGTGCATCTCCCCATCACAACAATTACTTCTCTAACAATGAGGCTAGGGCACAATCATCACTGTAATACCCATTTCCTAAGGCTTCGAAGCTTGACATCTCCCAACCCATTGAAAGGCTGATAGCCTCAACATTTTGCAATGGTTGTACTCAAGAAAGTCCCAAAAAGAAAAGAATAAGAAAGAAAAAGAAAAGAAAAAGAAAAAAGAAAAAAGAAAAAAAAAGAAAAGAGATGAAAAGAAAAGAAGCACCCGCGATCACAGCACAGCACCCAGGGGTCCTCAAATTAGGTGCGTTCAGTGACCTTGGTCGGCTGGCTCCGTCCCTAGTCCCCTCGCCCTTTCGCATCACCCACAATTTTTCAGGGTATATCAAGGGCAGGACATACCCTAGGAGCTCGTCTCTCCTATGATTAGACCTGTCACCCTGACCCATTTGCACGATTCCCTCTTGCACTCTGTCTTAATACCATTGCAATCAATCGTGGTAAGCACCACACAAATGGCATGCATTATGTCTTTTCTCTTTGTTTTTCTCTTTTCTTTACTTCTCTTTTTCTTTTTGTTGATGAAGAGATGTATAGAGAGAAGAAGGGAGATAGATCAACACAAGGGAGATTGAGAGAGAGGCTACCACTGCCACTACCATTGCCATCGCATCCACTAAAAGAGAGGGGACAACTACAAAGAAGAAGGAGGGAATCCTCAACCTTTGTCTCTTCTCCATCTTGCCCTCCTTGAGCTTGCATGGCAAGCAGCAAGCAAGCATGTCCCCATTTTTCGGTCATGGGAAGGCCTCATGCCAAAGCCCACCACCTGGAGCACAAGTTGGAGCCTCCTCTAGTGTAGCAACAGGTGCTCCCCATAGAGCACAACGACCACTAGAGAAGAAGAGGAGATGGAAACCAAGCACTCTTTCCCTTCGGGAGATAAGGAGAATGTAGTGCGGATATGAGCTTCTCATCCTGAAAAGATCTTTTCATAAGGACGTTGTTCGGGAAGTCATGCAAGACTTGGAGCTGAAAGGGATGGAAAGATTTTGGGCACGAGTGCGAGACAGCCCACCAATAGGAAGGTAGACTGCTACAACTATGATGATAGAAAGAAGAGCCTACATGATGTACTACATGTACATTCTATTACCACGAATCTATTGTCGATTCGACAGATGGCAGAACAAAATTTGCAAGAATCTACTATCGGTTGGATAGATGATTTCAACTGATACACATGGCTATACATTCGGAAGTACAAGGATGAGGTACTCGATGTCTTTAAGCAAATGGGTTTATAAAGAGAAATGCAAGTCAGATGGTTTGTTGGAAAGGTATAAAGCCCGGCTCGTTGCAAAGGGATTTGCACAGCAATACGGCCTAGATTATGAGGAGACTTTCAGCTCGGTTGCCAAGATGGAAATGGTGAGAATAGTCATTGCATTAGTGGCTTCTAAGGGCTGAAAATTATGGAAAATGGATGTCAAAAATGCATTCCTGAATGGTGACTTGCTTGAAGAGGTATATATGGAGTAGCGTGAGGGTTATGTACACAACCTGAGGTGTATATGGATACTAGCTAGCAACCCCATCTATCATGCTAGATCCAAACACATAGAGATTCATTACAATTTTATCAGAGAAATGGTACTTGCAGGACAGATTGATCTACTTCATGTGAAGAGACAGAAGACCAGGTAGCTGATATCTTTACCAAATCACTTGGTAAAGAGATATTCGTTTGTTTCAGGGATCTACTTGGAGTACATCAACTAGTCTGAGCTCAAGAAATTGAGTTTGAGAAGGGGGAGGAAGAGCTTGATTCTTTTGATCTTAAAACACCTCCATCCATTGAGATTGAGGGTGAAGATAAGAAAGAAGAGATGGAAGATGACTTAGACGTAGGTAAAAACAAAAAGGAAGAAGTAGAGCTTAGAGACACTACCACTCCCTATATAAGTGTTTCTGGCTCCAACACCATGGTATAACTCTTACAGATGTCCAAATGCTCCCTCAAAAAGATTTGAACAAGTTTGGAATAAGGTGGAGTGAGCAGAAGATCAATGGGACTTATTCATACCTTAGGGTCGTGACTATAATGAAAGCTTGAAGTGAAGCTCTTCTTCTTGGGCCTAACAAGTGATAAAAAAACTCCTTGAGTGATACTTTTTTGAATTGATTATATCTAGCTTTTGCAATCATAAGCTCTTTTTCTTCTTGGGCCTAAGCAAGTGATAAAAAAGCTCCTTGCGAAATACATTTTCGAATTAATTATATCTAGCTTTTGCAATCAAAGGATTCAGTTTTTAAAAAAAAATCTAATACACGATTTTTAGACATTAGGTGTAGGTAACATTGGCAAATGAATTATGAAAGAATATTTAGTGCATATAGCTAGAAGGGTGGCAGGGCTGCATGCCCTGCCACTTGAATTTTTTTCCCTCTGTAACCATCACTATTTGCATAGGAAATTTACTCTAAAACCGTTGCTATTTATGTCACTATTCGCATCGCTAACCCAATTAGCGATGCTAATAATGACAAATCGATTGTGCCGCTAATAGCGACGCGAATAGCAATGACGGGGGTAATTTTTTCCATGAATAATTCCGTTGCTTTAAACGTCGCTATTGGTCTATATGTTGTAGTATAGGAGAATAGCGACAACCATTTCCAATGCAAATAGCGATGATACTCAGAGGAAAAAAAGTAGGCCGAAACCCGAGTGCAACGTTTTGCACAAAAGAGCAAAAGAGGGAATGAAAGAGAGAGCAAACTACATCGTGCATTTGAGAGGGAGAGGAAGAGAAAGAGAGAAAGAGGGATAATGAGAGCTTCTCACCACCAACGATGCCGTTTGCGAAGAAGAGGGGAAGTGCAAGAAGGGCAAAGAGGAGCTGTCGTCCCCGGATCCATCCTCAAGCCTTTGCGGTGAGTGCATTGATTCCTCTTGGTTTGTTTTTGTTTTTTCTCATTTTCTTTTGCTTGTTTTTGTTAAAAATGATGTGTACTGAGAGAGAAAGAGAGGAAATGAGAGAGGGAGAGGAAGAGAAAAAAAGAAAGAAGGAACAAGAGAGAGAGAGGGAATAAACATGAAACATGATAAAGAAAGAGATAAAGAGAGAGAGAGTGAGGAACAGAGGAGAATGAATGGATAAAAAACAAAGAGAGGGTAAGATCTTGTTCTTTAATTTATTCTTTTCTTGTTTGTAGTGGTGGTGTGGTAGATATATATATATATAGTTAAGGGTGTACCTTAGGTGTGTTTGATGCTTCAAAAAGGCGCAGAAGGCTTGTGTATCCAGGTTGGATAAAGCAAAAGAGAGAATGGACTTGGAGGTAAATGGATGGTTTTATTGACATGCTTTGCGCTACCTCCTCCTATGCTCTATATATCGAGTCGCACACAAAGGAAAAACCAAGCTTTAATGAATGACAATTTAGGACTAACTCGTATAGAAACCTATGTTGAATTTTAACAAGAACTATACCTATAAACCTTTTTTCCAATGCATTGAATTCATAATTTAATATGAAATGCATCTTTTTCTAAAACAACTTCGATAAAGAAGTTCATGCATGACGAATGTCATAAGACTATTGTTGACTTAATTCGTTCAGCGGCACTTAACCCGACTTAAAATTGCAAGCATCCTTGCATGCAACAGGTAAGTTCATGGTTTCCTTTTCATGCAATGCAATTCTTTGGACAATATTCAATGGTGTCTAAAATTTAACCTTTATACAAATCACGTCCATGGATTTAAATCATAAGTGCAACATGCGACAAGCTCTACCCTTCTTAGCACGATCCCTCTTCTAATTTATGCATTTTACATTCAAGGAGATTGCAACTTAGAAGTGCAAGCATTTTTCAAAGGCATGACATGCACTAACTTTGTAAACGAATGGATAATTGCATTTAAAATTTTCTAAAACCCATCGTGCTCAATGCATCCCTTTCATGCAAGAAATACAATTAGAACCTGGGCATGACCACTTGTAGTGATGTCCACATGTAAACTTGGGTTGGAGGTCTTGCATGTGCACCTTGTGTCTTTTGTTTAGGGGCCATCGATGACGTAGACTCTTGACTCCCCAAACTCGTCCTTGCCTTTATTTGATCTACGAACTCCCTCCAACCTCACGATCACTAATGATTCTCTTGGGCAACCCATACAGTTTGAATATCTCCTTGATAAATAACCTTGCGATGTCTGAGGCTTTATAGTTTGTCTTAACAGGAACAAGATGTGCAACCTTGGTAAGCATATCTACCACAACCATAATGGAGTTGTATCCTCCTTGAACTTGGGGTAGGCCAACAACAAAATCCCTACTAATGAATTCCCATTTCATTTGGGGAATGTCAAGTGGTTTTAACTTCCCTGGAATTTTGACATGTTCGGCCTTAATACGTTGACAAGACAAATATTCAGTGACATATTTGAGAACGTCACCTTTAAGCCTCTCCCAATAATAGCTCTTTGTGACTACATTGAGGGTCTTGGCATAGCCAGGATGTTGTGAGAAAGGGGAGTCATGAGCTTTCCAAAGTATCTTTTGCTTGAGGGACTGGCTTGCCGGTATACATATTCTTGTTCTATAGTAGACAAGTCCACTATTGATAGAGAATTCTAGATGCTTTGCCTATAGCTTCGGGTCTTGATCCTTGATGGGGATCTCCCTTAGCAACTTCTGATAGGTTGGATCATGGCATGCCTCTTCTCTAGCTAGCTCAAGTATTGGGTTGTTTGGCATGGATACCTTTGTGGCTAAAGATCTGATGGATCTTGCAAGATTAGAGATTTTAGAAATGCCTCGCGACTGAGTGCATCAGCAACTACATTCTCCTTTTTAGGTCAGTATTTGATTTCAAAATCATATTCCTCTAGCACTTCAATCCATCGACGTTGCCTCATATTGAGCTTCATTCTGGGTAAAGATCCATTTAAGACTTTTATGATCCGTCACTAAGGTAAACTTGTTACCCATCAAGTAGTGTCTCCAAAGCTTCAGAGCATGGATGACAGCTAGCAGCTCTAGATCGTGGGTAGCATAATTCCTTTCATGGCTTTTCAGTTTCCTTGAAGAGTATGCTACAGGATGACCTTTTTGCATAAGCACACATCCTAAGGCTAGTGTGCTAGCATCAATTATTACTTCAAAATCCTTACTGAGGTCCAGAAGTTTTAGGATAGGTGCTAATACCAAGCTTTGCTTTAGTTTATCAAAGCTAGATTGTTCAGCAGTTGACCATACAATTGATGTTTGCTTCTTCAGTAGATCCGTCAGAGGCGTTGCAATCAAGGCATAGTTTTTTATGAAGACCATGTACCATCCTATCGATTCAAGAAAACTATGTATTTCTTTTATAGTTGTTGGTGTTGTCCACTCTAGAATGTCTCTAACCTTGGCCAGATTCACTGAGATTCCTTCTGCTGATACAATGAATCCCAGATATTCCATTTGTCACTTGAAGAATGCACACTTCTTCTTTTTGGCATAAAGCTTGCGTGCTCTCATTGTTTCAAGAACAATTGAAAGCTGGGGTTCATGGTCTTGTTCTTGCTTGGAGTAGACTAACGTATCGTCAAAGAAGACAAGTACGAAGTCATCAAGATATGGCCTAAAGATATCCTTCATTAGCCTGTTGAAGGTGGCAGGAGCATTTGTCAGCCCGAATGACATGACTAGGAATTCAAAGTGTCCATATCTTGTGTTCAATGCCGTCTTTGGGATATCCTCCTCCTTGATCCTTATCTGATAATATCCAGACCTGAGATCAATCTTAGAGAATATCTTTGCACCTTGAAGACGGTCAAGAAGTTCATCTATTCTTGGAATGGGATATTTATTCTTAATGGTTGATTGATTCAACCCTCTATAGTCAATGCATAACCGAAGCGTTCCATCCTTCTTCTTTTGGAACAGCACTGGATCTCCCCATGGCAAACTGCTAGGATGGATATAGCCTTGGTATAAGAGTTGCTTGAGTTGCTCCTTTAGCTCAATTGCTGGATGGACATCCTATATGGTCTCTTTGGAATAGGTGCAACTCCTGGCACTAGCTTGATTTCATGATCAACTTCCCTTTGAGGCAGAAGTTTTGTCAGCTCTTTAGGAAATACGTCTGCGTACTCCTTTAGCCATGAAGGTTCTTCACTAGACTCGTGATTTTGATCTAGCTTATTTAATTTGACCAAATAGACAGATAGCCCCTTTCTAACTCCTTTTATTATCCGAGATGCTTTGGCCAGTTGAATTTTTGGCTTCCCAGCCTCTCCTTGAGTTGTGACCAATTCCTCTTCAGAATTTCGGAAGGAGACTTGGCCCTTTCCACAGTGAATATGGGCATCATTAGGTTTAAGCAAATCCATTCCGAGTAAACACTCATGGATACCTAGGTTCATAACCTTGAATCTGACCAAAGTCGACTTTCCTCCCAGCAGGAATTCTACCTCAGCAGTTTTCCTGGTACAAGTGACCTCACGACCATTTGCTAATTCCACAAGCAAGGTGGGTGTATCTTCTTTGGCTATTTCTAATATTCTTACACAGACTGGTGAGATAAAGGAATGTGTACTGCCACAATCAATCAGGGTTTTAAAGCTTTTACCTTGATAATCTGAAGGGGTCTGAATCACCGAGAATTGGCGATTCGGGCCTTTCTTGTGAAGAGCGGCATGAACTGTTGCCCTTTCAAAGTCAGCTTCCACGGTGGGGTCTTCTTCATCACCAAACCCCTTGTCGGCAACACTGGTGGTTCTTCCTCTTGCCGTAGTGGTTGCTCCTTGTCCATGGGCAACTCCTTGGAATGGTCCTTGACGTTGTCCTCCGCCAAGCTTGGGACACTGCCTTTTGAAATGACCAGGACTGTTGCAATGGAAGCAATGGAGATTGCGACCATTACCTTGAGTAGGAACAAAATTATTGACATTGTTGGTCCTAGCTTTCTTCCTTTGTCCCTGGTTTTGACCTTGCTCTCTCTTCACCTGGGATCTATACACTCCTTTGTTCTGATCCTTGTAAGACCAAGTCTTGTTACTTCTTCGCCTGGTCTACACCTCCTGTATTATGGGTGAAGCTCGAATGAGTGCATCTTGAAGATCTATTGGGCACATTGATTCGAGGCGGATGTTTATGGGTGGGTTTAATCCAGACAAAACTTCGACACCTGTTGTGTCATATCCATTTGTGATGCATACTTCAAAAGAGAGATGAACTTTGAATAGTATGCGTTAAGAGATAGACCAAGCTGCTTTAGCTCATTGAACTCGTTCATCTTCTGTGTGCAGTAGACAGGTGGTAGATATCTCCCTCGCACAACTCTTTTAAGATTTTCCCAAGTAACTAACCCTTCGGAGATCCCTTGGTCTCTGCACCACTGCTTCCACCAAAGTCTCGCTTCGCCGGTAAGCTTCAGCTTAGCGAGCATTGCTTGGTTGGCAAGTGCAGTACCTGCTGCTTCGAAATAATCCTCCATGGATTCGATCTAGGTCTCCGCATCAGTTTGGATGGTCCTTCCTTTGCCGTTAAATTCTGGTGGCTTGATTTTCTTGAGAAGAAACTTCTTCTCCTGAATCATGGTTGTACTTGGTGTAGGGGTCAGACTTGGAATCTGCACTAGAGGTTGTGCCTAGGCATTAAAATTCTTTGCATTAAAAACTTGCTAAGCATTTCTCTCATTACATTACATGCCCAATTCAGCTTTTAGCCAAGTGACTTAATCACTTAACTTCTTAATCAATATTCGCAATCAAGAAAATCATTGATAAAAATTCTATTTCATTCAAATGTGTAATATTTCCGCGTACCCCGTACCGTAAATATTAACTTTCCGCACGCCGTGTAAACCCTGTGCAAAGGTATTCCCTACTTCGTAAATTATTAGTAACTTAATCCATACCATTCACGAGGCCGCCGCATTGTGAATTAAAGACCGAGGTTGAGGACCGTGAAATCCGCAAGGAAACGACCGCTTGGGAAGGGGCAAATGGATAAATTCAAGGCAATTTTTTTTTAAAATTATCCCTTCCCCCAGCCGATGCATGGCTGGAGGAGAGGGAGTGGGAGGGGAATGGCCAAGAGGGAGTGAAGTGGGACTGCATGAGGGGGAGTCCTCCACGTGTGTGGAAGCCCTCTTCCCCACCCCCCATACCTATATAAACACCCCCTAGCAAGGGGGTGTGCTAGAAGAGCTGGTTGGAGGACGGCCCGTGAGGAGAGAGTGAGGTCGCTGTGGAGAGGAGTCCGCCGCCACGCTGCCGCCCAGTTCGCCGCCACGCTGCCACCCAGTCCGCCGCCACGCTGCCGCTGTGGTCCGCCTTGACCGCCCGGCCATCTCAGGCCGCCCCACCACGTTGAATCACGACCCCCCCCCCCCCCCCATGTGTTCTGTAGAAGCAGAAGCTTCTCACAAGCTTCTTTAGAAGCTTCTAAGGAGGGGGCCTCCTTAAGCCCCCTTCCCACCACATCTCCAAAAAGACCCCTTCATACCCCTCCCCGGGACTTTGACGAGGAGGAGGTGAAGGCCGTAAAGAACCCCACAAGACCCTCTGAAAAAGGCTTTTGTAAAAGGACTTTGAAGCCGCAAGTCATCCGAGAATCAACTCCGTGCCAACCCGGGGTTTTCCCTAAAGATCTCCTAAAGCCTTTTCCGCAAGGGCCATCCCGAAAAGGAATCCTCCGCATACGGGGAAAAAGACAAAGGTCGGGAGGCTGCATCCCGAGGCTAGTCATTTCGTAAACCACCAAGGCAAATCAGAACCGAATTTACGACTACGATGGCCCCAAAAAGATCACAAGGTGCGACCGCGGGAGACTCATCTCCGAATATACAAGTGGACATCTCCCCGAGCCCTCAAGTCCAGGTTCTTTCGAGTTATTCTCGCATGATTAGGCGCGCTTAGCTCATAAAGGAAATTGCATTTTTACACTTAATTTTAAAGCATATGGAAATTGGAAAAAAAAAACACATTTGATAAAGCATCTCTTGAACATTAGGCAAGATTGAAATATGTCATGAAATTGAACGAGTTATCCACCTTAGAAGGCTAGTTGCATGTAGTTTCTCGTACCTTATCAAAGTAATGAGTCTAAACTTAGGCAAAGAAATGGAATTTATAAGTGCATTCTCTTTTGTCCTAGACATGGTAGGAATAAGCGTGTGCCGCATGTTAGGCAACATCCTTCTCGTAATGATTTCATGAGGAAAGGTTAGCACCATAAAGTATTATCCGAAAAGAAATAATAGAGTACGGAAATGATCGTATGGACTAAGTTAACATTAGCTTTAGTTTGGTATAAACTTCGTTAACTACATTATAGCTAGGGGAATATTGCGTATCGCATAATCATCATGCGATAACGTCATTCATCAGAAGCCGCATTTAGGAAAGGTTGCATGGTTCGTCAAAGCATAAGATTCGGAAGTATAGACTATAAGGTTGTAAGCATGATTAATTGATGTAAATCCTAGTATGTCTTAGGAAAAGTTAACTTCCAGATTATCATGCGGTTTTGCTACACCAAGGAAAGATAAAGTTATCATGAACCATGTGATGCGTAGAAGCAATAAATCGCATGTTTACGCGTATTGGTAATTATTGTTCTCCGTTAGATTTAGTTATTACCTTTAGAAGGATCATCCTTGTCGCAAGACAAGCATATTTGAGTTGACTAAAGTAATCTAAACCACAAAGATTCGTATGGGCATGATTGAGTCGATATGATAGATATCCCAAGTGTTAACTAGGGGTTAGTGCAATAAGAACTCGACCTAGTTTTACACTGGTTGCCAAGACAAAACCCGCAAATCTAAAGATCTTACACACGTTCACGAAATGTCGAAGCAATTGGATGTTCATGCATGAAATGATCTAAGGTTTTATCCTAAGGATCATTCAAAATGATGAAACTCCGACGGAGTTGCCTATTTCTAGGACCATGGGCCAACATAATTAGGAATGGTTTGGAGGATACCCTAAAACCCTGCTACTCGGCTGGAGGTAAATTCCGTGACCGGAAAACGCTAAACAATGGGTAGAATAATCCCGTGGAATAGATGCAATACATGTGCAAAAAGCTGCAACTTTGTATAAACTTGAGATTTGCCCACAAGAGAGTTTTTGTCATCTCTCGAAACGAGGTTGGCAAGTTATTGAAAGAATTTAACTTACAAGAGGATGAGTAATCATCCTGTTACCCACTTTTCTTGGCGAATAACTGCCAAGGAAAAGGAAAGGTTAGGTGTTCGCCTTGAAGCAAATGACCAGACAATAAATTAAAGCGACATGGTCGCTGGAACCTACCACAACAAAACCTAAAGTATTGGTAGGGTATGACCCTAACCCAAGAATGATAGGAATCTTGCCAAGTTGCAATTGATTCCGGATCGAATGCAGGTTGCATTCGGAGAAAAGGAGTCACTCCTTAACAGTTTGCCAGCTGAACGACCATTGGAAATTGATTGTGCTTGTAACAGTTTGGAAAGCACTGTTTGCATTGTTTGCTCAATGAACTAAAGGACGAAAATATATCTAAATACTTCAGGTTGAAGCCTGAAGGGAGAGGCAGCTTCAGTTACCCCCGACTGCCTGCCTGACCCTAACCAAGGGGGTTGTTAACCGCGCCGCGAACGTGGACCGAACCCGCCGTGAGAGGTCTCTCCGTTGAGTTCTACTTGGAGCAGGAGGACGCTTGGGTGCCAGAGGGGGCTCTGGCCGTAAATCCCTCGCCTTCCGGGCCCTGGACAAGAGGCTAACGTGACTCGAGATTGGATCTCGAGGCCCGCATACTAGTCTACGGGCGGAAACTTGGATTAGTGATCCCTGGTGGATTACTGGATAGCCTTCGGGCGGATTATGAATACGCCTACGGGCGGGAACCCCTTGTATTTCAAAGATAAAAGGATAAAATGATAACAAAGAAGTTGTTTGACATTGTTTTCTTTATGTCCTGTGATAAGATTACGTGAAGGAACCAGTGCATAACAGGGTTAATCAAAGAAGCTGTTTGTATATGTCAAACTAATGTGGTAGGTAATTACATAACTAAAACAAACCGAGGAAAGTGCGGAGGATGGACCATGGGTCCGTCCTATGGATGGGTGGTCCCGGTTAGCCGGGAACTTTTCTCAAAGTCTTCGACGAACAGAAGGATGATCAACATCACCGAAACAAGTAGTGAGAACGATGACTTGGAATTACCGATTACCCGATTCACGCTGTTTTAGGGGAACGGAATGGGACTATGCCTTTTGGCAGAGAGGTCGAGCCTTGCATCCCTCTCGTTTCCCATTCTCCTTGAACCAAGTGCAGCATGAATCCGCTTCAGACCAAGCGTTTCTGCGTAAAGTAGATCGATCAGGTCTGACACTAGTCGATGTTAGTAAATGACCAAACAATTCCGGTCGATCCTAAGTGGGAAA
Organism: Lygodium microphyllum; assembly: GCF_053477565.2. Taxonomy (NCBI): domain Eukaryota; kingdom Viridiplantae; phylum Streptophyta; class Polypodiopsida; order Schizaeales; family Lygodiaceae; genus Lygodium; species Lygodium microphyllum. The sequence continues at coordinate 32,679,535 of NC_141155.1, forward strand.
CGGCCAGGACACTTCCGTTACGTGGCAGACGCGGAAAGTCCTAGATTGCAAAACCCGCAACATTCCATGGGAGTGCCGGGTGGAGTTTTCTAGACAACCTTTCCGATGGACTGCTGAGACGTGTCCGGGACGATTCTATTGGACACGTTACAGTTGGTATCAGAGCCGACTTACAATGGAATTGTTTTCATAAGATTTCATTAGAAGTGAAGTAAAGAAATTGTTCCTGTCCAAACATTTTCTCATCTTCAATACTGTCTTGCAGAATTACGAGGCGTGGAACAAGTTTTTGGTGTTCCGGATCATGTTCATGACTGCAATGCATTCTCCGCATTATAGGCAGAGAATTGAAATGATGAACATCTTGGAGCAGATTTATAATCCATCACCTCTATATATAGAGCGAAGATGGACTGGGTCTTCAGGAATCTACTACATAGCTGCCCACCGGTTCGCTTATCTACAGACCAACTTGAAGAGGATCAAGTGGTTGGAAGATTTGAAAGTCGTGAAGCTGTTCATTTTTGTGGAAGCTCACGTAAATTCGACCTTGCATATTCGGGGTCGTAGAGTTGAATTAAACTCATATGTATATGAGGAAGTAACCCGTGTAATTCCAGCTGATAGAATTAAGGTATTGGGCCGCCATGGGAAGTATGGATTCCAGCGGAAAGGATATCCCGAACTTCCGATGAATTATCGATTCCTAAAGATACATGACCCAAAACCCTACTATTACACAGTTCCTGTAGACAAATCCAATACTATGTTGTTCTCCCCAAACTAAATGTAATGATTGGACTATCCTCACTCGAGATGTTGTATGGGGCTACGCTATATAAATATAAATAAGGACTTCTTTTATCACTATCCGATTGTGCATCAAAGTTGTTGCAAAAAGTTAAGTAGCTTCATGAGTTACGAAATAGTTGAACTAAAGATAACTAATGTCAATTATTATATAATAATGTTAAGAAAACTTTTACTCAGGCGCAACCCCAGGTACAGGTTCCAAATTCACCCCCTACGGCAAGTACGACTGTGATCCAGGAGAAGAAGTTCCTCCTCAAACAGATTAAGCCACCCGAGTTTGACGGGAGAGGCAGATTCGTCCAGTCAGACGCTAAGATTTGGATTGAATCTATGGAGGACTACTTCGAAGCCGCTGGCACTGCACCAACCAATCAGGCCATGCTCGCCAAATTAAAACTCACCGGTGAAGCCAGACTATGGTGGAAACAATGGTGCAGGGATCAAGGGATTTCAGAGGGGTCCGTTACCTGGGAGAAGTTAAAGCAAGCCGTGCAAGGGAGATATTTGCCACCCGCATATCGTACTCAGAAAATGAATGAGTTCTATGAGCTAAAACAGTTAGGACTCACGCTTGACGCATACTACTCTAAGTTTGTCTCACTCTTAAAGTATGCGCCACAAATGGACACGACACAGCAGGTGTCCAAATTTTGCGCAGGCTTAAATCCACCTGTAAATACCCGTCTCGAATCTATGCGACCATCAGACCTTCAGGATGCACTCATTGGAGCGGCACCTATAATTCAGGAAGTGCAAGCTAAACCAAGGAGTATTAAGAACTGGACTTATAGCAACCCAAGCAGAGGAGCATTCAGACCCCAGGTTAAGAGAGTTCAAGGCCACAATCAGGGACAAAGAAAGAAAGCAAGGACAAATAACGTCAACAACTTTGTTCCTACTCACGGTAATGGCCGAAACATCCGATGTTTCCACTGCAATGAACTCGGTCACTTCAAAAAGCAATGCCCCAAGCTCAGCGAGGGACACCGTCAAGGTTTTGGCCGCGGTCAGGGAGCCGCCGCCCGTGGAAGGGGAAGAGCTGCCTGCATTACCAATAGGCAAAGATGTGAAGCAGAGGAAGAGGAAGATCCGACTATGGAAGCGGATTTCGAAAGAGCAACGGTCCATGCCGCTCTACACAAGAAGGGGCCGAATCGCCAGTTCTCGGTAATTCAAACACCGTCGGACTATCAAGGTAAAGGTTTCAAAACCTTGATTGATTGTGGCAGTACACATTCCTTTATCTCACCAGCATGTGCTAAGAGATTAGGAATAGCCACAGTAGAAGCACCTACCCTACTTGTGGAATTGGCAAGCGGTCGTGAGGTAACTTGTGCTAGGCAAACTGCTAAGGAGGAGTTCTATCTGGGAGGAAAGAAAACCTCAGTCAAATTCAGAGTCATGAACTTAGGCATCCATGAGTGTCTACTCGGGATGGATTGGCTTAAGCCTAATGACGCCCACATCCACTGTGGAAAGGGTCAAGTTTTCTTTCGAAACTCTGACAGAGAGTTTGTTACGACTCAAGGTGAGGCAGGAGTGCCGAGAATCCAGCTAGCCAAGGTATCGCGGATCATAAAAGGGGTTAGGAAAGGATTACCTGTTTACTTGATCAAACTCAACAAGTTAGATCAAAAGCAAGAGTCTCATGAGGGACCCTCTTGGCTAAAAGAATATGCTGACGTATTCCCTGAGGAATTAACTGAACTTCCACCTCCAAGAGAAGTTGATCATGAAATAAGGCTAATACCTGGAGCTGCGCCAATTGCAAAGAGACCTTATAGAATGTCTATTCTGGAAGCTATTGAGTTGAAGGAACAACTCAAGCAACTGTTAGATCAGGGCTACATCCGGCCTAGCAACTCACCATGGGGAGCTCCAGTCCTATTCCAGAAAAAGAAAGATGGGACACTTCTACTATGTATTGATTACCGTGGGTTGAATCAATCAACAGTCAAGAACAAGTATCCTATTCCTAGAATAGATGAGCTTCTTGATCGCCTTCAAGGTGCAAAGATCTTCTCCAAAAATTGATCTTAGGTCAGGCTACTATCAAATCAGGATCAAGGATGAGGACATTCCAAAAACGGCCTTCAATACAAGATATGGGCACTTTGAATTCTTGGTTATGTCATTCGGCCTTACAAATGCACCTGCCACCTTCAATAGATTAATGCAGGATATTTTTAGACCATACCTTGATGATTTCGTGCTTGTCTTCTTCGACGACATTTTAGTCTATTCTAAACAGGAAGAAGATCATGAACCTCAACTACGGATTGTTTTGGAGACAATGAGGTCTCATAAGCTGTATGCAAAAATGAAGAAGTGTGCATTCTTCAAACGTCAGATTGAATATCTAGGATTCATAGTATCATCAGAAGGAATATCAGTAGATCCAGCCAAAGTCAGAGATGTGCTTGAATGGCCAATACCATTATCCGTCAAAGAGATACGCAGTTTTCTTGGCTTGACAGGATGGTATAGGGTCTTTATCAAAAACTATGCTTTGATTGCAGCACCTCTTACCGACTTACTAAAGAAGCAGACTTCCATTACATGGTCAACTCTCGAGCAAAATAGCTTCGACCAATTGAAGCAATGTTTGGTATCAGCACCTATTCTAAAACTTCCTAACCTCAATAAGGAGTTCGAGGTAGTAACTGATGCCAGCATTCTTGCCTTGGGGTGTGTTCTTATGCAGGAAGGTCATCCAGTAGCATATTCTTCAAGGAAATTGAAGAGTCACGAAAAGAATTATGCCGCTCATGATCTGGAGTTATTAGCTGTCATCCATGCTCTAAAGCTTTGGAGACACTATCTGTTGGGAAATAAGTTCACTCTAGTAACCGATCATAAGAGTCTCAAATGGATTTTTTCCTAGAACGAGCTCAACATGAGGCAACGTCGATGGATTGAAGTATTGGAGGAATATGATTTCGAAATCAAGTATCGACCAGGGAAAGAGAATGTGGTTGCTGATGCACTCAGTCGCAAGGCATTCCTAAATTCCCTAATCTTGCAGAATCCATCAACGGCCAGATCTCTGGCTACAAAGGTATCCATGCCAAGCAACCCTATACTCGAATTGGCTAGAGAGGAAGCATGCCATGACTTGGCCTACCAAGCAATGATAAAAGAAATATCTACCAAGGATCAGAATCCGAAGTTACAGGCCAAGTATCATGAATTTTCTATTGACAATGGACTTGTTTATTACAGAACAAGGCTATGTATACCAGCAAGCCAGTCACTTAAGCAGAAGATATTGTGGGAAGCTCATGACTCCCCTTTCGCAGGACATCCTGGCTATGCAAAAACTCTTAATGCAGTTAGGAAAAGCTACCATTGGGAGAGGCTCAAAGGTGACGTCCTCAAATATGTCACCGAATGTTTGTCTTGCCAACGTATCAAGGCTGAACATGTCATGATGCCAGGAAAATTACAACCACTTGACATTCCCCAAATGAAATGGGAATTCATCAATATGGATTTTGTGGTGGGCTTACCTCAAGTCCAAGGAGGGTACAGCTCCATTATGGTTGTAGTTGACATGCTTACTAAGGTTGCACACCTGATTCCAGTAAAGACAAACTATAAAGCCTCTGATATCGCAAGAGTGTTTATCAAAGAAATATTCAAGCTACATGGTTTACCTAGAAGGATCATTAGCGATCGAGATTCTCTTTTCACTTCTCACTTCTGGAGAGCTATCTTTGGAGCTATTGGAACCCAACTCTGTTTTAGCACTGGCTACCATCCCCAAACAGATGGACAAACAGAGCGAGTAAATCAAATCATTGAGGATATGCTTAGGGCTTACTGCTGTCGAGAGCCGAAGAGGTGGATTCAATACTTGTCGTTAGTAGAATTTGCTTACAATGCTTCTTACCAGCAGAGCATTCAAATGACGCCTTTTCAGGCATTGTATGGTCATGATTGTCGAAGTCCCCTAAATTTTTCTGATCCTACCCTGAGAGTGGAAGCCTCAAGACAAATGTTGGAGGACATGGATGACCAAATAAGGTCAATAAGACAGGACATACAAGCAGCCAAAGATAGACAAAAAGCATATGCGGATTTGAAACGCCAAGAGAGGATCTTCGGAGAAGGAGACATGGTTTTTATTCGTGTACGCCCCAAGAGGAGCTCTTTATCTCTAGGTAAATGCAAGAAGCTAAGTCCAAGATATTGTGGACCATATAAAATCCTCAAAAGCCTAGGACCCAATGCTTATAAATTGCAACTTCCTGATAACCTAAAAGTTCACAATGTGTTCCATGTTAGTCTCTTAAAAAAATATGTGCCCAACCCAAATCATGTACTTGATGACCAACAAATTGTAATGCCTAGTCAAGGAGTCCTTGAACTAAGACCGGAAAAGATTTTAGATGTTAGGGAGAGACAGTTGAGATCTAGAACCTTGAGAGAATGCCTCGTCCAGTGGAAAGATTATCCCGAAGAGGATGCTACCTGGATGGATAAAAGCTCTCTCAATCTTCAATATCCCCAGTTTATCTCGAGATGAGGACATCTCGATTCTTCTAAGGGGGAGAGAATGTAATATTTCCGCATACCCCGTACCGTAAATATTAACTTTCCGCACGCCGTGTAAACCCTGTGCAAAGGTATTCCCTACTTCGTAAATTATTAGTAACTTAATCCATACCATTCACGAGGCCGCCGCATTGTGAATTAAAGACCGAGGTTGAGGACCGTGAAATCCGCAAGGAAACGACCGCTTGGGAAGCGGCAAATGGATAAATTCAAGGCAATTTTTTTTTATTATTATCCCTTCCCCCAGCCGATGCATGGCTGGAGGAGAGGGAGTGGGAGGGGAATGGCCAAGAGGGAGTGAAGTGGGACTGCATGAGGGGGAGTCCTCCACGTGTGTGGAGGCCCTCTTCCCCACCCCCCATACCTATATAAACACCCCCTAGCAAGGGGGTGTGCTAGAAGAGCTGGTTGGAGGACGGCCCGTGAGGAGAGAGTGAGGTCCCCATGGAGAGGAGTCCGCCGCCACGCTGCCGCTGTGGTCCGCCCTGACCGCCCGGCCATCTCAAGCCGCCCCGCCACGTTGAATCACGACCCCCCCCCCCCCCCACGTGTTCTGTAGAAGCAGAAGCTTCTCACAAGCTTCTTTAGAAGCTTCTAAGGAGGGGGCCTCCTTAAGCCCCCTTCCCACCACATCTCCAAAAAGACCCCTTCATACCCCTCCCCGGGACTTTGAAGAGGAGGAGGTGAAGGCCGTAAAGAACCCCACAAGACCCTCTGAAAAAGGCTTTCGTAAAAGGACTTTGAAGCCGCAAGTCATCCTAGAATCAACTCCATGCCAACCCGGGGTTTTCCCTAAAGATCTCCTAAAGCCTTTTCCGCAAGCGCCATCCCGAAAAGGAATCCTCCGCATACGGGGAAAAAGACAAAGGTCGGGAGGCTGCATCCCGAGGCTAGTCATTTCGTAAACCACCAAGGCAAATCAGAACCGAATTTACGACTACGATGGCCCCAAAAAGATCACAAGGTGCGACCGCGGGAGACTCATCTCCGAATATACAAGTGGACATCTCCCCGAGCCCTCAAGTCCAGGTTCTTTCGAGTTATTCTCGCATGATTAGGCGCGCTTAGCTCATAAAGGAAATTGCATTTTTACGCTTAATTTTAAAGCATATGGAAATTGGAAAAAAAAAACACATTTGATAAAGCATCTCTTGAACATTAGGCAAGATTGAAATATGTCATGAAATTGAACGAGTTATCCACCTTAGAAGGCTAGTTGCATGTAGTTTTTCGTACCTTCTCAAAGTAATGAGTCTAAACTTAGGCAAAGAAATGGAATTTATAAGTGCATTCTCTTTTGTCCTAGACATGGTAGGAATAAGCGTGTGCCGCATGTTAGGCAACATCCTTCTCGTAATGATTTCATGAGGAAAGGTTAGCACCATAAAGTATTATCCGAAAAGAAATAATAGAGTACGGAAATGATCGTATGGACTAAGTTAACATTAGCTTTAGTTTGGTATAAACTTCGTTAACTACATTATAGCTAGGGGAATGTTGCGTATCGCATAATCATCATGCGATAACGTCATTCATCAGAAGCCGCATTTAGGAAAGGTTGCATGGTTCGTCAAAGCATAAGATTCGGAAGTATAGACTATAAGGTTGTAAGCATGATTAATTGATGTAAATCCTAGTATGTCTTAGGAAAAGTTAACTTCCAGATTATCATGCGGTTTTGCTACACCAAGGAAAGATAAAGTTATCATGAACCATGTGATGCGTAGAAGCAATAAATCGCATGTTTACGCGTATTGGTAATTATTGTTCTCCGTTAGATTTAGTTATTACCTTTAGAAGGATCATCCTTGTCGCAAGACAAGCATATTTGAGTTGACTAAAGTAATCTAAACCACAAAGATTCGTATGGGCATGATTGAGTCGATATGATAGATATCCCAAGTGTTAACTAGGGGTTAGTGCAATAAGAACTCGACCTAGTTTTACACTGGTTGCCAAGACAAAACCCGCGAATCTAAAGATCTTACACACGTTCACGAAATGTCGAAGCAATTGGATGTTCATGCATGAAATGATCTAAGGTTTTATCCTAAGGATCATTCAAAATGATGAAACTCCGACGGAGTTGCCTATTTCTAGGACCATGGGCCAACATAATTAGGAATGGTTTGGAGGATACCCTAAAACCCTGCTACTCGGCTGGAGGTAAATTCCGTGACCGGAAAACGCTAAACAATGGGTAGAATAATCCCGTGGAATAGATGCAATACATGTGCAAAAAGCTGCAACTTTGTATAAACTTGAGATTTGCCCACAAGAGAGTTTTTGTCATCTCTCGAAACGAGGTTGGCAAGTTATTGAAAGAATTTAACTTACAAGAGGATGAGTAATCATCCTGTTACCCACTTTTCTTGGGGAATAACTGCCAAGGAAAAGGAAAGGTTAGGTGTTCGCCTTGAAGCAAATGACCAGACAATAAATTAAAGCGACATGGTCGCTGGAACCTACCACAACAAAACCTAAAGCATTGGTAGGGTATGACCCTAACCCAAGAATGATAGGAATCTTGCCAAGTTGCAATTGATTCCGGATCGAATGCAGGTTGCATTCGGAGAAAAGGAGTCACTCCTTAACAGTTTGCCAGCTGAACGACCATTGGAAATTGATTGTGCTTGTAACAGTTTGGAAAGCACTGTTTGCATTGTTTGCTCAATGAACTAAAGGACGAAAATATATCTAAATACTTCAGGTTGAAGCCTGAAGGGAGAGGCAGCTTCAGTTACCCCCGACTGCCTGCCTGACCCTAACCAAGGGGGTTGTTAACCGCGCCGCGAACGTGGACCGAACCCGCCGTGAGAGGTCTCTCCGTTGAGTTCTACTTGGAGCAGGAGGACGCTTGGGTGCCAGAGGGGGCTCTGGCCGTAAATCCCTCGCCTTCCGGGCCCTGCACAAGAGGCTAACGTGACTCGGGATTGGATCTCGAGGCCCGCATACTAGTCTACGGGCGGAAACTTGGATTAGTGATCCCTGGTGGATTACTGGATAGCCTTCGGGCGGATTATGAATACGCCTACGGGCGGGAACCCCTTGTATTTCAAAGATAAAAGGATAAAATGATAACAAAGAAGTTGTTTGACATTGTTTTCTTTATGTCCTGTGATAAGATTACGTGAAGGAACCAGTGCATAACAGGGTTAATCAAAGAAGCTGTTTGTATATGTCAAACTAATGTGGTAGGTAATTACATAACTAAAACAAACCGAGGAAAGTGCGGAGGATGGACCATGGGTCCGTCCTATGGATGGGTGGTCCCGGTTAGCCGGGAACTTTTCTCAAAGTCTTCGACGAACAGAAGGATGATCAACATCACCGAAACAAGTAGTGAGAACGATGACTTGGAATTACCGATTACCCGATTCACGCTGTTTTAGGGGAACGGAATGGGACTATGCCTTTTGGCAGAGAGGTCGAGCCTTGCATCCCTCTCGTTTCCCATTCTCCTTGAACCAAGTGCAGCATGAATCCGCTTCAGACCAGGCGTTTCTGCGTAAAGTAGATCGATCAGGTCTGACACTAGTCGATGTTAGTAAATGACCAAACAATTCCGGTCGATCCTAAGTGGGAAACGGCCAGGACACTTCCGTTACGTGGCAGACGCGGAAAGTCCTAGATTGCAAAACCCGCAACATTCCATGGGAGTGCCGGGTGGAGTTTTCTAGACAACCTTTCCGATGGACTGCTGAGACGTGTCCGGGACGATTCTATTGGACACGTTACAGTTGGTATCAGAGCCGACTTACAATGGAATTGTTTTCATAAGATTTCATTAGAAGTGAAGTAAAGAAATTGTTCCTTTCCAAACATTTTCTCATCTTCAATACTGTCTTGCAGAATTACGAGGCGTGGAACAAGTTTTTGGTGTTCCGGATCATGTTCATGACTGCAATGCATTCTCCGCATTATAGGCAGAGAATTGAAATGATGAACATCTTGGAGCAGATTTATAATCCATCACCTCTATATATAGAGCGAAGATGGACTGGGTCTTCAGGAATCTACTACATAGCTGCCCACCGGTTCGCTTATCTACAGACCAACTTGAAGAGGATCAAGTGGTTGGAAGATTTGAAAGTCGTGAAGCTGTTCATTTTTGTGGAAGCTCACGTAAATTCGACCTTGCATATTCGGGGTCGTAGAGTTGAATTAAACTCATATGTATATGAGGAAGTAACCCGTGTAATTCCAGCTGATAGAATTAAGGTATTGGGCCGCCATGGGAAGTATGGATTCCAGCGGAAAGGATATCCCGAACTTCCGATGAATTATCGATTCCTAAAGATACATGACCCAAAACCCTACTATTACACAGTTCCTGTAGACAAATCCAATACTATGTTGTTCTCCCCAAACTAAATGTAATGATTGGACTATCCTCACTCGAGATGTTGTATGGGGCTACGCTATATAAATATAAATAAGGACTTCTTTTATCACTATCCGATTGTGCATCAAAGTTGTTGCAAAAAGTTAAGTAGCTTCATGAGTTACGAAATAGTTGAACTAAAGATAACTAATGTCAATTATTATATAATAATGTTAAGAAAACTTTTACTCAGGCGCAACCCCAGGTACAGGTTCCAAATTCACCCCCTACGGCAAGTACGACTGTGATCCAGGAGAAGAAGTTCCTCCTCAAACAGATTAAGCCACCCGAGTTTGACGGGAGAGGCAGATTCGTCCAGTCAGACGCTAAGATTTGGATTGAATCTATGGAGGACTACTTCGAAGCCGCTGGCACTGCACCAACCAATCAGGCCATGCTCGCCAAATTAAAACTCACCGGTGAAGCCAGACTATGGTGGAAACAATGGTGCAGGGATCAAGGGATTTCAGAGGGGTCCGTTACCTGGGAGAAGTTAAAGCAAGCCGTGCAAGGGAGATATTTGCCACCCGCATATCGTACTCAGAAAATGAATGAGTTCTATGAGCTAAAACAGTTAGGACTCACGCTTGACGCATACTACTCTAAGTTTGTCTCACTCTTAAAGTATGCGCCACAAATGGACACGACACAGCAGGTGTCCAAATTTTGCGCAGGCTTAAATCCACCTGTAAATACCCGTCTCGAATCTATGCGACCATCAGACCTTCAGGATGCACTCATTGGAGCGGCACCTATAATTCAGGAAGTGCAAGCTAAACCAAGGAGTATTAAGAACTGGACTTATAGCAACCCAAGCAGAGGAGCATTCAGACCCCAGGTTAAGAGAGTTCAAGGCCACAATCAGGGACAAAGAAAGAAAGCAAGGACAAATAACGTCAACAACTTTGTTCCTACTCACGGTAATGGCCGAAACATCCGATGTTTCCACTGCAATGAACTCGGTCACTTCAAAAAGCAATGCCCCAAGCTCAGCGAGGGACACCGTCAAGGTTTTGGCCGCGGTCAGGGAGCCGCCGCCCGTGGAAGGGGAAGAGCTGCCTGCATTACCAATAGGCAAAGATGTGAAGCAGAGGAAGAGGAAGATCCGACTATGGAAGCGGATTTCGAAAGAGCAACGGTCCATGCCGCTCTACACAAGAAGGGGCCGAATCGCCAGTTCTCGGTAATTCAAACACCGTCGGACTATCAAGGTAAAGGTTTCAAAACCTTGATTGATTGTGGCAGTACACATTCCTTTATCTCACCAGCATGTGCTAAGAGATTAGGAATAGCCACAGTAGAAGCACCTACCCTACTTGTGGAATTGGCAAACGGTCGTGAGGTAACTTGTGCTAGGCAAACTGCTAAGGAGGAGTTCTATCTGGGAGGAAAGAAAACCTCAGTCAAATTCAGAGTCATGAACTTAGGCATCCATGAGTGTCTACTCGGGATGGATTGGCTTAAGCCCAATGACGCCCACATCCACTGTGGAAAGGGTCAAGTTTCCTTTCCAAACTCTGACAGAGAGTTTGTTACGACTCAAGGTGAGGCAGGAGTGCCGAGAATCCAGCTAGCCAAGGTATCGCGGATCATAAAAGGGGTTAGGAAAGGATTACCTGTTTACTTGATCAAACTCAACAAGTTAGATCAAAAGCAAGAGTCTCATGAGGGACCCTCTTGGCTAAAAGAATATGCTGACGTATTCCCTGAGGAATTAACTGAACTTCCATCTCCAAGAGAAGTTGATCATGAAATAAGGCTAATACCTGGAGCTGCGCCAATTGCAAAGAGACCTTATAGAATGTCTATTCTGGAAGCTATTGAGTTGAAGGAACAACTCAAGCAACTGTTAGATCAGGGCTACATCCGGCCTAGCAACTCACCATGGGGAGCTCCAGTCCTATTCCAGAAAAAGAAAGATGGGACACTTCTACTATGTATTGATTACCGTGGGTTGAATCAATCAACAGTCAAGAACAAGTATCCTATTCCTAGAATAGATGAGCTTCTTGATCGCCTTCAAGGTGCAAAGATCTTCTCCAAAAATTGATCTTAGGTCAGGCTACTATCAAATCAGGATCAAGGATGAGGACATTCCAAAAACGGCCTTCAATACAAGATATGGGCACTTTGAATTCTTGGTTATGTCATTCGGCCTTACAAATGCACCTGCCACCTTCAATAGATTAATGCAGGATATTTTTAGACCATACCTTGATGATTTCGTGCTTGTCTTCTTCGACGACATTTTAGTCTATTCTAAACAGGAAGAAGATCATGAACCTCAACTACGGATTGTTTTGGAGACAATGAGGTCTCATAAGCTGTATGCAAAAATGAAGAAGTGTGCATTCTTCAAACGTCAGATTGAATATCTAGGATTCATAGTATCATCAGAAGGAATATCAGTAGATCCAGCCAAAGTCAGAGATGTGCTTGAATGGCCAATACCATTATCCGTCAAAGAGATACGCAGTTTTCTTGGCTTGACAGGATGGTATAGGGTCTTTATCAAAAACTATGCTTTGATTGCAGCACCTCTTACCGACTTACTAAAGAAGCAGACTTCCATTACATGGTCAACTCTCGAGCAAAATAGCTTCGACCAATTGAAGCAATGTTTGGTATCAGCACCTATTCTAAAACTTCCTAACCTCAATAAGGAGTTCGAGGTAGTAACTGATGCCAGCATTCTTGCCTTGGGGTGTGTTCTTATGCAGGAAGGTCATCCAGTAGCATATTCTTCAAGGAAATTGAAGAGTCACGAAAAGAATTATGCCGCTCATGATCTGGAGTTATTAGCTGTCATCCATGCTCTAAAGCTTTGGAGACACTATCTGTTGGGAAATAAGTTCACTCTAGTAACCGATCATAAGAGTCTCAAATGGATTTTTTCCTAGAACGAGCTCAACATGAGGCAACGTCGATGGATTGAAGTATTGGAGGAATATGATTTCGAAATCAAGTATCGACCAGGGAAAGAGAATGTGGTTGCTGATGCACTCAGTCGCAAGGCATTCCTAAATTCCCTAATCTTGCAGAATCCATCAATGGCCAGATCTCTGGCTACAAAGGTATCCATGCCAAGCAACCCTATACTCGAATTGGCTAGAGAGGAAGCATGCCATGACTTGGCCTACCAAGCAATGATAAAAGAAATATCTACCAAGGATCAGAATCCGAAGTTACAGGCCAAGTATCATGAATTTTCTATTGACAATGGACTTGTTTATTACAGAACAAGGCTATGTATACCAGCAAGCCAGTCACTTAAGCAGAAGATATTGTGGGAAGCTCATGACTCCCCTTTCGCAGGACATCCTGGCTATGCAAAAACTCTTAATGCAGTTAGGAAAAGCTACCATTGGGAGAGGCTCAAAGGTGACGTCCTCAAATATGTCACCGAATGTTTGTCTTGCCAACGTATCAAGGCTGAACATGTCATGATGCCAGGAAAATTACAACCACTTGACATTCCCCAAATGAAATGGGAATTCATCAGTATGGATTTTGTGGTGGGCTTACCTCAAGTCCAAGGAGGGTACAACTCCATTATGGTTGTAGTTGACATGCTTACTAAGGTTGCACACCTGATTCCAGTAAAGACAAACTATAAAGCCTCTGATATCGCAAGAGTGTTTATCAAAGAAATATTCAAGCTACATGGTTTACCTAGAAGGATCATTAGCGATCGAGATTCTCTTTTCACTTCTCACTTCTGGAGAGCTATCTTTGGAGCTATTGGAACCCAACTCTGTTTTAGCACTGGCTACCATCCCCAAACAGATGGACAAACAGAGCGAGTAAATCAAATCATTGAGGATATGCTTAGGGCTTACTGCTGTCGAGAGCCGAAGAGGTGGATTCAATACTTGTCGTTAGTAGAATTTGCTTACAATGCTTCTTACCAGCAGAGCATTCAAATGACGCCTTTTCAGGCATTGTATGGTCATGATTGTCGAAGTCCCCTAAATTTTTCTGATCCTACCCTGAGAGTGGAAGCCTCAAGACAAATGTTGGAGGACATGGATGACCAAATAAGGTCAATAAGACAGGACATACAAGCAGCCAAAGATAGACAAAAAGCATATGCGGATTTGAAACGCCAAGAGAGGATCTTCGGAGAAGGAGACATGGTTTTTATTCGTGTACGCCCCAAGAGGAGCTCTTTATCTCTAGGTAAATGCAAGAAGCTAAGTCCAAGGTATTGTGGACCATATAAAATCCTCAAAAGCCTAGGACCCAATGCTTATAAATTGCAACTTCCTGATAACCTAAAAGTTCACAATGTGTTCCATGTTAGTCTCTTAAAAAAATATGTGCCCAACCCAAATCATGTACTTGATGACCAACAAATTGTAATGCCTAGTCAAGGAGTCCTTGAACTAAGACCGGAAAAGATTTTAGATGTTAGGGAGAGACAGTTGAGATCTAGAACCTTGAGAGAATGCCTCGTCCAGTGGAAAGATTATCCCGAAGAGGATGCTACCTGGATGGATAAAAGCTCTCTCAATCTTCAATATCCCCAGTTTATCTCGAGATGAGGACATCTCGATTCTTCTAAGGGGGAGAGAATGTAATATTTCCGCATACCCCGTACCGTAAATATTAACTTTCCGCACGCCGTGTAAACCCTGTGCAAAGGTATTCCCTACTTCGTAAATTATTAGTAACTTAATCCATACCATTCACGAGGCCGCCGCATTGTGAATTAAAGACCGAGGTTGAGGACCGTGAAATCCGCAAGGAAAGGACCGCTTGGGAAGGGGCAAATGGATAAATTCAAGGCAATTTTTTATTATTATTATCCCTTCCCCCAGCCGATGCATGGCTGGAGGAGAGGGAGTGGGAGGGGAATGGCCAAGAGGGAGTGAAGTGGGACTGCATGAGGGGGAGTCCTCCACGTGTGTGGAGGCCCTCTTCCCCACCCCCCATACCTATATAAACACCCCCTAGCAAGGGGGTGTGCTAGAAGAGCTGGTTGGAGGACGGCCCGTGAGGAGAGAGTGAGGTCCCCGTGGAGAGGAGTCCGCCGCCACGCTGCCGCTGTGGTCCGCCCTGACCGCCCGGCCATCTCAAGCCGCCCCGCCACGTTGAATCACGACCCCCCCCCCCCCCCACGTGTTCTGTAGAAGCAGAAGCTTCTCACAAGCTTCTTTAGAAGCTTCTAAGGAGGGGGCCTCCTTAAGCCCCCTTCCCACCACATCTCCAAAAAGACCCCTTCATACCCCTCCCCGGGACTTTGAAGAGGAGGAGGTGAAGGCCGTAAAGAACCCCACAAGACCCTCTGAAAAAGGCTTTCGTAAAAGGACTTTGAAGCCGCAAGTCATCCGAGAATCAACTCCGTGCCAACCCGGGGTTTTCCCTAAAGATCTCCTAAAGCCTTTTCCGCAAGCGCCATCCCGAAAAGGAATCCTCCGCATACGGGGAAAAAGACAAAGGTCGGGAGGCTGCATCCCGAGGCTAGTCATTTCGTAAACCACCAAGGCAAATCAGAACCGAATTTACGACTACGATGGCCCCAAAAAGATCACAAGGTGCGACCGCGGGAGACTCATCTCCGAATATACAAGTGGACATCTCCCCGAGCCCTCAAGTCCAGGTTCTTTCGAGTTATTCTCGCATGATTAGGCGCGCTTAGCTCATAAAGGAAATTGCATTTTTACGCTTAATTTTAAAGCATATGGAAATTGGAAAAAAAAAACACATTTGATAAAGCATCTCTTGAACATTAGGCAAGATTGAAATATGTCATGAAATTGAACGAGTTATCCACCTTAGAAGGCTAGTTGCATGTAGTTTTTCGTACCTTATCAAAGTAATGAGTCTAAACTTAGGCAAAGAAATGGAATTTATAAGTGCATTCTCTTTTGTCCTAGACATGGTAGGAATAAGCGTGTGCCGCATGTTAGGCAACATCCTTCTCGTAATGATTTCATGAGGAAAGGTTAGCACCATAAAGTATTATCCGAAAAGAAATAATAGAGTACGGAAATGATCGTATGGACTAAGTTAACATTAGCTTTAGTTTGGTATAAACTTCGTTAACTACATTATAGCTAGGGGAATGTTGCGTATCGCATAATCATCATGCGATAACGTCATTCATCAGAAGCCGCATTTAGGAAAGGTTGCATGGTTCGTCAAAGCATAAGATTCGGAAGTATAGACTATAAGGTTGTAAGCATGATTAATTGATGTAAATCCTAGTATGTCTTAGGAAAAGTTAACTTCCAGATTATCATGCGGTTTTGCTACACCAAGGAAAGATAAAGTTATCATGAACCATGTGATGCGTAGAAGCAATAAATCGCATGTTTACGCGTATTGGTAATTATTGTTCTCCGTTAGATTTAGTTATTACCTTTAGAAGGATCATTCTTGTCGCAAGACAAGCATATTTGAGTTGACTAAAGTAATCTAAACCACAAAGATTCGTATGGGCATGATTGAGTCGATATGATAGATATCCCAAGTGTTAACTAGGGGTTAGTGCAATAAGAACTCGACCTAGTTTTACACTGGTTGCCAAGACAAAACCCGCGAATCTAAAGATCTTACACACGTTCACGAAATGTCGAAGCAATTGGATGTTCATGCATGAAATGATCTAAGGTTTTATCCTAAGGATCATTCAAAATGATGAAACTCCGACGGAGTTGCCTATTTCTAGGACCATGGGCCAACATAATTAGGAATGGTTTGGAGGATACCCTAAAACCCTGCTACTCGGCTGGAGGTAAATTCCGTGACCGGAAAACGCTAAACAATGGGTAGAATAATCCCGTGGAATAGATGCAATACATGTGCAAAAAGCTGCAACTTTGTATAAACTTGAGATTTGCCCACAAGAGAGTTTTTGTCATCTCTCGAAACGAGGTTGGCAAGTTATTGAAAGAATTTAACTTACAAGAGGATGAGTAATCATCCTGTTACCCACTTTTCTTGGGGAATAACTGCCAAGGAAAAGGAAAGGTTAGGTGTTCGCCTTGAAGCAAATGACCAGACAATAAATTAAAGCGACATGGTCGCTGGAACCTACCACAACAAAACCTAAAGCATTGGTAGGGTATGACCCTAACCCAAGAATGATAGGAATCTTGCCAAGTTGCAATTGATTCCGGATCGAATGCAGGTTGCATTCGGAGAAAAGGAGTCACTCCTTAACAGTTTGCCAGCTGAACGACCATTGGAAATTGATTGTGCTTGTAACAGTTTGGAAAGCACTGTTTGCATTGTTTGCTCAATGAACTAAAGGACGAAAATATATCTAAATACTTCAGGTTGAAGCCTGAAGGGAGAGGCAGCTTCAGTTACCCTCGACTGCCTGCCTGACCCTAACCAAGGGGGTTGTTAACCGCGCCGCGAACGTGGACCGAACCCGCCGTGAGAGGTCTCTCCGTTGAGTTCTACTTGGAGCAGGAGGACGCTTGGGTGCCAGAGGGGGCTCTGGCCGTAAATCCCTCGCCTTCCGGGCCCTGCACAAGAGGCTAACGTGACTCGGGATTGGATCTCGAGGCCCGCATACTAGTCTACGGGCGGAAACTTGGATTAGTGATCCCTGGTGGATTACTGGATAGCCTTCGGGCGGATTATGAATACGCCTACGGGCGGGAACCCCTTGTATTTCAAAGATAAAAGGATAAAATGATAACAAAGAAGTTGTTTGACATTGTTTTCTTTATGTCCTGTGATAAGATTACGTGAAGGAACCAGTGCATAACAGGGTTAATCAAAGAAGCTGTTTGTATATGTCAAACTAATGTGGTAGGTAATTACATAACTAAAACAAACCGAGGAAAGTGCGGAGGATGGACCATGGGTCCGTCCTATGGATGGGTGGTCCCGGTTAGCCGGGAACTTTTCTCAAAGTCTTCGACGAACAGAAGGATGATCAACATCACCGAAACAAGTAGTGAGAACGATGACTTGGAATTACCGATTACCCGATTCACGCTGTTTTAGGGGAACGGAATGGGACTATGCCTTTTGGCAGAGAGGTCGAGCCTTACATCCCTCTCGTTTCCCATTCTCCTTGAACCAAGTGCAGCATGAATCCGCTTCAGACCAAGCGTTTCTATGTAAAGTAGATCGATCAGGTCTGACACTAGTCGCTGTTAGTAAATGACCAAACAATTCCGGTCGATCCTAAGCGGGAAACGGCCAGGACACTTCCGTTACGTGGCAGACGCGGAAAGTCCTAGATTGCAAAACCCGCAACATTCCATGGGAGTGCCGGGTGGAGTTTTCTAGACAACCTTTCCGATGGACTGCTAAGACGTGTCCGGGACGATTCTATTGGACACGTTACAAAATGGGCATAGCTCTTTCGATTACAATTATTATTGGAAAGATGGAACAAGCTGGTACATCAATTCGGGAAGAATAAGATTGTGTTACATTCAGCTACAAGAACTGAGTAATAGTATGGATTGGGGTCATGGATTTTCAGGAATCGATAGGTCATTGGAAGATTAGAGTATCCTTTCCTTTGATACCCATTCTTCTCATAACGTCCCAACACCTTGATTTTATTGGCAGGGATTATTCGAGTTACTTCATCGTACACATACTTGTTCTGCTTAACCTTTTGACCGCCGACATGTAGGGTTGCATTTGCGTGAGCCTCAACAAAGATGAATAGCTTCACGATCTTTCGGTCCTCCAACCACTTGATTCTCTTTAAGTTGGTTCGAAGGTATGCAAATCGGTGGGCAGCTATATAATAAATTCCTGAATCACCCGTCCATCTCTGTTCCATGTACAGGGGTTAAGGATTGTAGATGCGGTCTAGGATATTCATCATATTGATCCTCCGTCGATAATCTGAAGCATGCATCGTAGTCATAAACATAACCTGGAACACTAAGAATCTGTTCCATGCTTCGCAACTCTGCCAGTCAGCATTGATAAGTAAGTAAGGAAATGTTCTTAACAACAACATTTGCTCTACTTCACCTCGTTAATTTTCCTTGAAAATTTTAATTCCTCGTTGGTTCACTCTGATACCAACTGTAACGTGTCCACTGGTTCACTTCTAGGACACGTCTTAGCAGCCCATTGAGAAGAGAGTCCAGAAAGCACCACCCGACACTCCCACCGAATGTCACGGGGTTTGCGATCTAGGTCTTCCCGAGTCTGCCATGAAGCGGAAGCATTCCGACCGTTTCCAATTAGGACTGACCTAAATCAAGGTTTTCCTAGTGGTCAAATTCCTAGAACGGTAGCTAGCGTCGAACCCCAGGTGAACTACTTTACGCAAAAATGTCAGGGTCGAAGCGGATCCATGGTGCACTTGGTTTAAGGAGAATGGGAAACGAGAGGGATGCGAAGCTTAACCTCTCTGCCCATAAGGCATAGTCCCATTCCGTTCCCCTAAAATAGCACAAATCAGGTTTCTAGCTTCCTATATTCTAGGTCATCGATACCTTGCTATCAACTTCTTTGAGAAAAGTTCCCAGCCAACTGGGACCACCCATCCATAGGATGGACCCATGAGCACATCCACGGCACTTTCCTCAAGGTTTTTTTAGTTGTCTAATTACCTACCACATTTATTTTGACAAGCAAAAACATCTTCCTTAATTAGCCAATTATTCATTGGTTCCTTCACGTAACTTAAGCACTGACATAGAAAAACAATGTCAAACAAGTTCCTTTTTGACAATTGATCTTATTTATCAGTATTTGGAATACATCATAATAATCCAGCCGGAAGGCTATTCCATAATCTAGTCCAAAGGCAATCCATAATCCTCCCAAAGGCTAATCTAGCAATCCTCAGGGATTGCTATTCCAAGATTCTGTCCATAGACTAGTATGCGGGCCTTAAGATCCAATCTTGAGTCACGTCGGCCTCTTGTGCAGGACCCGAAGGCAAGGGATCTACGGCATAAGCCCCTCTGGCACCCAAGCATCCTCTTGCTCCAAGTAGCACCCTCGAAGAGAACTCTCGTGACGGGTTCAGTCCACATACCCGGTGCGGCTAACAACCCCCTTGGTTAGGGTCAGGCAGACAGTCGGGGGTAACTGATGCTGGTTCTCCCTTCAGGCCTTCAACCTGAAGCATTAATTTTTTTTCCATCTTTAGTTCCTTGAGCAAAGAGTACAAATAGTACTCCTAACTGTACAAACACAATCAATCCAGTGTTCGTTTGTTTAGCCAATTGCTAAGGTGTGAATCCTTCTCTCCGAATGGATCTAACATTCGATCTGGGATCGATTGCGACTTGGCAAGATCCCCGAGGGTTTGTTGTTTGTTTACCTTTTTATCCTTGGGTTAGGGTTTATACCCTGTCAACCCAAATTAGCAAACACCTTAGGTACCTTAACTAAGACAGTAGATCTTGGCGACTTTGTCGCTCTAACTTGATTTGTCAATTTCTTGCTAGACAATTCATAGTTACCCTAACTTGGCAACTCAGCCTCACATAAGGTGATGTAGCAGGATGACTACTCATCCTCTTGCAAATTAACTTGTACTTAGATCCTACCAACCCTTCTTCTAAAGAGTGGCAAATATATCTTGTGACTTAAACGCAAATCCATGCGACATTGCAACTTGTTGTATGAGACAAGTGTCACACCTGACTTGTGGGATCATTTCTCCCATAAAACGACATTCCTTAGTCAAGAAATACGTTTGGTCAAGTTGTAGGGTTTGGGATGTCCTCTTGACCCAACCCAACCCTAACCATACTAGGCCGACAACATTTGGTCCTAGGGTTAACCATACTAGGCCGACAACATTTGGCCCTAGGGTTAATCTCAATCCGAAGTCTACCAATTTTCCCTAGGGTAAAACCCTAGATCGTTATTGTATGGGCATCGAATTAACCCAAACATTGCATGAATGTGGGTAGGACCTTTGAGGTTGGAATTATCAAGTCGGTTTTTTTGAGTGAGATACTAAGCAGAATTTTAACGCGGCTTAGCTCTACCTAGCGTATTGAAGTGGTCATCATTTGAGTTACACCCTTACAACGAATTACCTCTACTTGATCCAATTGTCTAGCAACAAGAGGTGATCTTTCCTTAGAAGAGATGCCAATCCTTTTCCTAAGAGATGTAAATAATTACAAAACATAACATTCTATGCGATTCATAGACTTTTCCTTCTATGCAGCTAAAAGATTTTCAATGATCATTTCTTTTCCCTTGCGCTAAAACTATAATGATACAATGGAACTAAGCTTTAATGAATGACAATTTAGGACTAACTCATATAGAAACCTACGTTGAGTTTTAACAAGAACTATACCTATAAACCTTTTTCCCAATGCATTGAATTCATAATTTAATATGAAATGCATCTTTTTCTAAAACAACTTCCATAAAGAAGTTCATGCATGACGAATGTCATATGACTATTTTTGACTTAATCCATTCAGCGGCACTTAACCCGACTTAAAATTGCAAGCATCCTCGCATGTAACAGGTAAGTTCATGGTTTCCTTTTCATGCAATGCAATTCTTTGGACAATATTCAATGGTGTCTAAAATTTAACTTTTATACGAATCATGTCCATGGATTTAAATCATAAGTGCAACATGCGACAAGCTCTATCCTTCTTAGCACGATCCCTCTTCTAATTTATGCATTTTACATTCAAGGAGATTGCGACTTGGAAGTGCACGCATTTTTCAAAGGCATGACATGCACCAACTTCATAAATGAATGGATAATTGCGTTAAAAATTTTCTAAAACCCATCGTGCTCAATGCATCCCTTTCATGCAAGAAATATAATTAGAACCTGGGCATGACCACTCGCAGCGATGTCCACGTGTAAAATTGGGTTGGAGGCTCCCGTGTGTGTACCTTGCGTCTTTTGTTTGGGGGCCATCGACGACGTAGACTCTTGACTCCGCAAACTCGTCCTTGCCTTTATCCGATCTACAAACTCCCTCCAGCCTTTGGCAAATCAATATCAAAACCCGCCTACTCCCTCCCTTGTGCAGAAATTATCCTTACAAGGCGTGGTTATAAAAATCCGGGGAAGGCCGTGTACACAAGGCTTATGGAAGCCTAACTTTAGAAGCTTCTAAAGAAGCTTCTATACTTTTGTCTCAAAAACGTGGCGTGGAGAGAGAAGGTAATAGTGGAGGAGATGATGATGAGGATAATGATGAAAATGATGATAATTAGTGATGATGATGGCGATGGGGTGGATAGGCGACAGCAGCGCAGCAGTAGGCGGCAACAGGCGGCTGTGGTGTGGCGGATGGCGGCGACCTGGGCAGCACGACTGATTCCTTCCCTCTCTCTTCTCTCCCTCTCCAAGCTCCAGGGGGGTTCATATAGTGTGTAAGGGGCAGGGGGGAGGGGGGCATGATCCCCTCCCCAACTCCTCTCAACCCCACTTAACTCACTCCCTCTCACACTCCTTTCCCCTACCATGCATTGGCTGAGGGGGAGGGGTTTATAATTTAAAAAGATTGCAAAATTTTAAACCATTATACTTTTTCGTTTTCCGTAAAGGGTGTCCTCGTGCGGCCTTGCGGTCTTCAAGCTACGGCCTCTTATGCACCATACTGGTGGAGTTTATTAACGTGCGAGGGTAAGCACTTGACCATTAACATTATTCTGTTGTGGGAGATGACTTAGCACTGCTTTTGCATGAGTGTGTAGTGGTCAAAATTCATTAATATTTCATGCGAAAATATTGCAATTGGTGAAGACGCGCGACACGCGATCGCTGTTTTTAGGTAGTGAACAACACTCCAAAGTGGGAGATGAAGAAGTGATCTAGCTGAATTCTAGTCAAGTATCTTGGTATTTGACCCCCCTTTGCGAGCCAATGGAAGCATCAGATTGGCAATCTGAGTGATGCGCGATCGTTGTTTTTAGGCAGTGAACAACACTCCAAAGTGGGAGATGAAGCACTAATCTAGTTGAATTCTAGGTAGGTGTCCTAGTATTTTACCCCCCTTTCGGAGCAAATGAAAGCATCAGATTGGTGATCTGAGCAGCATAGATGAAGGTATTATTTTATACACATTTTTGTCTATTAGAGTTTTATCTTCCCATAATACAGGAATAAACTAATAGGCTTCATCTCTGTTAATATTCTTCTATATTTTCTAATTCTTTTTGGGAGTACTCTTCTACATCTTCAATTTTTTTGAACCCCTTCTCTTCCGTCTACTCCTCTCCCTAAATCTACCTTCACCCTGCTATCTCCTACCCCCGTGGTGGACTCTCGACACCAAGCGCACCAACACTGTGTTAGGGAAATTTTATACTATCATCAGAGGTGAATTCTGAAAGATATGTGGGCTGATTTGGGGCTAATATCCTCAACCATATTTAGAGAATTAGCTACAAAATTGTTATTTTAATTCATTTCTTACTCTATAAAAGAGATCTTGTCAAAATATGCAAGTATTATGCGGCCCTATAGCAAGGCAATGTTTGTAGATCATTCATATATTCTTTAAGTTGAATTAAGAGGAGTTTTTTCTCTTATTTCTTGGCTGTAGTAACTTATCCTTATCACGAATGCAATTTGAAGCTCTCTTGAAGCAAGTATATTTCCCCTATAAGCCTTACAATTGACTCATAAGCTTTTCTCCCTAGCAGTCTACATTGAATGTAATCATGCAAAGTTGATTCATGCTATGGCATCATGTATGAATGATGGGATGCAGAGTTGTTTATGATACATGGCAGCATATTGTACTTGTTTTTTTCATTACTCTTATAGTCAACAAAACAAGCTTGATTTGAGTTAGAACTTATGAGATAATACCCTTGTGATCTTTGCTAAGAACATGCAGTTGGAAGCTCTATCAACATCTTCAAGAACTTGGATTGAAACCTTCAACCCTTCTCTTATCTCTACCATCTCCAAAGTCTAAGCTCTTGAACCCCCATACATTCTTCTCTTTCAAACCCCCATGATTGACCATGAAGTACCTCTTGAACCTTTAAACAATCACTGTAATCTACTTATCTCTTGAAGACATATCTCTATCTATCTTGTCCAATTTTCTTACCAAACCCTTGTGGTGACCTTCAACCCTATGCACTGCAACATTGGTGAACCCGACGTGAAGGTCGGTGTAAGAGAACTTCAAGATGGGGGAATTCTTCGAGAGATACAACAATTGGTGCACATACTGCAGCAGACTCAGCAACAACAAATTCAAATGTTACAACAACAACAACAAAGGCAAGACAAAGAGAGGATTGATTCCAAAACTATCAAGGCCCTAGAGGAAGTTGGGTGGGAATTAAAATAATTTAATGGTCAAAATGTCTATGTTTTCATTCGCTTGTATGTTGAGAAAATGCTCTTCTTTGGTGTACTGCTGTCAAGATTGTGGGAGAGAAGGAAGGAGTCTCACTTGTAGCTTTCTTGCTTGCACAATGGGGGAAGACACACAAAGATGGAGGCTGAAAACTGTTTTTCTCTTCTTAGTTGTGTAAGCCAAAAAAAGAACTCTAGTACAAAGAAATAGAAGGACCCTATATATGGGTCTCAAACCAAACTCAACTAACTAAGGTGGCATACTAACTAAGCCACGAACTAGAGTAGATAAGGATAGCTATCATGTAGCTATCATTCATGGGCGGTGTACCAACCTCATCTACAACTGACAAGTCCGTGACATAAATGCACAACAGTCACCCTGGCATATCACGAGTGGAGCTCGATATCTCAACACTCCCCCTCGAGCTCAATCCCAAATCCTGCACACCAAGCAGGTCTCTGAACTTGCGCAGCTTCTCTGCGCCCAATGCCTTCGTGAATATGTCAGCTACCTGATCCTCTGTGCTGACATAAACTAGATCAATAAGACCTAGTAAAACCCTCTCTCGCACATAGTGATAATGCACCTCAATGTGCTTTGTTCTAGCATGATAGACTGGGTTATTTGCCAAGTGTATACTACTCATGTTGTCACAATAAATGACAACTGGCCCATCTGTAGACTGATGCATATCATAAAGTAGCTTATGCAACCAAGCTACCTCACATGCAGCCATTGCTGCACCCCTGTACTCAGCCTCTGTGCTCGACAAGGCAACTGTAGGCTATTTCTTGCTGCTCCAAGTGACTACAGCACTCCCAAAAGAGAACACATATCCACTGGTAGATCGTCTATCAGAAATACTACCAGCCCAATCACAATCAGTGTATCCATGCAGCTGTATCTGAACCCCAATCTCATAAAATAGTCCATACTGCAATGTGGACTTCACATACCTGAGTATGCGTCTAGCTGCATCCAAATGCGGTTTCGTTGGAGCTTGCATAAACTGACTTACCAATCCAACAGCATAGCTCAAATCTGGCCTGGTAATAGTCATATAAATCAAGCTTCCTACTATGCGTCTGTACATAGTAGGGTCTTCCAGAAGCTCACCTGCATCTGCGCTTAGCTTCACATTCTGCTCCAAAGGAACTGAAATAGGCTTACAGCCTGTCATCCCATATTTGGATAGCATGTCCAATCCATACTGCCTCTGCAAGAGCTGTATCCCACTTGCTGATCTAATCACCTCAATGCCCAAGAAATAACGCAGCTCTCCCAAATCCTTCATCTCAAACTTTTGCTTCAATAGCATTTTCACATGAAGGATATCTTCATCACTGTCACCTGTCATAATCAAATCATCAACATAAATGACAAGCAGCATAATACCTTTCTCTGTCTTTCTCACATAAAATGAGAAATCTGCCTTGGAAATCTGAAAGCCAATAGTGACAAGATACTGTCATATCTTGTCAGACCATGCTCTAGGTGCTTGCTTCAAGCCATACAAGGCTTTCTTCAACCTGCAAACAAACTCAGGATGAACAGCATGCACATAACCTGGTGGCTGCTCCATATAGACCTCTTCTTGCAAATCCCCATGCAAGAAGGCATTCTTTACATCCATCTGATGTAAAGACCATCCCTTTGATGCAGCCATAGCAATGACTGCTCTTACAGTTGCCATCCTTGCAACCGGACTGAATGTTTCTTCATAGTCAATGCCATATGTTTGTGCATACCCCTTGACTACTAATCTTGCCTTGTATCTGTTCACAGAACCATCTGCATTGTGCTTCACCTTATAAACCCACTTACAGTCAATTGCATTCTTACCTTTAGGCAAAGGTACCAATTCCCATGTAGCATTTGCTTCCAAGGCATCCATTTCTTCATCCATGGCTTTCTCCCATTTTTCTTTTCCCATGGCTTGCTCAAAAGAAGTGGGTTCTGGTTCCTGTATCACCTTGACCATATATGCATAGTGAATGGCTGTAAATCCATCATATTTCAGCCTATCCACAGGATACCTAGCTCTCGTAGACCTGCGCAAAGTAGGTTCACTCCCAGGTGCTCTCAAAACATCCCTGGTTTTCCTTACTCCAGGTGTAACAATAGAAGGAATGCCCAACTCATCATCAATGCTCTGTTCTGAGCCACTGGATTCACCATCCACATAAGAGTGACCTGCATTCACATCAAACATGGGCTGATCAACCTTCTCTTTTCCTTTTCGTGATACCTGCATACCACTATCTGCATTACTTTGAGAAGATTCTCCTGATCTCAATCTGCCTGTCCATGGCGAAGAATGTGAACCACTGCTAGAGGACGCTCCAGGTCCACTAATATTTTGTGACTGCTGCTGTGAATTCTGTGCAGCATTACCATTTTGTGCATCTACATCATCAATCACATTTACTGGTTTATACCAGCTACTCATCTCATCAAAAACAACATCTCTGCTCACTGTAAACTTACGAGTAGAAGGATTATAGCATCTATACCCTTTTTGCTGCAGAGAGTAACCAATAAAGATGCACTTCTCAGCTTTTGGATCCAACTTGGATCTCAACTCATCTGGCACATGTACATAGGCAATGCAACCAAAAATTTTCAAACGAGAAATATCTGGTTTCCTACCAGTATACCTCTCCTCTGGAGTCATTCCATGTATTGCTGCAGTGGGAGTCCTGTTCATTATGTAGACTGCTGTAGCAACTGCTTCAGCCCAATAAAAATCTGGCAGGTCTTTTTCATTGAGCATGGCACGAGACACCTCTCCAATATGTCTAATTTTTCTTTCTGCAATTCCATTTTGCTGTGGGGTATGACTGCATGAATATTGCTGCCTTATGCCATGCTCCTACAAGAACCTTGCAAACTCATTTGAGAGGTACTCTCCCCCTCCATCTGACCTTAGGCATTTTATTTGCAGGCCTGTTTCTTTTTCAACCATAGCTTTAAGAGTTTTGAAATGCCCAAAAACTTCACTTTTCTTTTTCATAAAATACACCCAAACTTTTCTGCTATAGTCATCAATAAAAGTAACAAAATAATGACAGCCTCCAAGAGATGCATCTTTAGTAGTCCAGACATCAGAGTGGATTAATTCCAATGGCTTCTTACTCTCTTGAACATGTCTAGGAAATGGTTTCCTTGCCTGTTTTCCAAACTGACAGGCTTCACATACCTTATGCATTTCTGCAACCTTGAATTTAGGCAATCCTGCAACAATGTTTTGGGCCTGCATTGATTTAAGTCGTTGTACATTAACATGACCAATGCGTTTATGCCAGATATCAATATCTGCAACTACACCGGTCCCATGGGCAAACATTGCTACACTCAATTCAGGCATGTCTGCATCCAATGTAAACATTCTGCCCTTCTTCTTTCCTTTTGCTATCAAGCGACCTTTATTTTTCATATCCTCAACAAAGCATCCATGAGGATTAAATCTGACCTGCAAGCCCTGTTCAACCATTTGACCAACAGAAACCAGATTCTTGGTGATATTCGGGACATGAAATACATCGGACAGGTATTTCTTTTTCCCATCCTGCATAGACAAAGGAAATTTTCCAATCTGCACAATCGAATGTGCAGTATCATCACCAATCTCCACAAATCCTAGTTTTTCCATTTTCCTTGCATCCTCCATCCATTCTGCATGACCTGTCATGTGGTTTGACGCACCTGAGTCAACATACCATACATCGTTGCTTTCTTCTGCACTTGTCACAGAATTGTTCATGTGCTGCACCATAAACAAATGCTCATTTCTGTCATCACCCTGTCTACTAGAAGATGCATAATTTCCTTGTTGCAGTTTTCCATTCATGATGTCATTCTGCTTTTTGTAGCAGTCTTTAGCCATATGACCCATTTTACCACAATAGTAGCATTCAACATTACTGTTTGCATTTTGGCCTCTTTGCCATCCACCACGACCTCTTTGGCTCCCCCTGCCTCTAGAGTTACCACGTCCTCCTCCATAGGACTGGTTTTCTTGAGTTTGCTGCATATTCTGATTTCTACCACGGCCTCCAAATCGGCCTCCTCTACCTCTGCCTCTACCTCTTCCAGCATTTGAGTAGAAGACAGTTTCTTTTGAAGTTCCTCCTGAAGAAGATGCACCACCATTTCTTTGCTCCTTAGAAATTAGAAGAGCAATCAACTCCTCAAAATCAGAAAATCTTTCACGGACGGAAATGGATGTCCGAAACTGCGCATAATCCTTTCCTAGACCATTCAAGGTCACAGAAACTAAATCATAATCTTCCACTGGCAACCCAATGGAAGCAAGTGCATCTGCAATCTTCTTCACCTTCATGTGGTAGTCATTGATGCTCATATTTTCTCTTTGCACATTGTGCAACTCTTGCTTGAGCTGCATTTTCCTGGCTTGCATATTTGTGCTATACATCTTTGACAGAGTATCCCATGCCTCCTTTGGCGTACTTGCATCCTGAATATGCACAATCATAGAGTCTGAAATGCTGATAGACAGCCAATACATAACTTTCCTAGCTCTCTCATTCCATGCTTTGAATGCTTGCATTTGCTGTTGATTGGGAACATCAGGAAGAACTGGTTCTTCTTCATTTCCTGCAACAAATTCCCAATATCCTTTTCCCATAAGGAAATTCGTCATTCTAAACTTCCATGCTTGGAAGTTGTTCTTGTCAAGCTTTTCAGTGACAATCTGTGAGAGAGAATCAGATGCCATTACAGAATACTGCAAAAAATTCTGTCACTGCAAAAAACACAGCTTCACCCTCACAAGGGCAAATCTGCAAAACTGGCAAAAGTGGTATTTGACCACACAGTCACTTCCTAGTGACGATTTTGCATCAACAGGCAACAGGGATGATTCTGTAACTCCCAATGTCTCTGCACACAAGCATACGATGCAATCTCTGTGGTAACTTTTCACCGACCTGTAGAACAGTGGTCGCACAGCATAAAACAAGGCCTTTTCTTGAATGCGTGTAGAAAACTTCCGCCTTTAAAACAGGCCCCGAAATGGCCTCAAATAAAAAAAACAGGGTCGCACTTTCCGGCACTTTTCGGCTGTGTTACCTGCAGAGATCTGCTCCCAAAACAGAAAATGAAAGCAACACTGCTCCTCTTACTAGACCACCGCGAGCTTGGCTTGCTTTCTTGAGCTCCTTACCACGAACAAGGCTATGATACCATGTCAAGATTGTGGGAGAGAAGGAAGAAGTCTCACTTGTAGCTTTCTTGCTTGCACAATGGGGGAAGACACACAAAGATGGAGGCTGAAAACTGTTTTTCTCTTCTTAGTTGTGTAAGCCAAAAAAAGAACTCTAGTACAAAGAAATAGAAGGACCCTATATATGGGTCTCAAACCAAACTCAACTAACTAAGGTGGCATACTAACTGAGCCACGAACTAGAGTAGATAAGGATAGCTATCATGTAGCTATTATTCATGGGCGGTGTACCAACCTCATCTACAACTGACAAGTCGGTGACATAAATGCACAACGGTCACCCTTGCATATCACGAGTGGAGCTCGATATCTCAACAACTGCAACATGCATTGAGTCGCTATTTTGTCAGACTAGCAAAGCATGGTCTTCAAGAAAGAATCCATGGACTTTTTCAACAAGATGCAAATTGGGCTTGGGGGGGTCACTCATGAATATATGTATATATAACGTGAGTTCAAAATAAGGGGTTTTTAAAACAACATTTTTATACATTTTTTACATACAGAAGGGTGCTATATAAAGGGGTTACTTAGAGATTGAATAGAAAAGGGTTGTGTTTTATTCAAAAAAAATTCACAGATTAGGATATTTATAAATAGGCCATGAACAAATGTTATATAGAGAATATATGTATAGTAAACCCCTCCAAGGATTGGGCTACATGCAAAAAATCCGTATGCGAAGAATTCTTCTTGGAAGACTCTGGCTGACGAAGAAAAGTTTCACTAATTTGGTTGAGAAACCCAACAAAGGTCTAGCTACGCAGCTTTATACGAAGGTCAAAAGATTGAATTATTACTTAAGGCTATAGATTCCATTCTACAAGAGAAGCTTGCTGATCGCCTAGAAGATGCTACCTCTGAATCAAGAGTCAAGAATGTATGGATAGTTGTTACTGATGCAATTTACATGATTGCTCGAAGAGAGTGGATGTGACTAAGATTGGACTCTTTTTCAACCTCAACAACTCCATTGATGGAGCTTGTTCCACCTTCAAAATCCCCTATTCCTTTGACTAATCAACCAACTCTTTCTTCTTTTGTTCCTTCTAAAAATGATGTAATAGATGAACTCATTAAAATGATGTGTGATCTTCATCTAAATCTTACAGAAATTAGTTCCAAGGTGGAGAAGTTGGATGTCAAAGTTGAAGAATGAGGACAATCATCAACTCAAAGACTCATGAGAGAATGCTTTAAGAGGCACTGTATTTGGTGTGATAGCCAACAATATGACAAGAGGGAGTATTCTGCCTTCCGTGAGCCTTAAGCACAAAAGCTCATCTTTTGGAAATATGAAAAAATTCATGTAGTTGAAATTGGTCTTCCACTGGAGCAAAATTTTGGCAATGGTGGAATGAATAAAAGATTAGAATATTTAGCTGTAAAGAATACCTATGCAACAATTGACGTACTGAGCCAACTAAATCAAATTTGAAAGCATGTAACGCTAATGTGCAATCTAAAGTATGGATGCAGACACTAGATCAAATGGAACATGGTAAAGTAGCCAAAGAAGATTTAGCTAACGCCAGTCAGTGCATTCGAGGAATAACTGGTTGGAAAGAACCGGTAGATTATTTATTCGCCTTTGTACATTTGGTTGACGTCAATCATAAAGAAGTCTTGATTAAAGAAAAGAGAAGAATAGAATATGAACAAGGGCCTTCCTCTTCTGGCCCTCCGAAATGGGTAACTAGAAGAATGTTTGAACACTCAAAGCTTGCTGAAAATATAACCCCTGATCAAGGGATGGAATCTGCGCCACAAACAAAGAAGACCGAAGGAAAGAAGAAAGGCAAGCAGCAAGGCTATAAATTGCAGTCTGACATATAATCTGCAACCGATCTCAAATGAGTCCTAAAAGAATGAATTTTGGGAAGCAAAATTGAATTCACCTTAGGCAAAATTCTTGGAATTGCCAAACGTGAATTCCAAGATGTAATTATTAATATAATCAAAAGGAAAATACAATATGTTGGTGATAAAGCTGAAGAAATAATGCATGCTTTTTTGGAAGTTCTTCGAGTTTTTGTGCAGGATGAAGAGAAGTTGACTTCACAAGGAATTCATCTTGAAGTAGTTAAAGAATTAATTGCAGCAATTGAAGCTGAAGATAAAGAAAGCATGAATGCAAAAATTAAAGAAGTGAAAGCTGAAAATGTAATGGTTGGCTCATACAAACCAATTGGGTAGCCCATCTCTCAAAAAGAAGGCCGTCTACAACACATGCATGAGGAGGAAGAGGCTCCAAGCAGTCACTACTCCCATATGCATTGGGCAAGAGCAACAATGGAGACAATCATCAAAATTGGAGAAAAAGAAACACCTTGTATTGCACTCTTAGACCATGGCTCAGAAATAAATATCATGGCAAGGAGTCTCTATGAAAGCAGCGGGGTTGGCCCATAGATATTGATCTAGATTGTTGAATGAGAGCTGCAAACTGTTAGCTATATATAATCTACCTATATATAGCGCGTGTCTATATATAGATGGGCCCTATATAGACACAGGCGCTATATATAGACAACTGTCTATATATAGCGCCTGTTTATATATAGCGCCCGTCTATATATAGCTAACACAAACAACTCTTCTAGAGAGTTATATGTTGCATGTCCTAATGTTCATGTAACTATTGGAGACATAGAAGACAAGTTTCACTTTTTTATTCAAGACTCTTGTAGTTATCCTATCATTCTTGGGTAACCTTACATTTTTAAAGCCTGCTTGGAAATAAAAGCTTTTGATGATGGTTCTTTCTACGCTCCAATCCGAAGCAAGGATAATGAACGAGCTGTCCAATTTCTTACTATGTGTGTTAACCATCATCAAAACAGAGATCGGTTGCATGATTATCCTATGCCTCCTAATGCCTGAGAATTCAAGGGTTTTCGAGTTGCACTACTGTAGAAGGAGGCTACGGCAGTGCATCATGTAAAAATTTTGAACCTCCTTATGCTACAGAAACTATGTCTCTAGCAAATTTGTATGTATGTATAGCCAATAGTATGGGCTGTTATAAGTCTCTTCTAGCCATGACTAAAGCTGAAAGAAAATATTTATGTCATGTAAAAAGGGAGCTGAAAACGTATGACATGAGGGTTGAAAATGAAGATATTTCGGGCATTTTTTTTGGAACTGATTACTACTGACACATTGATTGAAATATATGCATCTGCTCATACAAAAAATTAGGCTCAAAATGACTCCATAGAAATATGTACATTGAATTTCTATCAAGCAATTCAAGAATTTTTTGAGCAGGAAGACATTGGTTTAGTCAATAAGGCTAAAGCGCAAGTGGAGACAAAATACAAGACAGTGGATAAGAAAGTCAAGCAGTCCCACTGCCTCCTAAAAGTGAAGGGTTGGATGATAGGGCAGCAAATTAGTCAAGTCTTCGTGACCCTTCCAACATTGGTCACAAGTTCATATCTGAAAGTATAAAAGAGCTCAAAATAGGTGAAAATTCTTTCCTTTTGCCAGCTCAAAAACACTCTTTTATGCAAATGCTAATGAAACATGGAAAATCTTTTTCATTTTAGCCAAGTGAAATAGGATGTGTGGATCCAAATATTATGGCTCATACGGTCATTTTTACGATTCCACATGTGCCTTGGAACCTCAAGCCCATTCCTATTCCAAGAGTGCATTTGCCCAGATTATTAAAACTTCTAAATGAGAATATCAGAATGAAGATTTTAGAACCTTATTCAACACCTTACTCAAATCAATGGTTTATTGGGCCCAAGAAAAATGGATCCGTACGATTCATTCAAGATCTACAACCTATTAATCGTGTCACAATCCAAAATGTTGGTTCGGGTCTAATTATTGACGTGTTTGCTAAAGCTTTTGCAGGTAGAGAAATTTATTCTATGGGCAACCTATATTCAGAATATGACCAATTTCAGCTTTCATTAGAAAGTTGAGACATTTCCACAACGAAGACACCTCTTGGATTGGTTCGCATGTGCACTCCACCACAAGGTGCAACAAACTCCGTAGCCCATATGATGAATGCCATGCACAAAGTATTAAGGGTCTTTATTCCATAACTTACTCTTCCATTTCTTGATGATGTACTTATCAAGGGATGTGAATTTAGTAAAAAGAATGAGGAGCTTGACAAAGATGACTGCAGGACATTTGTAGTTAACCATATTCATGACTTTGTGCTATTACACAAGGGGTGTGTCGGCTTACTGATGGATTCGTTTGACATGCATGGGTGTTTGCTCGATGTTCGTATGACTATCATATGTTGATTTATGCATGCTTGTTGTTGGTTATGCTTTCATAGTGAGTGGTTGACTTGGTGCATTGATTTTGCCTACAGTTTTTTGCTCTCTTTATACATGGCTATAATTTATTACAGTAAGCTGTTATGTATGGATTGATATGGAATTTTCATGCTGAATAAACTTGATTTTATGTAATTGTGATTGATGGTACTTGGTGGAAAATATCATTAGCTATTAGTTCGTTGTCATTTTGCCTTGGTTTTGCTGGTATTTTGGCTGTTTCAACAGAAAACAACAAGCATTTTTGAACTATGTGCACTATTTTGGACTGCATTATGGGTTTTTCTTCCACTCAAAATGCTATCTTCAACATCGCTAAGCTTAATGGTACAAATTATGCCTATTGGAAGAGCCAAGTTTGGCAAGTATTGGTGCAAAAATCACAGATAAAGCCACTAAGGATGCATGGTGAGCAACCTGAAACTATGATTGATTACAAATGGGATGAGCTTGATGAGTTATGCAAGTCGACCCTCATCTTGTCTCTCACTGAACAGGTGCATTAGAATGTGGATAAAATTAAGAACCTTTATGACAAGAAAAGTCCAGCAAGTCAGATGTATTGAATGAAGCAGCTTATGGACTTGTGCATGAAGGAGAATATGACAATGTCTACTCATTTGAGCCAATTCCATGCTACTCTCAAGAGCTTGACTTCGCAGGGTATTGCCTTTAATAATGAGGTTACTCCATTGTTTTTGCTTGGGACTCTAAGTGAGTCATGGGATGTATTCCACACAGCCTTATGTGCTCCTGCTACTATTTTGAACTCGCCTGATGTAGAGAGTACTCTTTTCTAGGAAGAGATCAATCGTCAAAACTTTGATGCCTCTCATGTGTTGCATGCTTTAACTGTTAGAGGCAGAGATGGTAATTTGTAGGACGTAAATCATGTTAGCTATCTTATGTGAAGGTTTTATAGGCCGATTTTCCACAGACGGATGAGGAGAGGGTCGAGATGGTCAAGATCCCTTATCCATCACTCGTGGGCAGTTTGGTATATGCCATGATAGCCACTCGTCTAGTTATTGCCTTTGCAGTTGGTGTTGTGGCACTCTATATAGCTACACGTGGCAAAAAGCATTGGGATGCGATAAAGGGTATCATGAGATACCGGAAGGTCACATCAAATATGTGTATTTTCTATGGCATCCAAGATACAGGAGTTGTGGGCTACACAAACTCTGATTATGCACCACATGCAGATAGTAGGAAGTCCTCTTCCAACTATGTCTTTACCTATGCTGGAGGTGTTGTTTATTGTATGTCCAGGGTTCAGAAGTGTATGACTCTCTCTACCACTAAGGCTGAGTATGTTGTAGCCATTGAGGCTTGAAAGGAGGCCATATGGTTGGGCCGTTTGGTTTGTGACCTTGGGATTGATACTATACCTACACTCCATTTGGATTCTATAAGTGCTATTCAGCTAGCCAAGAATGTGTTTTGTCTTCCATGCGAAGATGAAACACATTGAGATGAGGTATCACTTCATACGTGGGGTTGTGGAGGAAAAGTCTGTTGACCTTGTCAAGATCTCCACTGACAAAAATCCTATAGATCTGCTCACAAAAAGCCTCACTACTGAGCGCTTTGCCTTCCTAAGGAGATTGATGGGTGTTGGATGAGATGACATTTTTTCTCATCCTGTTGTACATGTGTACATTTGTACTATCTTTTATTTTTCTTTTCACTCCTCACTTGGGAAAAGTCACCTTTAAGTGGGAGGTTATTGGGGGTAAAGGCGCCTCTGCCTAGCCACCCATGTATTACTACACTAACAATACCTATCAGTGTAGTCACTGCACACTGCAAGTGGCGGGCGCCCATCATTGTCACTTTATTATTTATTCTTTTAGTGATAGTTTGAATAAAGGAAGGCCTGGTCACACATTGTGACTATTAGAGTTCCCATTTGTCTCTCTCTCTCTTCTTGCTCTTGCTCTCTGCCATAGCTCAGTTCCAAGCAAGCTTCGATCCTTCTCACCTTTCATGTTGCTCCAACCCTTATCTATGTTTTTCTCAACATGGTATCAGATCCATGAATGGACTCTGTGGTGGATAACATTTTGGAACAAGACTTGAAGTCTGAAGGTCAAGGGTTCCTCTGAATTGCAAGTTGCCTTCCATTGTTGTTTTTTCAAGGTATGTATTGATTCATATGCCTCCATTGCTTCATGAACTTGGTCAAGGCTTGTCTTAGAGTAATTGAAGGCTCCATTGAGCATATGTAAGCCTTCTCAAGGGTTTTCTTCATAAACACATGCTGTAGCACACTCGTGCCAGGTCTTTGTGATTGCACTTGCTGTTAAAACGGATCTCCATGGCTGCTAATCAAGACAATAATCACTACTCAAGTGATCTACAGCTTGCATGAAGGTACTTTGATGACCTAACATGCCAATTCTTGACTTGGAGATGAGATATGAAGAACTAATCTATAGGTACATAGACCTGGAACAGAGCATGAACTACTATAAATAGTGAATGTACAACATATACTTACATTGGAAAGAACTTGGAGTTCTTCGACATGCTTGGAAGGTCTCATTAGAGCATAGATATGCTTAGGAAGACATATGTAATGTGTCTTATGCATTTGAGATGCAATTTCTTGAAGAAAATACTCAAATCTGGAAGCATATGAAGGTTGAAAACTATCATCAAACTGTCAACAGCAAGCACTCATTGGTCCTAAATTATTACATAACATCAGTTAGCTTCTATCAAATGTATGGCATGGCATATGTCTATTAAATGTCTGGAGGATTGAGATGAGCATTGAATGCTCATGAAAGCTGAAGTTTGAAGCTAGAAAAAAATTCATTGATATTATCTTGGCTGGTTATAAACAGAAAATGCATTCTATGACATTTCCTATTGAAGATAGAGTGCCTATAGTTGTCTGTATGGTCATGTATTGACCCCTACAATTGATAGCACATGTATGAAGTAATTTAAGGACATTTTGGAGTTGGATAAACCTATTTTGACTGAGTATTGGCTGACTACAACCTATAAGAAAGGTATTTAACACTTGTACTTGATGTATATGCATTGAATTGTGCTCGCATGATCATATAAGGACTCCTACATGTACTCGCAGATGTCTGAGAGTATTTTTGGAGCATGTATGACATGAATAAATATTAGTTTTTGCCTTGAAAGAATTGTTGGTCATTGATAGTTTGTAGATTTCAGACTACATGTTTGGTTAATTGTAGTAAGGTTGCATGATACAAAGTTACAACAACTACATGGTCTATGTGTTGATTGATGTATCTATAGGTTATGCCACATGTTTGTGGATGGTTTTGAGATGTTAATGTGATAAAATACCCTAATTATAGCAGATAGTTAATTGCAAAAACTTTCATAAATAGTCAAAGACTATAGTAGGTCAGTTAGACTTGTTGGCTTATAGGAAGTCAGGAACTGACTAGCCATTGTCTGTTATAATATGGCAAATGCAGAAAAGGCCGACAACATAACCCAGATAGTGGGGGAAAATCTTGATAGAAATAATTATGCCATATGGAAGTTTTGCATGGAGAACTTCTTGATAGGTAAAGGATACTGGGACTTGGTGATAAGTGTTGAAGCTGAACCCAAAATCCCAAAGACGAATCCTACAACTAATCAAAGATGAGTGCATCGAGCTTGGTTGGAAACAACTCACAGGGTGCTACAGTGGTTATCTTTGTGTATCTTGAATACTATGGTAATACAGATCATGTATTGCAAGTCACTAGCAAATGCATGGAACATACTGATCAGGTATTATGGCACAACTACGAGTGCCAGGAAGATACAGTTAAAGAAGAAATTTAACAACATGGAAAGAAAAGGAAAATCTATACAGGATTATGTCATAGAGATTAAGACTATTCTGGATTGGCTAGCATCCATTAGCAACATGTGAGATTGCATGGATGTTCAAGCTTATGGCTGATTTGGACATACAGGTGAATGCTCCAGTGACTTTGTTATGTGACAATATCAGTAGTCTACTACTGGCAACAAATCTAGTATACCATGCCAAGACTAAACACATTGAGGTCTACTACCATTTTATTAGAGAGATGGTTCTTGTAAGGAGAGTAGATCTTATACATGTGAAGACTCACGAATAGGTTGCAGATATCTTTACTAAGTCTTTGGGTAAACATAAGTTTAGTGTTTTTCGATAGCTACTTAGTGTACAGAGGTTGTCTTAAGCTTGAGGGGGAGTGTTAAGACTTGAAGCTCTTTTATCTTTAGTATGTGTGTAGCCGACTCTCTGTCTCTCTCCAGCTATATCAAAATGTGTGGGACATTAAATAAGTTGGTGACATTAGGCTATGTGTGAATGGTCTGTAGACCTTAGAGTGTTGTATTTACTTCAGTTATGTATGAAATGGAATGATGAAGAAAAGGAGATGAGAGTACACCACTCCTCTCTGTTGCTCCAACTCTTCTCTCTATTTCTCTCAACAAGTAATTCATTTTAGAAATTTTCTCATCTGCTCAGGGAACTATTTCCTGGCATCTAAGAGTGCAACATTAGTGATCGTAGAGGTCAGCATTGCAAATATTTGCCATCTCTACCCTGTTTGTGCCTATTGCTGCCATTCGTACTACTAGCATGCTACATCCAAGTTGCAATCTGGCTCATGACCATAGAACTTTGGAAGTCCATTAGCCAAGCCTCATTCCAATATAAATTTTTTTGGAAATGATTGAGTACAGAACCCACACAGAGTGAAAAATGAGGCCCCTATTCCTAAAAACCCTAAAACTCCATAGCCAACTCACTTGAAGCTTCATCTTTCCTTCATTTTCTCTATCATGGCACACAAACCAAACCTTTGCCACTCTGATCCACTGAGTTACTAAAGTTCCCAGCAAGGTTTTCCCTCTAAATAAGCAAGAAAAAGGTTCAAGAAAAGATCAAGCATCCATAGCCACCAAGCTCAAGTTCTTCTTCACTTCATTTTCTAGTACTCATTTGTCACTTTGATATATATAGTGTTTCATTCAAATCAACAAGGGAAAGGTTAAATCAAGCTACTCAAAGTCAAGAGCAATCTCAACAAGAAGATCAACATCAACAAGACTCATCAAGAATAGTATCTGTTGATACTACATAGTGTGTTTTTCACACTACCTTCACTTGTGTCTTTTGACACATTGAATATCAACTTGCTTATCGATTATTCATAGATTTGAAGCCGATTCCCATCATACTAATGCCAAACATGAAGATCTTTAAGTGTATGTCTCTCATGAAGAGTAGCATTACTCTTGCTGCTCATTTCAACTACATAAAAGACTTGTTTATTCCACTTGTAGGGATGGTTGGATTTACTTGTTTTAAAGTGCAATGATGAATTTATTTGAAGAATTTGAAGACAATGTAGCTACCTTGGACATCATAAAATGCTAAAAAATGATGATATCTTTGCTTGAGGGGGATATGGACATGAAGACCAATACAAGCAACATAAATGAAGAGAAGGACCAAATGATCAATACAAGGAAAGCGGTGGAGAATGAAGACCAAAAGATCTATGCTAAAAGAAAATCAAAAAATGAAGAAAACCACAAGGGCTTGTCGGTCCTTGTCTCTTTTTTTCACTAGATATTCTAATTGTATGTACTTTCCATTGATGCTCCTATCATAAGCCTTGTAGAATTCCTCACGTAAGCCTATGCATAATAGCCCCTACACACTTACTGAGGCCTTGTGACAGCCTGTGGATGTTAGCCATGTTTTTTGGTACCCAAACTTAGCCTTTTCTATGACATCCTTAGGTATTTACCATGTTTGTGGCATACCCACACTTAGCAAGGTTCTAATCATGACAGCCTCTGTACACTTAGTGCTTTCTTTACAGTTGTGATTGAGGAGTGGTGTTGAGAAATATGTAATCAAACTTATGTGATAGCCTCTTTGTATAGAGTAGTGGGCAAGGGAGATACTAGCAATCTAGGAAGAGGTCCTAAATACCATAAGCACAGTGGTACAAAATGTTACCTATTGAGCTTCTATAAAGCATTGTACTTGACTATCACTTCTACAACAATTAGTAATGCAATATCATGATGCTTTCCTCTTTCAGTTAGTGTCATTGTTATTGTCAATCTCATACATAAGATTGTCTTTATCATTCCAAGCTTCCATCTTGGAACCAAATTCAATTGTGTAACAGTTGTCTACTCATTATCTATGTCAACATGAATCTAGCATTCATCTTCCATCCACCATAGGTCCTACCATGCTCTAGGTACATGCCTTTAACATTTAGGTGATGGTCTTCAAAGTGGAAGCTTTCCCTAACTCTTCAAGATTAACAATCTTAGTCTCTAAATCCCACATATTTTTTATAAGTTCATCCATGCCGCTATCTTTTGAAGATTTTGTAGAATGCATGGGAAGTGGCTTTAACACCTATGATTTACTAGGCATGGACCAAGGCATGGCCAACAACTCTCCTATTCTCTATCTTCACTAGTTTAGATACAACATACCACACATCTTGTAGCATCCTCTAACAGTTTCTCCATATCTAACTATAAATACCATATTAGAGAATTTGGGAATCTCCCAAGTTCAATTTTCAAATAAGGAGTAAAGATTTGACCAAATGGCTAAATCTTAACCTCATATTTGATAGTGGGACTTGGGGGTTTGCTTATGTAGTATCTAGGGAAATTTTCATCTTCAAGTAAAAGGATAAGATTTGACCATGTGTCCATATTAATCACATTAGGACTTTCCAAACTTTATGTAAATTCTCAAATTCTTGAATATGTGGTTTATAGTGGGGGATCCGGTACTTGTAAAAAGAAAACAAATTTTCTTTGTAAAAGTAAAGATAATTGCTCTATACTATCTAATTGATAAAACTTCATCTCAAACGCCCTTTCTAGTTCTTGATTAGAAAGGCTATTTATAGGTTTATGAACCCATTTTAGGAATTCTTGCTTGGTTATTCTATTTGCATCCTCTATAAAATACTTATATATTAGGGCTCTCTTAAAACCAGTCCATGTATTTCAAAAATTTGTGCAGATGAACTCTATGCTGCTTTGAGTTGGATAAGAAATAGCCTTGGTGAAATATATTGGCCTTTC
The DNA here is from genome assembly GCF_053477565.2 of Lygodium microphyllum. Classification (NCBI taxonomy): domain Eukaryota; kingdom Viridiplantae; phylum Streptophyta; class Polypodiopsida; order Schizaeales; family Lygodiaceae; genus Lygodium; species Lygodium microphyllum. Next base: position 32,720,212 of record NC_141155.1, read on the forward strand.
TTCTATTAGTGTACTAGCTAGCTTTAGCTTCTTTGCATAGAAGCAAAGAAACCTCAAAACATTTGTGTCATCATACTTCTTTCTCTCTAAAATCACTCCTTTTTGCAAAGCCTTGGTAGTAGATTATTCATATTTAATCACTTCATAAGTCCTCATGAAATCTTTGAAATCTATTATACTAACAACAACTTTATCATTAATTGGTTCTTCCATCTTCTAGACTCTAAGATAGACCTTTGACATCAAGTTCACCTAATGCAAGGGGTTGGAAAGGTTTAGGCCTAGATCCACTCAGGATCAAGAAAAAGAACTTATAGATGGAAGAAAGAAATACTAGAATAAGAACTCTTGAATATATTGTAGTACACAAGAAACATATAAACTCAACACAAAACAGTCTTGGAAACTCTATACAACTACAATAAATCCCTTCAAGATGAATTCATTATGGCTAAGATGATATCTTAGAAGAACTCTTTTTGGCAACAATAGCTTAGTACCAATCTTTCAGCCTAGAAGTAATTACCACAACAAATACAAGGAAATACTGTCAAATACTCTACTAAGATAGCTTAGATATGCATAAAATAGACCAAAATCACTTCAACCCTCCTTCTTTCGTAAAAACCTATGAGATCTATTCAATTATGAAGCACAAAACTAGTCTTAATTCTCACCTACATTAGTAGATAAATATATCTTCATATATGCCCCAAAAATAACCTCTTACAAAGAGGCCTTTCTAGGCTAAATGCACCCATGAAAAGGTAGAATTACTTGCCTTTTACCTAAACCCATGTTGATCACAATAGTATAATAATTTCAAATCTTCCTAGTATTTGTCACAAAAATGCATTCACAAGCATATGTCATATTTCTCCCTATTTAATTCACTGGTTTTCTTGAATTTCTTTTTTTTGTGTAGGCCTTGTGTTTGGCTATAACTTATTTTGACCATAACTTTGTCATACCAACTAGAATAGGGTCATCCAAGTACTCAAATTTAAGTGAATATTCCTAATCAACAAATCCACGCAAGTGGAGTTGCAAAAATCTTTCAAACGTATTAGTTCTTTATATTAGTTATTTATACTTTTTTGTAAATGTATTAGTTCTTTATATTTTTTACTTTGAACATCTTATACCACTCAAAATAAGTCCTTGCATGTATTTACGTCCATCCAAAGGTCTCATTATGTCATTAAAACTTAATATCAAATACTTGGACTATCTCAAAGACAAGTTCTATTCTTAGAAAACCCTATAAAGACTCCCTACTCTGTTTTATGACTGACCTTTCCTATGTTTTTCCTTCACTCAACTTATAACCACATGAATTCGAGGCCAATGCGTTGATCCTCTTGAAGCATGGTAGAATGAGAATTGGCCAGTGAGCCATCTTTGCTAGAAAATAAGAAAGTGCTATATATATGATCATGGAATTGAAATACATAAAGGGAAATAAATGTGATTAATGTCTTATCTTTGAGGCATTTCATCCTAAGTGATAGGGAGCTAGATTGCGATCCATAATGAGCCTTATATATGGGTTGGATTGTCTCCTAGGTGTTTGTCTAGATAGTCTAGGATTTCCTACAGATTGACTTCAATTCACTTGAGGGTGCAAATAGTTATGGAGTGCTATCCTCTTCTAAATGGAGACTCTTACTTTTTGTCTTTTTATTGCCTACTAAATCCATGTTTGTGGGCCTGAATGTTTGATATTTTTTGTATTTTATAGTTGTAACTTTTCTTGACAATGTACTTTCACTCTTTTTTTGTTTTGACAAGCCTTGATTGTTGATTTGAATGGCTAGGTTTTCCTATCCAGTGCAACAACGAGAGGTGGTTTTAAGAGCAAAGCTCAATATATTTTATGAGATGCAAGAGTGGGTTTTGAGGATTTAAAGCCTAAGAATAAAGGATGAAGACTCATATAAGGTCCATTTCACAAGGTCTCCAAGGTGGAACTCACTGTCCATGGTTTGGAAGGGAAGTAGTTTTCAAATCTTTAGGTCCTCATTTTTTGTTTCCACTCACACATAAGTATTCCTTGCTTTCCTTATTATTCTTTGCATTTTCCTTTAACTACAATACTAAACCTCTTGCTTACAAAGTTTTGGGTGGATTCTCATGTGGAAGCAATGGCCCATATTGGCATTTATGAATATAATGATGAGGATCAACTTAGAAAACAAAACAAGATATCTATGGATCTATAGGAGGTATTTGAGAATGGTGATTGACCTTCTAGCTCTTAATTGGCACTAGCATTTCAAAGAAAAACCACATCATCGTACACACTTATTTGGCAACAATGAGGATCCATAAAAAGGGGAGATAATGTAGCTTCTACAAATCTTCTTCTTTTCATTTTGTACTTGATTGAATCACATTAGGGGAAATGGGAATGACACTTGTCACCATCACAATGTCATTGCAATTAGATATAACATCTACACATAAAGGGAAAGGTTATGTGAAAATAAGAGTTTTGGCAAGAAAAGAGGAAGATTGCAATGTAGCTAAGGCCTCTTTTGAAGTGTGAAGGATTGTTTGCTAGGTCCCATTTCAATTAGAGTCCCTATTGAATATATATTTGACACTTGATAATCCCCCCATTCTCTCTCTCTCTCTCTCTCTATATATATATATATATATATATATATATATATATATATATATATATATAGTAACTGTATTGGGCTACAGTGGTGGTTGTTTGAGGGAGGGAACTCTTTAGACATAAGAAATATATTTTCCTTCATTCATCTTATATCTCCTTATTCCTACTAGTGTTGCTTGAGGTTTATCAATCTATTATGATATGAGAAAAAGACAGGAGACCCTAGTTTTTCTATACAACACATTTACAACTGTTTCAAAGGTCATAAAAATAAAAGGGAGACATTGAAAAATACTCAAAGAAAGAGATAACAACTCCGGTTATGCAACTTGATGCCCCAAACATCTTAATAGTGACTCACCTCAAGATATGTGAAGTATAGGGAGATAAAACTTTTGTTCTCTTAAGCATATCTTGATATTAGTTTCCATCTAATAAGAATATCATGTTTTCCTTTGCACATGTATAAATATCTTGGATATCATGGATAAAGCTAGTGAATTGTGCTTGGTCTTATCATTGAAGTAAGTGCATGTGTTGGTGTGTTTTTTTTCCCTTATTTCATGGAACAATGAGTTTTTATATCATGTCACTCATTCCAACTTCAACCTTTGATAAAATCTCAATTAGTATCTCTTTGATTGTTATCCCTCTTGCTTTATGGGAATCCTTAGTTGGCAAATTATTTTTTCAAGTTTTTGGCACTCTACATTGTTGCATCCTATTCGTCTTATCTATCTTTAGTATATTTCAGGTACTTCTAAGACTCAACACTACGAGTGAACTGGTGCACAGATCGGTCGCCGTATGTGCGCGTAGTGAGCGTCAGAAGTCCCCAAGAACAAAAGAACTCTACTTTTTACACAAAAACCAATGAAGAAAGCTTGCACGACATGAACAAGAGACCAATTGGGTGCAATCTCCCCCCATGCCTTATGTGAGCGCTCCACGAAGCATGTATTTAATATATTATTCATCTTCAAGCTCAATTAATAGCCCAAATTACAAAATAGCACGCTTTAGCTTTTGAGTTTTCTTTTGTGCCAATAAAGAATTAAAGATAATGGGTGCCCAAGAAGTCAGGCGGTACCCAAATACAATGTCCAATACAAGTATTTAAATCATGCACCCATGCTCATACAAAAAATAATAAATAAATATCAAGCGCTTTGATAAGTGAGCGTGACAAAATATAGGCCCCATGCCTAAGATACGTGCCCATCAAAAATTGATGATAATTTAAATACACGCTATCCTCCAATGCTTCCCAAAGCCATCGCTGCTCTCTCTACACATCAACTGAAGCATTCACAATTGTTAGAAAAATAATACAATTAAACCGAAAAAAGTGAATACGTAGCAGTCTTCAGCTACATAAATAAATTGGTTAGAAATCAATCCTAACCTTAATTTATTACGAGTGCACACTCTAAACTCATAAACGTTTATTAATTTAAATATGTATTTTGCGGAATCACCCGCTATGGAATCACCCATGTACACATAAAATTAACAAAACGTCCGAAAAGGATAGGTGTCCCCATCGACTTCTCGCACAAAGAATCCACTTTGTGTATGAGCCTCGGTAATAAAATTTTACGGAATCCACTGCAAAACCTCACGGAATCCACTGTGGCATGAAATCCACCGTGAAATATGCCCCCTGGCATCATACCCCCGGGGGGGGATAGCAATTGTCCTCATTTGCTATTAGCTCAATGTGGAGCTAACAGTGTGGGGAAAGCATTTAAATCTCTAGCGTGCATCCATTGGGCCTCTTCAACAAGATGATTTTTAAACTTGACCAAATATCTAGAATACCTACAGCCAGTTCTAGTGGTCATAAAGTCAATATCTATAATAGTTTCAGGCTCAAGAATTTCAGTTTCATCATTTAGTAAAGGAGGGTTTTCATAGACAGGGTGTACAGGTAATTGGCCTCTAAAAGGTCGTAATAAACTGATATGAAAGGTATTGTGGATTTTCCAATGTTGTGGTAGTTCTAGTTTAAGTGCATTGTCATTGATTTTATGTATGATCTTGAATGGTTCATAAAATCTAGGTGCTAATTTCACAACTGGGTGTTTATCTACACTTTGTAATCTTCATTTTTCTATTCGTAACCAAACATAATTATCAACTTTAAAATTCATAGCCTACCTTTTTTTGTTTGCTTGTTTTGTATATTATTGCTAGGCTTTGGCAATCATATCTTTAACTTCATCAAAAATAGTGGCATGCATGTTAGCAATATCATCAGCAGTTTGAATTTTGTTTGATAATGATGCAACAGGTGTAGGCAATAGATATCCATAAATAACTTCAAATGGTGCTTTCTTTGTAGCTATATGTGGTATATTATTATATACAAACTGAAGTAAATGTAGATGTGCATCCCATGTGAGTGGTTTTGAAATGGTGTAAGCACGCAAAAGATCTAAAATAGTACTATTAGTAGCTTCTGTTTGACTGTTTGTTTCAGGATGAAATGTAAATGAAAAATCAATCTTTGTTCCTAAATTAGAAAAAAAGTAGTCCAAAAATTATTACAAAATCTAGAATCACGATAAAAAATAATGACTTTTGGTAAACCATGATTAGTGAAAATAATTTTCAAAAACAATTGAGCAGCTTGAGATGCAGTTAAATTTTTCTTGCACGGAATAAAGTATGCTTGTTTGCTAAACCTATCTACAACAGTCCAAATCATATCATGATTAGCTTTAGTGTTAGGTAGACCAATGATAAAATCCATTGAAATCTATTCCCATGGTCGTGATGGAATAGATAATGGCATTAGTAAACCATATTGTTTACCATGGTGTCTTTTAACTTGTTGACAAATTAAGCATTCAGATACAAAGTTAGATACATCAATGTCCATATGTGACCAATAAAAATCTTCAATCGATATATGCAAAGTAGATATAATTCCTCTATGACCTTGATATGGAGGACAATGAATTTCATGCAAAACAAATGATCGAAATGGAACTGTCACACATAATCTTTTTTCATAAAACATGAATCCATTATTGTAAGACAATGAATCAATAGGAATCCAATTATTTGCAACTAGTTTATTCCAATCATCTTGAAAAGTAAGATCTTGATGATAAGTATCTTTCATAGGGATAAGGGAATCAAATGATATCACAGAAACATTGTGAATGGTCGCTCTTCTACTCAAAGAATCAGCTACAACATTCTCTTTTCTTAGTTGATATTGTATAAGGGGATGAAAACATTGAATAAAAGCGGCGCATTTAATATGTCGGTCATATATTTGTGGTTGACTAAGGAGATGTCTAATGCTTTGTTGGTCAGTTTTGATCATAAATTCAGATCCCATTAAATAATGTTTCCATTGACATAAGGCTTGTACTATGGCTAGCAATTCTTTGTCATAGGTAGAATATTTAAGTTCAGATGGTTTGAGTTTACAGCTAGAGTAGGCTATGGGATGAGAATATTGCATAAGGACGGCTCCTATTCCAGATCCACCAGCATCAGTAACTACTAAGAAGAATGATCTATTGAAGTCAAGTAGTTGTAATACAGGGGAATGAGTTAAAGTATGTTTCAATAAATCAAATGATTTTTGTTGATTGTCAGACCAGTTATACACAATACCTTTCTTTAAAAGTTTTGTCAAAGGTAATGCAAGTAATGAGAAATTCCTCACAAACTTACTGTAAAAACTAGCAAGACCTAGAAAAGAATGTAATTCATGCACAATTTTGGGTATGGGTCAATTTAAAATTGCTTCTATCTTTTTAGGGTCAACTTTAATACCTTCTGATGAAATAATATGTCCTAGATATTCAATTTCTGTTTGGAAGAATTCACTCTTTTCTGGATTAGTATATAATTGATTGTCTTTTAACAACTTAAAAACTAAAGACAAATGTTCATAATGCTCATTCTCATTTTTACTAAATACTAATATATCATCAAAGAAGACTATGACACAATGCTGATGTTTCAGAAATATGTGATTCATCATACGACTAAATGTGGCTGGTGCATTAGTTAAACCGAAAGGCATAACTAGAAATTCATACTGTCCAAATTGTGTTTTAAATGTAGTTTTGAATATATCAGATTTATCCAATCTTACTTGATGATATCCAGATTTAAGATCTATCTTACTGAATATAGCAGATCCTTGTAGCTTATCCATAAGATCATCTACCCTAGAAAAAAGAATATCTATTCTGAATAGTAATTTTATTTAGGGCACGATAATCAATGCACATGCGATAAGTATTATTTTTCTTCTTCACTAATAAGACAGGTGCACCAAATGGAGATCTACTAGGTCGAATTAATCCTCTATTAAGCAATTCCTCTATTTGATTTTGAATTTATTTATGTTCAATTTGGTTATGTCTATATGGTGCTTTACATGGTGGTTGTGTTCCAGGAATTAAATCTATCTTATGATCTTCAGGCCGTAAAGGTGGTAGTCCAGGTGGCAAATCAGCAGCAAAAAATTTTTGAAATTGGGCAAGAAATTGTGTATGCCTAGGATGCATCTGTTTTTCTTTAGCTTGAAGTTCATTCACCCATATTAAATAAGATTTGCTACTTTTACGTAATACACATTTAGCTTGAGTATGAGTAAGCATTGGAAAATTATTGGAAGCGTGCATACCATGCAATGTAATTTGTTTTTCTTGAAAATAAATTTTAATTGAATACGTAGAATAATCTATATCAGGATTGTATTGATGCTGCCAAGGCATTCCTAAGATAATGTCACTAGACTACAAAGGTACAACTAGGAAATTTCTTCGTTCAGTATATTCACCAATTTTAATTTCTAAATTATGCACCTCTTGTGTTCCATTATATCTCGTACCTAGGAATTCAGCCTTGATGCGATAATGTGTAGAAACAATTTGTAAATTCAATTCTTTGACTAATTTTGTAGAAATAAAGTCATGTGTGCTCCCATCATCATGGCTTGTATATTTTGTTTGGCTTTTGTAGTCTTTCTTCTTTACGATTGCGGTATTCGTTGTCACAACCGTCTTCCAAGAGAATAGTGTTGCGTAGAAACTGCGTATGGCCTGCGTATGAACTTATATTCTTGCTGAAACTAGTTCAGCAAGTCTGCAAGTGTGAACAGGGACTTCTCAAAGCACCAAAACTAGTTCAGCTTACACACAGTGTGAACAGCCAATATAAGAGTTGTTGGAGATGACTTTAGTGACTTTGGTGACTTGCAGGATTAAGAGAGCTTGAACTTTAGAGCTTAAGTGGCTCAATTTAATTTTCGTGGACGTCAATATGTTCTCGGTGGAATCGGCAGTGGTCAGTTTATACTGACGCTGCTGGTGGCAGAAAAATCAGTGTCTTTAAGCTTTTTAATAAGCTTATTATTAAGCTTAATAAGCTTATTGTTAAAGCTTTTGAAGCTATTGAGGTATGGAGTAAATTGTCTTATCTATATCACGACGACTTGTTGAAGGAAGTATCCACATGGTCCTCTGCCTAAGAGGCTGGTCTCTCACGATCAGAGGATGCAGAAGGGGATTCTTGACTGCTAAGAATACGCTGGTATCGACTGTTCGCGACGAAACTGACTGTAGAGCTCGATCGTTCCAGGAGCTCCGCCTTCGCGCGAGATGGTAAGCGATTGGAAGCTCTCAATCTTAGCTTCGCTCTGATACCAGTGGTGCATAGATCGGTTGCCGTATGCGCGTGTAGTGAGCGTCAGAAGTCCCCAAGAACAAAAGAACTCTACTTTTTACACAAAAACCAATGAAGAAAGCTTGCACGACATGAACAAGAGACCAATTGGGTGCAATCTCCCCCCATGCCTTGTGTGAGCGCCTCACAAAGCATGTATTTAATATATTATTCATATTCAAGCTCAATTAATAGTCCAAATTACAAAATAGCACGCTTTAGCTTTTGAGTTTGCTTTTGTGCCAATAAAGAATTAAAGCTAATGGGCGCCCAAGAAGTCAGGCGGTACCCAATACATAACTTGGTTAGAAATCAATCCTAACCTTAATTTATTATGAGTGCGCACTCTAAACTCATAAACATTTATTAATTTAAATATGTATTTTGCGGAATCACCTGCTATGGAATCACCCATGTACACATAAAATTAACAAAACGCCCGAAAAGATAGGTGTCCCCATCAACTTCTCGCACAAAGAATCCACTTTGTGTATGAGCCCTGGTAATAAAATTTTATGAAATCCACCGCAAAACCTCACGGAATCCACCGTGGAATATGCCTCCTGGCATCATGAACCTCCTACTTATTTTCAAATCTCTAAACAAGAATCTCATGACAATGATATATACTTATCTTAGGTTTTCTCAAATCCAATGTCCTCTATAAAGTTTCTTTTGAGTCTTGGTGCAAGCTCTCCTTATACACTCAATATGTGAATATATAACTCTCTTTTCAAAAAAATTCTACTTCACAATGTTGGGTTGCAAAATACAAAACTCTCTTGACTTATATAAAGGAGCTCTTGCTTATGGAAGTGATGATCTTGAGACTAATCAAGTTGATTAGATATATATTGAGGTAAAACATATCACTATTCTTTAAGGTTCCTTCTATTAAAACATCCTGAGTTGGTTTTTTAGGCATCGCTGATCTATTAGATGAGAAAGGGAGAAAATTTCTACTTATACAAGTTAAGCCAACTAAATTTAATGGTGAAAAAATGACAATAGAAATAAATTAGGATAGAAATAATCCATTTCATTATTCAACGAATTAAGCAATGATGGCTCTGTTCAGACTTACAAGAGAAGCACAACTATGGTGGAGACTATTACGTCATGATAAGGTTGTCTTTAAGTTGTTTTGATATGGAGTCAAATCAAGGAAGGAGTCCAAAGCCAATATCTATCTCTCACTTATCAAACTCTAAAAATGAATGAGGTTTTCAACCTTAAGAAGCAAGGGTTGACTCTTGAAGGCTATTATTATCCCACAAAAGTATGCAGCTCATGTGTGGATGAGCCAACAAGTTGTGCATTTTTGTAAGGGGCTGAATCCACCTCTCAATGGACAATTGGAAGCCACAAGGTCCATTAACCTAGAAGATTCTTTGATGAGAGCACAAACCACTAGTTTCTACACTTCTAAGGTACTACAATAGGTTTAACCAATTTCCCTATGCCAAAAGAGCTAGAGTAAATTACCAGCATAACAACTTTAATCATGGCCACATAAATCTTTCTAGTACTCTCAAAAATCATAGCAACAATAACAACAATAGTAATAAGATTTGGAATAACAAGTTGGGTTGCTTTAAATGCAACCAACCAAGCTACTTCCATGCTCAACACCTCAACAAGGAAGTGAACATCTATGCTAATGCTCTTACAACAAGGAAATGAACATCTATGGTAACGCTTGTAGAAACCCTCCCACGGAGGCAAACTTTAATAATTAAGGATGAGGCATGGGTGAGGCATGGGGCTGGGGGGGCCAAGGGCTAGATAGGGAGTAGGATAAGGAGCAGGGCATGGAGTTGGAACTCGTGTCTATGTCATCACAAGTGATGAGCTAGACCCATCTCTTGATGAAAAGAAGTCTAAAGAGCATCTATTCACATCTCAATCAACAACCATAGAATTGGGCTGTAATTTTCTATAATTCAAATTATAACTAAATATCAAGGCAATCCCTTTCAAATCATGATCAGCTTCGGAGCCACACTTTCATTTATTTTTCCTAAATGTGCAAAAGGCTGAAGTTAAATCCCACACACGCTAGGAAACTCATTGTAGAACTAGCAAATGGGAGGGAAAAATGTCAACTCAATCTAGTAGAGTATCCAATTTAGATAAGAGGACAAGACCACAATAGAAAATTTCCAAGCCATACCGTTAGCAATATATGACCGCCTATTAGAAATGCACTCATTAGAAAATCTACATTGTAGGGAAGGTTGGGTCACATTTAAATATCTCAAAAAAATGGTCCAATCACGAGGGGAGGTGGGTAAACCTAAGATCTAGTTCACCAAGACTAGTCAAATCCTTAAAGAATTAAGGAAAGGACTTCATATTTACATTGTCAAACTTAATAAGATTGAGGATACCAAGGATGAAGATGAGTCCTCATGGTTAAGTGAATTATTTGAATGTCTTTTTTAGGAGTTAAAAGACTTACATCCTAAAAGGGATGTGGATCATGGGATCAAACAATTGATCCTTGGAGTCGAATAAGTAGTAAGAAGGCTCTATAAACTATCTATTTTTGAAGAAATGGAATTGAAGGAGTAGTAGAAATAGCTACATGATTAAGAATTTTCTCATCATAGCAACTCTACCTATGGTATTAGTGTTCTAGTCTATAAGAAAAAGGATGTTGTCGCACGGGATTCGCGCGAGGGGTTCATGAAAGTCACTCACCCCAGGGATGCTTTGAGATGAGAGAAGAACTCAACAAATTAAAACTTATTCAAAATAATTTTGAATGAGGAAAAAAAAATATTGATTTAAAAAATATAGGCAAAATACAAGTTCATAGATTTTGAACTAAGAGAAGAGAAGATGGAATGTCGTGATTTGTGGAAAGATCTTCAAGGAAGGCGAGGAGCATCAAGATCTAACTCAAGCCAATCTTCATAGCAATTCTTGATGATGGAAACTTTGATGTAGACGAGGGGCTTAAAGCTCGTCCTCAAGCCTTCTCTCCAAAATTCGACGACATTCTTCAAAGAAGGCGAGGGATACAAGCTCAACCTCTAGCCTCTCTCCCTTGATTTGATAATGGTCCCTACTTCGCTCCTTGTCCTCCCTTTTATAGTTTTTCTCCACTCCCTTTCACTCATAAAAGCGTAAGGCGTTCAACTTTAAAGCTTATGATTTTTTGAATTGTTTTTTATTATTTTTGTTTGTTTTTTCGTGTTCTTGTATGCAACTTTTTTGGATCATAACTTCATCATAAGAACTCCAAATAGAGTTGTCTAAGTACTCAAAATGATCGCAACGTTCTAGTCGATAAGCCTACACGAGTAGAATTGTGAAAATCTATCAAAAATAGATGAAAATATTGATTTTCGTAAATCACACTATTTTTCTTCATCTCTTGGACGACTTATTCCCTTCAAAATAAGTCATATTATATGTTTGGATCCATCTAAAGTGGGAATTAAGTCATCTAAACCTGATACTAGATATTTCAAGTTATTCTAGTAAACCAATCCTGCTTTCTGTAAATCATGTAGAGATTCTGCAGTTTTTTCATGTGTGGATGTGCAACACTACCACATCTGCTCCCTTCAAACCTACATATCCTGTGGCATGTGGTGCCAATTTATTTACTACTTGCCACTTTGTTCCCACCAAGATCATATGTGTAATCATCTGGTTAATATAAAAAGTAGGTAAGTTGACATTGAATATCATAGCATCCTTTTGGATCATATGGACAAATCAAAGTAGGTAAGTTTTCATAGATCATCAGAGCATCCAATGGCATAGTTTTCTCTCCTGCAAAAACTTACTCCATAACATTTATATCTTCTTTGGCTAGTTCATCATCAGACCATCCCATGACTCAAATCTTATTCATATCCATCTCCATAAATTGCATAAATATTGGCAAATCATTAATATTTTCCAAAGGTAACTTGAGCTTCTCCTCAATAGACTTATATTGTCTCTGTACTCTCGCTTCTTTGCTACAACATGTAAATTTCCGCTCTTGCTACAAATACCCTAGAAAATACAAAATTTCTTTTATATAAATAGCACCCAATTATTTTGACTGAATAAAATCAGCCATATCTTTTTCAGATTGCTTATGAACAGCCCAACAGTAAGGCTCACAGCTTACTTCAGCTGTAAATCCTATTTGCTGCTATAAATTGACACTTTGTAAATCCTTTTACAGAAATATTTCCGCAAAAAACACTGTTTGTTGAGAATTCTTAGCACCCAAATTTTCTTGCATCATGAAATTAGAAATTTTGCAATTCATTGCCAGAGAATCAACCTATAAGACATATGACAGCTCTTGATATTCAGTTTTTAGCAATGCTGAAAGATTCTCCATAGGGTCCAAGCATGATAACCCGTCATAAAGACTATCAATAACGTCCTCATTAAAATCACTCTCCTCAATCTTCTTCAAGTCCATCGTCGTCTAAATGTCGAAAATTAACTTGAATCCAGATTACTTTTTCGGCTTCATATCTTTTGTCTTCGAGGCTTTTAGACCTTCTTATACTTTCGGCTTCTGAACTTCAGCCATAGTCTGCTCTAGTTCTGAATAAGAAGGCTGGAAAACTAGATTATCTCTTTTTCGCTTCTCCTCAACAAGTGCTTCGACTCCTTGAGATTTCGCCATCATGGAAGAATTTGTAGGGGTAGATAAAGTTGGGGCTAAATCTGGAGCTAGGTGGCTACTACTGCTCCCTTCTAGTCATCTTGTTTTGAAGGTCTCCATCATATCTTCAATAATCGATTTTGCAAATGGTGTGACAACTGCAACTGGAATAGGCATAGGAGTAGGCATAGACACAGGATGAGAAATAGAAGAAGAAGTGGATGGAACAACATGAGAAGTAGGCAAAGTCGAGGTAGGAGAAGACATCACTGGTGTTGGTTGCATGCCATTTTGCAATCGAGCCTTCCATCTCTGCCTTTTTGTCAATGTAGAGACCGCATCAACAACATCTTGCAAATCTGTCTTCAATCCCATGGCCTGCATCACGGTCTTCAAAAAACTCTCCCAGGTTATCGTGAAGTGCAGGATCAGTCGTTTGCTGCAAGAATAAATCCAATTTCTCCGATTTTAGAGCTCTTTGCTCTAAAGAATCCAATTGGTTGAATCACTCTTCAAACTCATGCAACAACTCAGAAGCAACAAGGCCTTGGTTGGGCTAATAGACCCACTCTCTGAATATCTTTTGCATAGCAATACCATAATCCTCCTAAAAATATTCGTCTTTGAGCGCTTTCTTGAAAACATTCTTGTTTGAGTCTTGCACAAATAAATCCATCACTCTAACCCGCAAAGCAAGCGTGGCAAGTTGTAGGAAGTAGTTGCTCCAGTTGGTAGGAACTCCAAAGAAGTGCATCTCGCTTTGAAAGGCTTTAAGATGGGCTAAAACATTCTTGCCCCATCAAATAATTTACACTTACTAACCACAACCTCGATTGCTTTGGTTGCACTATGCGTATGCTCTTGTTCTGGATGCAACATTCCTTGTTGATCCAATTGTTGTTGATGTAACTATTGTTTTTGTTGAATAGATAATTACATGTGCTCATTCTGCATCATAATGGCTGAAGAAAGAATTTGCAATAAATTCTTCATCTCATCAGTTGAAAAAGAAGAAGCAATCAATGGTGAAAGTGTATTGTTCGAAGAGTCTCCCATCTCGACAATCAAAAGGGATGCTTTGGCATCGGGTTCACCATGTGTCGCACGGAATTCGTGCAAGGGGGAGGGGGTTCATGAAAGTCGCTCGCCACAGGGATGCTTTGAGATGGGAGGAAGATGATGAAGAGTAATTAAGTTATGTCAAATTCACAGAGGAAAAGAAGATTAGATGTAATAAGATTTCTCAAAACTTCATCAGCTATTCTAGGAATAACTTTGTTTGAATAGGAAGATGAAGCCATATATGGTCCCTTCAAGGCACAAATTGAAGAAAAGACACACTCGTCCATTCATAAATATTGGACTTTCATATACGTCAACAAATTCATGCAAAACTTCTTTAATTTTCTTTGGTTCAAGAACCAAAACATGGTGCTTTCACATATGTTGACATATAAATTTTCAAATTTGCAACATTAAGAATGCCCATCTTTGAGCTACATGAACCCTTCACAACCTTAGGTTGTCAATTTTTGAACTTGGCATTAAGAATATTCACGGAAGGGATGGCTTTTGAACTTCTTTGTTGTATCAACACAACTACGTACAAGATGTTGCTAATGTAGTTGTTTTTTATTATAATCATTATTCAAAAGAAGTAATGCAACAATAGTGGAGCAAACCGTAAAGAGATCAGCAAAATCCTCTATAGATCCACTTCTTGGAGAATCAAAATGTCTTCTAACACCTTAATATGGGGTGGGAAAAACTTTCAAACCCTTCTTTCTCACAAGCCCAGCCTAAGATAACATGGATCTCACAAGTGCACGCTCTCCAAGTTGGTGCAACTGTCGAGGATGCATCTGAGCCCTTTACTTGTGAGGGTGTTAGATGCTAAGAGCAAATGCTTGAGGCACATAAATATCTCGTAAAAACAAAAGACAAAACATCATCAAAAAGACAAACTTTCTGGGAAACCTCAAGCCTGGTAATGGAAGGACAGTTTCCGAAAGCTTCAATGTTCTCAGTCATAGATAGGCAATAACCAAAATTATCGAGATGGTTAAGATGGAATAGCATAGAGCCACCTTCCACAAATACTCTCTTCAATGAGAATAGACAATAATGCGTTGTTACAACCAATCAACCTACTTCCATGCTCAATACCTCAACAAGGAAGTGAACATCTATGCTAACGTTCTTACAACAAGGAAATGAACATCTATGGTAATGCTTGTAGAAACCCTCCTAAGGAGGCAAACTTTAATAATCGAGGATGAGGGCATGGGTAAGCCATGGGGTTGGGGGTCAAGGGCTAGATAGGGAGTAGGATAAGGAGCAGGGCATGGATTTGGAACTCGTGTCTATGTCATCACAAGTGATGAGCAAAACCCATGTCTTGATGAAAAGAAGTCTAAAGAGCCATTAGTCACATCTCAATCAACAACCATAGAATTTGGCTATAATTTTCTAAATTTCAAATTCTAACTAAATATCAACGCAATCCCTTTCAAATCTTGATCAACTTTGGAGCCACACTTTCATTGATTTTGCCTAAATGTGCAAAAGGCTTAAGTTCAATTCCACACACGCTAGGAAACTCATTGTACAACTAACAAATGGGAGGGAAACAATGTCAACTCAATCCATTAGAATATCCAATTTCGATAAGAGGACAACACCACAATAGAAAATTTCCAAGCCATACCTTTAGGAATATATGACTGCCTATTAGAAATGGACTCATGAGAAAATCTACATTGTGGGGAAGATTGGGTCACATTTAAATATCTCAAAAAAATGGTCCAATCACAAGGGAAGCTAGGTAAACCTAAGATCTAGTTCAACAAGACTAGTCAAATCCTTAAAGGATTAAGGAAAGGACTTCATATTTACATGGTCCAAACTAATAAGATTGTGGATACCAAGGATGAAGATGAATCCTCATGGTTAAGTGAATTATTTGAATGTCTTTTTTAGGAGTTAAAAGAGTTACATCCTAAAAGGGATGTGGATCATGGGATCAAACAACTTATCCCTAGAGCCGAACAAGTAGTAAGAATGCTCTTGAAGTAACAGTAGAAATAGCTGCATGATTAAGAATTTTCTCATCATAGAAACTCTACCTCTGGTATTAGTGTTCTACTCTATAAGAAAAATGACATTGTCGCACGAGATTCGCACAAGGGGTTCGTGAAAGTCACTCGCCGTAGGGACGATTTGAGATGAGAGAAGAAATCAACAAATTAAAACTTTTTCAAAATAATTTTGAATAAGGAAAAAAAATTCTTCATTAAGAAATATAGGCAAAATACAAGTTCATAGATTTCGAACTAAGAGAAGCGAAGATGGAATGTCGTGGTTTGTGGAAAGATCTTCAAGGAAGGTGAGGAGCATCAAGCTCTAACTCAAGAAAATCTTCATAGAGATTCTTGATGATGGAAACTTTGATGTAGACAAGGGGCTTAACGCTCGTCCTCAAGCCTTCTCTCCAAAATTTGATGACGGTCTTCGAAGAAGGCGAGGGATACAAGCTCAACCTCTAGCCTCTCTCCCTTGATTTCATGATGGTCCCTCCTTCTCTCCTTGTCCTCCCTTTTATAGTTTTTCTCCACTCCCTTTCACTCATAAAAGCTTAAGGCGTTCAACTTTAAAGATTATGTTTTTTAAATTTTTTTTCACTATTTTCATTTGTTTTGCCGTGTTCTTGTATGCAACTTGTTTTGATCATAAATTCATCATATGAACTCCAAATACAGTCGTCTAAGTACTCAAAACGATCGCAACGCATCTATTTGATAAGCCAAAACAAGCAGAATTGTGAAAATCTATCAAAAATAGATGAAAATGTTGATTTTTGTAAATCATGCTATTTTTATTCCTCTTTTTTCTTGGACGACTTATTCCCTTCAAAATAAGTCATAGTCAATGTTTGGATCCGTCTAAAGTGGGATTTAAGTCATCTAAACATGATACTAGAGATTTCAAGTTATTCTAGTAAACCAATCCTGCTTCATGTAAATCATGTAGAGATTCTACAGTTTTTTCATGTGTAGATGTGCAACACTATGACATCTGCCCCTTCCATACCTCCACATCCTGTGGCATGTGGTGCCAACTTATTTACCACTTGCAACTTTGTTCCCACCAAGATCATATGTGTAATCATCTGGGTAATATGACAAGCATGTAAGTTGACATAGGATATCACAACATCCTTTTGGATCATATGGACAAATCAAAGTGGGTAAGGTTTCATAGATCATCAGAGCATATTGCATAGTCTGCTCTCTTGCAAAAAACTACTCCATAGCTTTTAGATCTTCTTTGGTTCATCATCACACAATCCTGTGACTCCAATCTTATTCATATCCATCTCCATAAATTGCATAAATATTGGCAAACCATCAATATTGTCCAAAGGTAACTTGAACTTTTGGTCAACAAACTTATATTGTCTCTGTACTCTGGCTTCTTGCTACAACCTAAAAATTTCAACTCTCGCTGCAAATACCCTAGAAAACACAAATTTTGTTGTATATAAATAGCATCTAATTCTTTTGACTGAAAAAAAACAGCCATATCTTTTTCAGATTCCTTTGGAACAGCCTAATAGTAAGGCTCACATCTTGCTTCAACTGTAAATCCTGTTTGCTACTGTAAATCAACACTTTGTAAATCTTTTTACAAAAATATTTCAGCAAAAAACACTATCTGCTGAGAATTCTCAGCACCCAAATTTTCTTACAACATGAAATCAGCAATTTTGCAATTCATCACCAGAGAATTGACCTATAAGACATATGATAGCTCTTGATTTTCAGTTTTCAGCAATGCTAAAAGATTCTCCATAGTGTCCAAGCATGATAACCCATCAAAAAGACCATCAATAACCTCCTCATCACAATCAATCTCCTCAATATTTTTTAAGTCCATAGGCATATCCATGTCGAAAAGCAACTTGAATCCAAAAAAAAATTCTGATTTCAGATCTTTTGTCTTCGGGGCTTTCTAATCTTCTTATACTTTTAGCTTTTGAACTTCAACCATACTCTGCTTTGGTTGTTAATAAGAAGGCTGGAAAGCTCGATCATCTCTTTTTCACTTCTCCTCAACAAGCGCTTTAACTCCCTGAGATTTCACCATCATGGAACAATTTGTAGGGGTAGATAAAGTTGGGGCTAAATCTAGAGTTGGCTGCTACTACTCCCTTCTAGTCATCTTGTTTTAAAGGTCTCCATCATATCTTCAATAATCGATTTTGCAAATGGTGTGACAACTATAGCTGGAATAGGCATAGGAGTAGGCATAGACACAGGATGAGAAATAGATGAAGAAGTGGATGGAACAACGTTAGGAGAAGTAGGCGACGTCGAGGTAAGAGAAGACATCGCTGTTGGTGGTTGCATGCCGTTTTGCAAGTGAGCCTTCCATCTCTGCCTTTTTGTCAATGTAGAGACCGCATCAACAATATCTTGCCAATCCTCTTCAATCCCATGGCCTACATCACGGTCTTCAAGAAACTCTCCCAGGTTATCGTGAAGTGCAGGATCAATCCCTTGCAAGAATAAGTCATCTTTATCCGATTATAGAGCTCTTTGCTCTAAAGCATCCAGTTGGTTGAATCACTCTTCAAACTCGTGCAACAACTCAGAAGCAACAAGTCCTTTGTTAGGCTAATAGACCCACTCTCTGAATGTCTTTTGCGTAGCAATACCATAATCCTCATAAAGATATTTGTCTTTGAGCGCTTTCTTGAAAACATTCTTGTTTGAGTCTTGCACAAATAAATCCATCACTCTAACCCGCAAAGCAAGCGTTGCAAGTTGTAGGAAGTAGTTGCTCCAGTTGGTAGGAACTCCAAAGAAGTGCATCTCTCTTTGAAAGGCTTTAAGATGGGCTAAAACATTCTTGCCATCAAATAATTTACACTCACTAACCACAACCTCGATTGCTTTGGTTGCACTATGCGTATGCTCTTGTTCTGGATGCAACATTCCTTGTTGATCCAATTGTTGTTGATGTAACTATTGTTGTTGTTGCATAGATAATTACATGTGCTCATTCTGCATCATAATGGCTGAAGAAAGAGTTTGCAATAAAGTCTTCATCTCATTGGTTGAAAAAGAAGAAGCAATCAATGATGAAGGTGGATTGTTTGAAGAGTCTCTCATCTCGACAATCAGAAGTGACGCTTTGATATTGGATTCACCAGGTGTCGCACGAAATTTGCACGGGGGGAGGGGGGTTTGTGAAAGTCGTTCGCCACAGGGACACTTTGAGATGGGAGGAAGATGATAAAGATTACTTAACTTATGTCAAATTCACAGAGGAAAAGAAGATTAGATGTAATAAGAATTCTCAAAAGTTCATGAGCTAGGAATAACTTTGTTTGAATAGGAAGATGAAGCCATATATGTTCCCTTCAAGGCACAAATTGACAAAAAGACACACTCATCCATTCATAAATCTTGGACTTTCATATACAACGACAAATTCATGTAGATCTTCTTTGATGTTCTATGGATCAAGAACCAAAACATGGTGCTTTCACATATGTTGACATATAAATGATCAAATTTGTAGCATTAAGAATACCCGTCTTTGAGCTACATAAACCCTTCACAAACTTAGGTTGTCGATTTTTGAAGTTGGCATTAAGAATATCCACGAAAGAGATGACTTTTGAGCTTCTTTGTTGTATCAACACAACTAGGTATAAGATGTTGCTAATGTAGTGGTTTTTGATTATAATCATTATTCAGAAGAAGTACTGCAACAACAGTGGAGCAAATCGTAAAGAGATCAGCATAATCCTCTATAGATCCACTTCCTGCAGCAGAATCAAAATGTCTTCTGACACCTTAACATGGGGTGGGAAAAACTTTGGAACCCTTCTTTCTCACAAGCCTAGCCTAAGATAACATGGATCTCACAAGTGCACGCTCTCCAAGTTGGTGCAATTGTCGAGCATGCATCGGAGCCCTTCACTTGTCAAGGTGTCAGATTCTAAGACCAAATGCTTGAGGATATTTCATATGAAACCTTGAGCCTGGTGATGGAAGGACAATTTTCGAGAGCTTCAAGCGTCTCAGTCATAGATAGGCGATAACCAAGAATATCGAGATGGGTAAGGTGGAATAGCATAGAGCGACCTTCCATAGATACTCTTCAATGAGAATAGACAATAATGCATTGTTACAAAAGAAGGGCAATTTTAACCGGTGAAGACAACCCTGACTTCTCTGTAGCATCACTTGGCACAGCATCTCAGCATATTTGGATAATCCATATGGCCAGTTGCCCTGGCAGTTCTTTTGTTTAAAATACCAGGAACAAAGAGTGAAGTAGGGTGTCAAGGTACGCGTCCTGCCAGCAGGCGGGCTCGTCCTGTAGGAAGCGTCAGGAGGCGGTCAGGCATAGGCACGCGATTAAAGATGCTGGACAGTAGAGTGCATGGCAACCTTTGGAATACCCTGCAAAGAAAGCTTCTCCTTCACACTGCAGCAACTTTCATTGTCGACTTCGTCACCTTCATGTTCGTCCTCTCAGTCCACCGTTTGACTGGCGTCTCACAACATTTCCTTCTCCTTTGGCTCCCCGTTGCAGACTTTTACGTTCCCTCTGGCTAGCCGTCATCTTCTATAGGCTTCGTCAAGCCCCTTCGTCTTCACTTCGCACTTCTTCAACAGGCTTGTCGAATGTCATCAGCCTCTGGCTTTTCTTCTGATGCTTTTTTAATTGTCTGATGCTTCCTTTTATAATCGTTTGATGCTTCGTAAAGCTTCGAATCAAAAGCATATCGTTCTACTTTCTTTGCGCTGCCTCAAAAAGTCGTTATCGATTATCTTCAGTGATTACATAAAAGAAGTGGACCGCCGGTTTCATTGACGTTTATTAAAAGCTTTCGCCACCCTATCTCACATCAGAGAAATAGATGTTTATGTGGTAGGTCACCACACTTTTTTAATTGTCTGATGCTTCCTTTTATAATCGTTTGATGCTTCGTAAAGCTTCGAATTAAAAGCATATCGTTCTACTTTCTTTGCGCTGCCTCAAAAAGTCGTTATCGATTATCTTCAGTGATTACATAAAAGAAGTGGACCGCCGGTTTCATTGACGTTTATTAAAAGCTTTCGCCACCCTATCTCACATCAGAGAAATAGATGTTTATGTGGTAGGTCACCCATCAATAAGTGTGCTACAATTTTAGCATAGAATTCATATTCAGCAGCTTGTTCAGTCACAGTTTTTGTTATGATTAGTAGCTTCCTCTTCTAGAATAGCGTCGAATGTAGAACACCTTTTACTCCTCCTCCACACATAGAAATTTTTTTTCTCTCTTGTGATCTTATGCCACAAATGCAGCCCATATTCCACCCTGCTTCATTTTACAAAGGTGACATTCCCACAAGCGATGGACCTTCCCACAATTAGTACAAGAGAGCATACCAGAAATTATAAACTCATCTTTGTCATTCACTTCAAATGCAAGATCTCTGCCAATTCAAACTCGACTCTATCCCTACGAAAGGCAAATCAAGCTCTCTCAAAAGGAGAGATTCTACAACCATTCACCTCAAATTCTGTGTTAATCTCCTTTGGGAAAATAATAAAGAGTGGGTTAGGAGTTTTACTTAGAAGGCATGAGCTAACTCTAATGTAGGAAACTTTAACATCAATCCATGATGTATCCCAAGAGGTGGTCTAGCCATGCCCAACAGAAAGGTTATAATATGTATACGAGTTAGGAGGGCTCTGTATCTCTATTTCAAATGTGGCTTCTGGGTACAATAATATTTGTGTCTCTATAAGTTCTTCCATGGTTTTTCTCACAAGAGAGAAAATTTTTAGTCAAGTTTATGTTATTCCAATGGAAAAACCCCGTCACTTGAGTCTTCAAAAATAGAAACCTTCATGTGAAGCTATTTTTCCATGCATTGTGTCCTATCATGAACATGCTTTGGGAAAGAACTTCGTGCCCAATCACTCATGTAGTTTACAAATTAGAATCCATGTTCTGCAATCAATCGAGCAATGCTTCACACAAAAATTATGAATGCATTGAAGAAAATGTGCCTAGCCTCTAACTACAGGTGCTCATGCGTCATGCAAATGCAAACACAAAAAAATACAACAAGAGATAAAGTCCTAATGACACTGACTAATGTATTCAAATTCTTGGTGAAAAACTCCACCCTCGAATTTGTATTGGTGGACGCGCAATGTCATGACAACGGCAACCGCTGTCATCTTTTGTTTCCTATTCGTCGCTTGCCTATGATCAATGTCAAAATCTTCACTTCATTAATGGCAACCAACATTGCATATGTTGCCGTCTTCTATAATAGTGAAAAATCAAATCACCTTCCTACTCAACATATGTTGTTTATTTTCTGCATGTTAGAACACCGTTATTACTTGCAATACCTAAAATTCACATTGTTCGCAGGCCGCCATGTGTACCTGCCATTAAACGGACTCCCCACTATCAACAACAATGCCACCTACCATAATCACCTTGTAGGTCTATGCCTTGTCATGCATTCTTAGAATGTTTCACTAACTACTTACAATCTAACAAGTCGTTATGACATCTGCCCCTTTCAAACCTGCACATCCTCTAGATGGGACAAAACTACCCATCCTCATCAGCACCAAGCTCGACAGTTAATGCGATCTCCTCATCTTCTGAAAAATCATGTGCAATATCCACATCCTCATCTACATCATCTCTTGCTTCAAGTCCATCATAAAAGTGATCATCCAACTCCTCAACTGCATGGGCTGCATCATCTCTTCTCTTGAACAATTTGATTCTCTTTCCTGCATTTGGAATCCGCAAGGCCATACCATCAAGCTCTGCTAAGGAATATGTAGCATTTTCATGGACATGCTACACCAAATAAGGCCCAAACCATCATCTTAAAACCTTGCGGATAGCACTATACTAGTTGTCTAGATTGGTGTCATAGACTAACACCCAATCTCCCTCAATCTCTCTAGGTCTCAAGTTGTGTCTACTATCAAATCGGTCTTTGCTGAAAATTTTGGCCTCTTTGAGCTTCTAAACAACTCTCTCAATATCTTCAGATCTCCTCTCCAACTGACAAATACAAAGAGCCAAATGTTCCTCTATTGTCATCTCATCCTGCTGCCACAATAAAGCACTCCAAGTGAGAGTGCAAGTTTCTATAAACATGACTGGTTTCTGTCCATACATCAACTCAACTGGCATATAACCTATGGTTACACTATGGGTAGTCCGATGAGCCCATAAGGCATAATGATAAAATCTAGGCCACTCTCCACTGCATGCTTTAGCCAAGGCTTTCACAATCGGGGGATAGTCTCTTTTTCTCTTTCCATTGCCTTTTGGATTATATGCTGGAGTCAAAGCAAGTTTAAGGCCAAGGCGAGAGAAACAATCCCTAGCCTCATCAACATCCAACTCACCTCTATCTATTGTAATTTTTTTGATATAACCATACCTGCAAATAACATCCTCCAAAAGAAACTTATAGACCACTGAAGTAGTCTTCTTCCTCAATGCTCTTCCTTTCACTTCATTTGTGAGATCCTCTTGTGTCAAAGCAATGTAACATATCTGCCACAATCCAACAAGCATTATAATCAAATCAAAAACCCACTTGTAGTGAATACATAGCGGGTAAGTAGGGTGAAGCTCATCTTTATGCCTCACTGAAGAAAACAATTGACAATCAGTGCATATCTCAACAAACTATGAAATATCTTTATACATGTCTCTCCACCAGTAAGGCTCTCTTATCCTCTCATAGGTCACCCAAACAGCTCTACAGCCCAAAGACTTTCATGAAACTCTTTCATGATTCACACACGTGATGCTCAGTTACATACAACTCTCAATGGCTATCCTCCTCGCTTTCGTGCGTGCTTCGAAAGTATCCCACTCCATAAGAGGAAACCATAATCTTTTCTCATGGTCTTCTTGAAGTCCGCATCAATCCATTCATCCTCTCTAGACATGGTACTCAAATAAAGACCAATGTGCAAATACTCTCCTGTATACAAAGACTCATCAAATCTCTCCAAATCAGATACATGACAAGTATGATCATCATGCATAGTTGAAAGATTAGCCCCATCATCAACATCATCAATGCAAAAATAATCCATACCATCATACCTCACTCATGAAAGCATATCGGCTACTGGTTTGTCTTTACTTGCTATGTGCCTGAACTCAAGATTCATGGATTTTATGTACCCAGTCCACCTAAGCATAGTAATGTCTAGAGTAGAACAATTCGTGATCATACGTAGAAGAGGAAAACATTCAATATCAACCACAAAAATAGCACCAATGAAGTACTATTTATCATTCTTGAGAGCCGTGACAACTCCCAAGAGCTCCCTCTTAATCTATGGACACCTGCGTTATTGCTCATTTAGGACTTTTGACCCAAACCGAATAGCATACCTATTCCCATCTACATCATCTTGGCCAATAGCCCATCCAATGTCAATAGGACTAGTATCAACAGAGTACAATAGGTCTTCCACACTCATAATCTGCTTTTGGAAGAGTTGGATCAGCTCTCAACAATCTCTTCAGCGTCTACATAGATCTAGTGTGTCTCATGTTCGAAGAAAAACATTACCCTTTCCTCAAGAGTTGGTAGAGATCATGTGCAATGTGAGCAAAATGAGGGATCCAAATAAGATAAGATACACAAGCTCTAGAAAACCTATGAACCTTCAAAGTAGAAGGGCAAATCTCCATAATCTTCTATATGGCATCAACCTTCGCATGAGAAGGCCTTCTGCCATAATAACCACACATATGTCCAACAATCAAACGCTCTCTGGCACCAAAAATAGATTTCATCCCCAACAAGGTCAAATTAACTTCCTCGAGCTCTAGCCTGCAAAGAATCCTCTCAACATCTCTATTATGCACAGCCACAAAGTAGCTAAATCTATGATCATCTAAAGTCTCATCCTTTTCTTTCTCCAAACAATCGTTAATAGGCAAATCATGAATGAAAGGCATGGTAAGTTCTTGAATAAAATCCTGTATGACCTTGTTCATCCCATTCAGCATATGAGCAAGTGAATTAGTAGCTCCCTGTAGAAGCATACACATTTGAACAAGGCCTAAAGGTGTCTTCATTGTAGTCAAATCTCTACTCTCAAGGGCAAGCTGGAATTGGTCATAGCCAGAATAAAGATCACTAAGAGAATAGATAGCACATCTAACAAAAGCCTCTGCAAACTCATCCACAATAGGTCTTGCACCAACATTTTGTATAGTGACCCTATTCACCGACTGTAAATCCTAAATGAATCTGAGTGTTCCATTCTTTTTGGGAACTATGAACCATCTATTAGAATACAGAGCTGAAGATCGTTCTAGAATCCCTATCTTGATCCACTCATTCAAAAGCTCCATGAATTTGGGCAAGTGAGACCTAGGCACAAGGATAGGCCGTAGATTCCAAGGGACATGCGAAATGGTAAAAATAACCATAGGCGTCACAACCCTAGGATCAACACATCCAACCTCATGTGGAAAAAAAGAAAAGGCTCTCCTATGTGTGCTCAACATCTCCTCAAAACATCTCACCTCTACTAGAAGTAAAAAATCTTTAATCCCAATCTTCATCTCTTTCAGTGTCTTGACTGAAAACCTATATCCAATACCTGTTGAATCTCATAAAGGAGGCTGCATAGCTACTCTCCTAATCATCTCATCACTGTCCAAAGGTAGCATTCCTATAATTGCTCTAACCTTCTTTTCAACTATATTATATTTTGTATGTACTCTAACTTCCTTGCTACAACCTGCAAATTTTAGTCATTACCATAAACACCCTAGTAAATACAATTTTTATTGTGTATAAAGAGCACCCTATAATTTTTTTTTTTGGAATATTCTAGCAAAGAATACTTTTTGTTGAGAATTCTCAACACCCAGATTTTCTGGCAGCATGAAATCAGCAATTTCGCAATACATTGCCAGATAATGGACCTATAAGACATATGATAACTCTTGATTTTCACTTTTTAGCAATGCTAAAAGATCCTCCATAGTATTTGAGCATGATAGCCCATCATAAAGACCATCTACCTTGTCTTTATTTTGTAAAACAACTACAAGCTTCAATTCTTTCTCTTTTCTCTTTAAATACTTCTTGGTAGCTCTAGGCATGCCTGAAATATGCTGAAAACACAAAGTACTTTCAAAAGATACACCATAAACACCTGAGGTAAAACTACCACTGCCACAAGGAGAGAGCTTTCCCTTTCTCATACCACCGTCCTCTCATTGGACAATGATACCTAACAAAAATTTGGCTCTTCTACTAGAAGAGGGGAATCCTTCAAAGAATCCTTATTCCACTGATGATTGACACAAATTGTCATAATTTGGATAATCCTCTTTCCATCCTTGCTTGGGATCTGCGTACAAGAAGACCCATCCTTTAAAACCTTATTCTCCATTCGAGACTCAGCAATGACTGGCTTCCCCAAAATAATAGGATAGGAACAAGAGTTCTGCACAAAGAAATGATAAGTCTCATCCACATCTCCAATAGAAATCTTCAAGTTTGGACAAGCAACATATAAATATCATGCAATGTTGTTGGATGCACGCATATGCCAACCATGATCCACATCAACTAGCCATCTACAAGTATCATACACTCCACGCACTATGACACCATGATTCAAAAGAGAAACACAAGGGGTCTCCCTCTCACCAACCTTGACTATAGTCTCCATAGTCACACGAGCCCAATGATTGCAAGTAAAATGGCTAGGAGGCACCAATCTAGGTGCATCATCACTTTCTACATATTTTATGGATTAAAGTAAAGGTTGAAGAGTCTTCTTGGACTACATACATAAAGCTCCATCTGTAGACTCCTTAGTAATCTCCTCATCAGAATCAATCTCCTTAATCTGCAAGCCATAGATAATAGCCTCATCAATTGCTAAAGCCTCTTGATGGATCATATCCTATGTCCACTCTTCTATAACCTGTCATTTTATTTTAATGATTTTGATGATAAAATCATGAAATTTTCTTTTGGTGATTCAAGACTTCTCCAAGAGTGAATTCAATTTTGTAGTTAAGAATCCAATTCTCAAGTACCTTCTTCAAGTCCATAGTTTTCTCAATATTGAAAAGAAGCTTGAATCCAAGTTGCTTTTTTGGCTTTGGGTCCTTTGTCTTTAGGGCTTTCTGATCTTCATGTACTTTCTGCTTTTGAACATCAGCCATGCTCTGCTCGGTCATGAAGAAGAAGGCTGAGAAACTAGATCACTCCTGCTAGTCACCCTCTTCGAACCTTCAAGTTGATCATGGTCCTTTTCCACTTTTCCTCAACAAGTGCTTCAAATCCTTGATATTTCACCATATCAGTATCGATAGAAAAGACATCAACTTGATCATCCCATTCAATCCCTTTCCTTTTTACATCACCTATGGCTGAAAGTTCGGATGATGAAGCTTTTTCCCTTTCTCTGATCTGCATGCAATGCATAGGACCATAAAGGATATTTGTCCTTCAGCAATTGCAACTTCTCTTGCCACCTCTTGCATCACATGTGCAAAAGAGACTCCTCTAACAATTTCTTCATACCACTCTTACTAAAATTTGGTTTGATCTGGTTCTATGTATCTCCAAAGCATATCATCTTGTCTTTCCAGACTACCACTTCAGCCTTCTCGCCTCTTCAAAATCTTCACAATCCTTCCGCTCATGATCTGGACTATCACACCACATGCAATGACATAGACAATCATTCGTGGAAGAATTTGCAGGAGTAGAAGAAGTTGGGGTTGAAACTGGAGCTAGACTAAGTGGTTGCTATTCCATTCTAGTCATCTTGATTTATAGGTCTTTTAAGTTCTTTGAAATCTTCTCCACCATATCTTCGAAAATCGGTTTTGTAGATGTTCTGACAACCGTATCAAGAATAGGCATAGGTATAGACACATGATTAGAAATAGGAGAAGTAGTGGATGGTGCAATAAAAGAAATAGGAGAAATCATGGAAGGAGAAGAAATCACTGGTGGTGACTACATCCTGCTCTGCAAGTGAGCCTTCCATCTCCTCCTCTTTATCAGTGTAGAAATTGCATCGACAACTTCCTGCCAATCTATCTTCAATCCCATAGGCTATGTATGGTCTTCTAGCAACTCTCTCAACTCATCCTAAAGTGCAAGATCTATTTTCTGTAAGAATAACTCCACTTTCCTTGAGTTTAGAGCTCTTTGCTCTAGTGCATCCAATTGGTTGTATCGCTCTTCAAACTCTTGCAAAAACTCAAAAGCAACAAGTCCTTTGTTTGATAAACCCACTCTCTAAATGTCTTTTGCATAATAATACCATAATCCTCCAGGAAATATTCATTTTTAAGCCCTTTCTTAAAAGCATCCCAGGTAGAGTCTTGTACAAATAAATATGTTACTCTAACTTGCAAAGCAAGCATAACAAGCCATAAGAAATAGTTGCTCGAGATGGTCGGAACTCCGAAGAAGTGGCTTTCAAATACTTTAATGTAGGTTGAAACATTTCGGCCATCAAAAAAATTTTGCTTACTAACCAGAGCCTTGATCGCCTTGGTTGCACCATGCGTATGCTCTTGTTCTTGATGCAACAGTCATTGATCATCCAATTGCTGCTGATATAACTATTGTTGCTGCTTCATAGATAATTACATCTGTTGATTTTGCGTCATAATGGCTAAAGAAAGAGTTTGTAGAAAAGTCTTCATCTCATCGGTCAAAAAGGAAGAAACTATTGATTATGAAGGTGGATTATTCGAAGGGTCTCCCATCGCGGTGATCAAAAGCGATGCTTTTACATCAGGTTCACCAGATTTCGCACAAGATACACGTGTGAGTTCGTGAAAGTCACTTGCCTTAGGGATGCTTTCCAAGATGGAAGCCCTCCTTCACGAGAATTGCTTGTCGAAAGGATGCTATGTAAGAAAATTAAGAAGAATTAGAGTAAAGAAAAAGAGTTCTTATTAAAATTCCAAAAGCCTTGTCAAAGATACAAGAAGCCTTTTCCAAGAGTAGGATCTAATAAAGGTCTCATATCAAGATCAAGATACAAGAGGTTTCTCAAGGAGTAGGGCATCTTCGACCACCTCTTATCAAGATATAAGAAGAATTTCATGGGGTACTAAAAGGTTATGCTCCACTCATCTCTCCTTATATAGTTTTCAATCCTCGCTTACATGTTTTTTAAAGCTTTTTTTGCTTTCCTAAAAAACCTTAGGCTTTTCATATACATTTTCTCTTCTCTTAAAGCAAAAAAAATGTTAAAGAAAAACTTTTTAAGATTTTAAAGCTTAGCCTTTTTGACTAGCATTAAGGCTATTCAATTAAAAATGTTGATTTTCAGATAATGCCGCCATATTGTTCTTCATAAACCACTGCCATCATGCATTGGATAAAAATTTGTAAAAAATTACATCTCTTTCTTTCTCCTTTAGTCCAATCTTTTCGTCGACATTAGAATAGTTGACATTAACAATGTCCATACTGTGATCACTTCTATTAACTTGTCCTTGATACTTCCTTCAACTTTTCTTCTTCATAACACATGTCAATGTTCTTTTGATAACTATGCAATGTGACCTAGTAGACAATGCTTTGAAAAATGTATGTCATGTCCATTCATGATTTGAGAGAAAAAATGAAATTGAGGATCTATGGCATGCAACCAATCAATCAATGCTTCACATAAAAATATGAATGCATTGAAGAATCGTGCCTAGCCTATCTAAATGTGCTCATGCATCATGCATAACGCAAACAAAAAGACACACACAATAGAAAAAAAATTAATAATGACACTGACTAATGAGTTCAAAATTTATGGCGAAAAACTCTACCCTTAGGTTCATAGTGGTGGACACGCAATGGCATGACATCATCATAGATGGAGTAATAAACATGCATCACATTCCAACTCGTGTTTTTAATTTTCTTCCTTTGAATATGAGGGAAATAATCTATGATTTCTTTATATCTTTTTATATCAAATAGATTAGGTTTTCTATGTTTTTTTTAAAAAATGACAACAACTGAATATATGAATTAAAGAGTTTAGCTAATTATCTATATATGCATTTTTGTACCAAATTCATGCTTCATGCAAATTTGCCAACATCCATTATTTTTCCTAAGTTATTAATGTGCTTGTGTAAATGTCATCATGATATTTTATTGATAGAAAGTATAATAAATTATGCATCTTATTTTTGGGCAAACTCTATGGTTTTTCAAATTAATTTGAGATAATGATATATAAATAAATACCAATTGAAATATCTACTAATTTATTCATTTTAAGTTGGTTGAAGCTTATATTTATGGGCATTTTAGAAACTTTGTAATTTATTAATCAAATAGGTGGATAATCTATATTTATTTTCTAAGAATAATAAGTTTTATTTTAAAAATTATGTATGAATACTTAGGAGAAAGAATACTTAATTTTGTAAATTGGAGCATATAGCATCATTCACTCTCATTTCCCCTATGCTAAGTATCGCTAGAGACGAACCCACCATCTTGGGGGGACCTTGCCTTATTCAACACATTAACCTTCATCCAGAAGGGTATGATGGATGGAGAAAAAGAAAGCGAATATGAGAGGATAAAGGAAGAGGTTAGGGTGAGATAAACAAAGCGGCTAAGATAAGATAATAGATGCTGGATGAGGAAAAAAAGTGGGTAGGAGGAACTCTGTCAAGAAATTTAGGATTCACCTTATCACTCTCTCTTGAATGTGTGAGCATTATATCACTCCTCTCTTCCTCACATCGCTTTGCCGCCCTGACTTATCTCCCACTTGCTAAATATTCTCTATTAGCACTCCTTTTATAGGGTAAGAGAGGAGGGGGATATAGGGTAAGAATCCACGTGTTTATTAGAAGAGGATTAGGAAAAAATACCCTCATAAATAGCAGGATATGGGATTCTACTTACATCATGGGATATTAAGGAGTCAACATGTGGCAAGCGAAGAGTAAAAGGTCTAATTATCTTTAATGTAAAATTCCATGTGTCGATTAGGAGAGGTGGATAGTATGGAATATCTTCACAAATATGGGGAAAGCAAGGGGGAGTACTATCATTAACTCTTGAATTAATGGAAAAATACACTTGTTGAATGAAGGGTCATTTAATGAGTTGTAAAATGGGAGGATTACTCTATATTAATGGTCAATTAATGAATTGTAGGAGAGGGGATTAGTCTATATTAATGGTCAACTAAAAAGGTCATTAAGAAGGAATTTTTGGGGTGGAGAGAGAGGTGACGGTGATGCGGGTGAGGTGGTGGATGAGATAAGGGGGTGGATGAAGCACTGAATATTGGTGGCCAAAATCAAGCCACCCCTGTGTTTTTATTTTTTCTTCTTTTTATTAGATTAAAGTTTTTAAAAACCTTATTAGTTAGCACTTATTCATACATGATTTTTGTAATTGCTATTGCCCTCATCCATATGCTTTGCATGCATCGTCTCATGCATGCAACTTTTCGTTCCCTCTTTAACATTTATATTAAGGTTATTACACACGCACACATTCTTAAGGGTGATTTTCATTGTAATATTTCCGCCATAGCACTTCATATTAAGAAACAAATTCGGGCTTGAGACATTTTAAAAACTACTCATTGAGCTATCAAATAAGTGACTACACATAATTTTCTTAATATCGAGTCTCACATTAAAACAATTCTGCAACTCGACATTAGAAGATGCCTCAATGTTCTCAGCCCAAAAAAAGCAAAGATGGCTCGTAAATAATATTACGACTTCATCATAATTTTTCACACATTATATTTAGTATTCCCGATTCTATTTAATGTGTCGAGGATTGCATTGATTTCATAACCGCAACAATTCGCAAAAGCCTTAATCGGTAGAGGAGGAACGTCCAAGAACAAGCATGATATTAAGTAAAGTATCAAAGAGTATGACATGACTTTATAAACTAGATAAGTCATGAGGTAACTTGGAAAAAAACCACCAGATGAAGTCGTTTCAAAGAAAAAAAAGACATTTTTGAAAAAATAGGCCAAAATTCATGACTTTTTTACGCCTAAAGGAGAGAAAGCATAAAATAATCATCTCAATGCCGCCATCCAATAGGTAGGCGATCAAAATGTATTTTTAATAAAGCTCACTTGGCTCTTGACAAGTAGCCAAAGAATCGGTTTACTGCATGCTTCCCCTCATGCCTATAAATATACCCTCTTATCTTCACAAACAAAGAAAGAAGGATGACCTCTTGATGATGGAAAAAAGTCTCTACTTTTCTTATCAATTGAAGCTTTGAGCTTGAAAGAGAAAAATACCCCCCTTCTACCTCATTTTCATTTTCTCTACCCCTTGTTACACATTTGTCCCATATGACCATATCGCTAAGAGAAAGGCTAGCGAAATTTTTCTAGATGACCACCAACTCTTCCTAAACTACCACATCAATTTCGCATGACATCCATGGCTCCGCGAGGTTGCAGAAATTCAAAAAGCCCATTGGAAGAAAGGGAAGCAAGAAATGCGACCAGTGGAGAAAATGACGTGGTAACAATTTGTGAAACCCCCGACACAACAAACTTGAGAGATTTAGCATCTTGTCAGTTTGGA
This sequence comes from Lygodium microphyllum, assembly GCF_053477565.2. Classification (NCBI taxonomy): domain Eukaryota; kingdom Viridiplantae; phylum Streptophyta; class Polypodiopsida; order Schizaeales; family Lygodiaceae; genus Lygodium; species Lygodium microphyllum. The sequence goes on from NC_141155.1 coordinate 32,752,822, forward strand.
AAAAAGTAATGTTTTATAAGCTTATCGTTATATTTGGCTTAAAATGATTATAAACACATTTCAAAGAAAATGCATATAAACTACCACTTAGGAAAATAATCCAAGTAATATAAAAATTAATTATTCAGTGAAAAGACTCTTTCATATGGAGAATGATTATATGCATGTCATTAAGAAAATATCTTAATTATATTTCATTTCATGATATTTATTATTATTTCATTAATGATGCATGTGATTATAATAATATAAAAAAGATAGATGTTGCTAGGAAAAGAAATATTTTATAATTTTTTCTTGAAAGTGACTATCTCTATTTTATTTTTCTAATGATAAAAAGACACATATGAATTTTATAATAATTTATAGAAAATCATGAAATAATGAATGCATTAGATCAACAAGAATTTGTATAAAAAATAATATACTAGACATGCATAAATTAGGTATTTAGTAATATAATTCAATGTCTAATTTTTAAAAAAAATTATAATTATGATTTTTGCATTGTTTAGAGCAAAGTTTTCAACAATTAGTATTGCACTTAGGATATAGCTAAATGAAAATTAATCTCTTTAGATAACATTGAAGTTTGACAAATGGTTGGACATCATCGATTAAACCATAGAATATGAGTAGAACAAAATAAAATTTATTTTCTTACTAAAAACACACACAATGTTAATATTAATGATTACATTAGCAAGAGTGTCAATATCATGAGTTGACCCATGTATGAATCAATGAGAAAACCTAATCTAAAAAATCAAGAATGTCGAAGCAAAAACAACTATGAAATACTCAACAACCCAGAAACTATTAGTATCAAAAAATTAATTAAATATCAAAAGCTCATAGGACTTATTGGACATTGATAAGAATTTGTCGATACAAATTCTAAAGTGTAAACAGACTTGGAAAAGCATTTGAAATCTTGTTAAAGGCAAGGCAATGCATGAATTGCTTGCCATAGGTATAAATGCCCATATTATCTTTTCGGGGCAAAAATACCAAATTTTTCATAAGGATAAAATATACTTCAGATTCATGAAATAACTTGTGGATCCCAAAAAAAGAGTTTCAAGGAGGAAGTGAAACCCTAAGAATAAGGTGGGACCTTAGAAGAGAAACCCTAGATTTGGGTGGACCACTTCCAATGCTAAAAACATGTGCTACTATTTCTTTTTTTTTATTTGTGCACACATTGATGGTTGCATAGGAAAGACTGATTGTGCTTGTCGCAGTTAGATTTGATTGTAAATATATAATCACGATAATAAGAGGAAAGATCATGCTATGCCTCCCCCACGGCTAGACGTGGAACCCTACTCCAAGGGGGATTGTTTTGTACCACTGGGAGGAGCTTTGGATTGGCCCCAATGGCAAGAGGTCACTCAGTGAGGAATCCATTAGGCAGGAGGAGGTGGGAGTGCCAGGGGGGCACTTTGGCCGTAAATCTCTCAATCACTCCTAGGAACTGCCTAAGTCTCACACAAATCAAGATGGGATTCTCGAGTCCAATACTAGTGAAGAGACGAAATCCTTGAGGGTTTCATTTCTTCTGCACAGACAGAAGGGGTTATCCGGTGAGTGGAGGTTTATCTTCTGTGTAGGAAAAAGAGAAAAATCATTGTAAATAGCTTTGCAAAATATGTTTTTCCAAAAGACTATTTTCTCTTCCTTTGTATTGTGCCCTAAAAATTATGCGAAGGAACATGTGATAATGGGTTAATTAATGAAGGTGCTTTCATATGTCATAACTTAATGTGACGGATCTGTCCTACGGATCGGTAGTCTCGATAAGTTGGAAATTTCTCCCAAGAGATTCAACAAAATGTTAATTAGGAAAAATCTGGTAGAGTCCAACATTGACTTACCTAGGGTTAGGTCTTAAAACCTTGATCATAAATAATTACCTTCGAGGAAAGGTGTGAGGTTGTGCCAGAACTTCGTTAAGGTTCCTTGAATCCTAACCACTTATTGGAAAAAAGTGTTGCACTCTATAAACCAAGAGTAACCATGATCACTCTAGTCAAACGAGAAGCCTTGTGGGATAGCTCTGATGGAGATAGCCGATGTATTGAGACCTCAGTTGTCAAATTAGGACTTTGAGCTTGCAGGTTGAAATCCTCGTGGGCACGGATGGTACCTTCCATTATGGGGTGGGATCTGGGAAACCTAGACAATAGACCCCGTGCATTCTCGTGAGTGCCAGGTGAAGCTGTCTAGGATAGTTTCTCAATGGACTACTAAAACGTGATGCCAGTTACGCAGGCACATGACATATGGTATCAGAGTATAATTGAAATTAAAAATATCTATGGTTTTTAAGTCCAAGTGTTCTAAGTAATAATCAACCTCCTAGTTTTTAAGGGATAAACCTTGGTAGAATAATGAAGCTTGGAACCAGTTCCTTGTTGTTTGAGAAATGTACACATCTGTGTTGAACTCCAAGGATGATGAGTGGAGAAGAGAAATGATGAGGATACTCGATCGCATATACTATCCATCCCCTATGAATCACAAAAGAAGATGATTCTGGGATGAGTGTTATTGTTACATCCAAGTTGATCGATTCTTCAACATGCAGACTTATCTAGAATGCCTTGAATGGATGGAATTTTTAAAAGTATTTTAGGCCTTTATCTTTTTTCTATCTAGAAGCAATTCACCTATGATTACTACTGGTCGACAGATACGTCTAGAGACTGTTATGTCTATGACAAGGTACTGAAGGTAATCCTAGTCGACCGGATTATAATCCAAGGATGTTGCAAGTATTGAGGTTATTGTATCCATGGTTTTCTAGATCTGTCATTTTCACATTATAGGTTTCTAGACATAGACAATAATCGGCCTACTTTCTTCTACATGAATGTAATTGATATCCACCCTTGAAAAAGAAATTTATATGATATCCTATTTTGAAAATTGTGCATAGCATCCAACCTATCCTATCGATGCTAATGTGTCTCTACTTGTAAAAATCTACCATTTATAAATATCCCTTACCTGTAAAAATCATAGCATATGGCTCCTGATAATAAAAGATAACAACAACTAGATTTCGTAAAAATATTGTGCTCTTTGGCCCATCATTATTTTACAAAACTAGTAAGATATGTTAATGTGGAAACGAAGTTGAAAAGTTTAAATGCTAAATTAATTCATAAAACTTATGATAACCCAGGATTATACAACTATCACTATTTTGACCAAAATTCAAGAGAAGAAGTATCTCCTTAAGCAAGTTAAGCCACCGGAATTTGATAGCAAGGGCAAAGACGTTGAAGCCGAGGAAGAGATTTGGATTGAGACCATAGAGGATTAATTTACTACCATGGGAACTACCCCTGCTAATCAAGATATGATCTCCAAGTTGAACGCCTATGGTGGAAACAGTGGTGCAAAGACCAAGGACTTGCTGAGACAAATATTACCTAAGAAAAGCTTAAAGAATCTGTGCGTGGTGGATATTTACCACCAGCTTATCACACACTAAAAATGAATGAGTTCTTTAACTTAAGACAACTAGGAGTGAGCCTAGAGGCATATTACTCA